>NW_025963846.1:3802500-4402500 GCF_023055435.1 Haliotis rufescens | reverse complement strand
GCTTCCTCGTGTTTGGGTTAAACTGGAACGGGTTTTTTTGGAACCGGATAGTCGGCATGGACATAAAGCAAGGCCAGTTATGACAAGATGTCCATGATGATATGGACAATTTGACTCCTCAGCTTGAAGTATGGTCCATGTAAACAATAATCACTACTTAATAGTGACTAATCCAGGTGCTCGCAAAATGGTGAGCGTATCCTGACCCACTTGTGGCACCCGTCACAAACACATGCAAAGCACCTGAAAAAACATGGGGACATGTGATACAAGTCAAAATAAGGAACTGCATCGGACATCATTTCTGTCACTGATGTGTCAAATTTTGAAATGTCCTCCACATGTCCTCCATAACACTTTTTGAAAGCTTTACCGAGGCTTTGACTATTTTTTTACGCTTTTTGAAACCATTCGTCAAGGTAAACCTGTGTAGCTTAAAGCGTATTTGAGACAAAAACAAACTCACACCTCAAATTTGCCTGTCCTTTTCAATCTCTTGTTGGGAATTTGAATAAGCAGCCATTTCAACTTGCGTAAAAATACCACAGATTGCTGGGCAGAAGATTTTTTATATATTATTTGAGCGATCAGAAAAAAATCGACTTAAGAAAAAGTTAATCCGCCAAATTAAACATCTTTAAATCTTTGAAAAGAAGGGAGTTTTAAGTTTTTTTAAAAATCCCAGTATGTTAGATAATAACACAGTTATTTTTGCATGTGAGTGTACGTGTTTTTGCCTTTAATTCCAGGGTTGACGTGGATATTCGGCTTCCTGCAGATCGAGGATGCTCGGATCGTGTTTCAATACGTCTTCACCCTCCTCAGCTCCTTACAGGGTTTCTTTATCTTTGTGATGTTGGTAGCCAGAAGGAAGCAGGTTCGCGATCAATGGTACTTGTTGTGTTGCAACAAGCAGGACAACCGTCGAGCCCCGAAACAGGTGTCCCCGACGAACAGCAACTCGACGTCGTCGAACGGCTCAGGGGGAAGTCTTTCACTGCACAACAGCAGCACAAGAACTCTTCGCACCAACATCGACAGGGAGAGCTTTGACTCCGTGTACTACATACCAACACGGAGGATGCCAACAGCGTACAAGGCGCTATAAGGAGTAGAGGGCATACACACGGGGGCGCTTTTATCCGTTGTAAAATGATCGAGCATTGAAATTGTCCCTGTTTTTTAATTATTTTTATTTTTTTGTCCGTTTGTTAAAAGATAATTAGCTTTGAGTCAATATATAGAAGTGACATACCGACTTAATAATATTGAAATATTTTGAATGCTAAAATAGGATTGACTGATCAATAATAATAATAATAATAATAATAATAATAATAATAATAATAATGCGATACGTAATATTGTTACAAAGTATTGTTAATAAATTGTTATAGTCATGGTTACCTTGCGCGATGTCTCTTTATAATTTCTGAAAAAGATTATTTGCCAAATCATTCACAATTACAAATGGCGGATGAATTCTGAAACAAGTGCGCGAACGTCCCCCGAGAAACGTTGCCCTATAGGAATCTATCCTCACGTCTTTCAGTGCCCAGCCATTTAAGTCAATGTAGTAGTTGCAGCCGGGGAAGAAGTTGATATGTGTTGTACAGGCGCCAGTATGCCGGGCCTCTGTGACCCGAGCGTTGGTATATCATTTTGTATTATACATACATACATACATACATACATACATACATACATACATACATACATACATACATACATACATACATACATACATACATACATACATACATACATACATACATACATACATACATACAGGCTGTGTTGTCTGTCTCAGAGTAAGGTGGTGGTCTACGGCATTAGTACACGTCTCAACAGCCACGGAAGCCCCGTTAATCCAGACTCTCCTCATTACGGACACACACTCTTGGAGATAGTTGTGTATAGACAAAATGGGCATAACTCCGTATCCTTGATTTGTCATTGTGGACCTGTTTAAACCATGGTGAATTCTATCCACGATTATCCAGTGTATCTATATTTTATTTATTTTATATCTAAAATAGAGGCTAAGTCACCTGTAATCGTCTCGAGTTTCCATTTTGGCACAGAAACAAGCGGAACGTCTGACGCGAAAAGACATCCATCCCTTCCGTCTCAGAAACACATCTTTCCAAGCTAAAATTGTATTTATGGCAAACATTAAGGTCTCGTTTGGATGTGTCCGCTGATTTTGAATGGAGGTCTATGGCGCACTAGCGATCATGCATTTTGATTGGCTGTTTATTTTAAGCTCCCGATCGAGAGAAATTTTGCTGGTGATAATGGAACCAACTCTGGTGATGTCACTTCCGAAACGAATCAGTGGTTGGGAAAGAGTCCAAGGTATGCATAATCGAGATTCACTACACTGGATAATCGAGGCTGAACGTTTCAGTGTGAACGTCACTGTGTGGATTAACGGGGCTCCTCTTGTAGTAACACCGCCACAGAAAATGTAAGAGTGAATGTTATCCTACCCTATTTTTTATCCCGGGGATGAAATTCTCTAGTGTCAGGATGATTCTCCCTAGTGAATTTGAACCCATACCAGTGTGTTTAATCCTATCCTGTATTATACTCTAGAGTAAAACTTCCCCCGGGAAAATATTTAGGTACGATATAATCCTTGCTTACGACTATGTATACCAGTGAGACAAATGTAAACAGTAAACCCACGTTGGGCCCCATCTGGATCTTTTCAGCACAAATTAGATCGACTATACGCACACGCATCTCATCGGTGATGTAATATAATTGTCTGTATGTGAATATTAAATGCATAACGATATTGAAACACTATTGAAACAATACAGTTTCTCCTGTATCAGGTGATACCAACTTGTCTGTTGATTGGTCTCCGTAATAATATATTTGTTTTGATGTGAAAATACATTATATATTTGCTTTGATGAAGAGGTACATATTTACTTTGTACAAAATTGTAAATATATTGTGAAATAAACAATGGCACGTATGCAATATGAATTTGTTGATTATATTCCCACATGGCCCTAAATCCCCAGATTTAAGTACTCTGTTGTGACAACGGATTAGTACATTTGCTATAAAATGAACAGCTCATGCAATTAAATGAATAATTGTCACCAATTATTAAGGATTATTGGTGATCAACATAGACCCGAATTATTTATGATGAAGTTTTCTCATAACTATTTGCTATAATAAGAAAATCATAATCAACCATTCCATCATTCGAAGATGGCAAATGCGCTGATTTTCTTCCTACGAGTAGAGGGGGGATGCCATGAAATGTTTATATAGGACGTGGATGGTAATATTTGAAAGTTGAAAATGTACTTTTAGGTCTCTTTTTTTCTGGCAAAGTGTGAAAATCAATCCAACATTTAGGCCTTAGCTTATGAACACACTTGGTCATGCATTCTAAGTGGAAATTCCAGTCTAATTTTCTTGTACCAGCTGTGTACACTGATATGACTCAAAGGCTCTTAAATTGGATGCCGAGACACATTATGTGGTATGCCGGATGCCTGGAGAGGTGAGGATGGCACTCTCCTTCATCTGCGAGCCTAGAGTGAGTGAGTGAGTGAGTGAGTTGTGTTCAACGCAGCTTTGAACAGTTTGTTTCATAGCGTTTCAGTTAGACGATGGAGGAAGACCCAAACTGGTGCAGATTGTGGTCTTTGGTAACACACCTCCTTCCCTCCTCCCCTCATTGTGACTAAACCGGAAGTCGTGGGGAATCCGGGCTGGAATCGATTCCTAGCAACCTATGCCAGTCACGAGAGGAGATTCATGACTCAATGGTTCAGTGTCACACACACAGGCGTTTGTCAGTATAGAAGCAGGTTACTTGGCAAAGAGTTGTGGTGGCGGTGAAATAGGGTTTAACGTCGCGTTAAACATTATTGCACTTGCATAGTGACGTACATGCACGTGTGTGTTTGTGTGTGTGTGTGTGTGTGTCTGTGTGTGTGGCTGTGTGTGTGTGTGGCTGCTTTAACTAGTCCGGACTTATTCCGGTTTGCTAGAAAGTGCCAGCCCACCTAGATACCATGCCGCAGGTTAACATGAGTACCCCCG
Organism: Haliotis rufescens; assembly: GCF_023055435.1. Classification (NCBI taxonomy): domain Eukaryota; kingdom Metazoa; phylum Mollusca; class Gastropoda; order Lepetellida; family Haliotidae; genus Haliotis; species Haliotis rufescens. The sequence continues at coordinate 4,398,423 of NW_025963846.1, read as the reverse complement.
TCAGTATACCGACATTAAGCTGACCAGGCAGGGAAACAACAAATACCATATTATAACGTCTTTTGGTATGACGCGACCGGGGGCCGAACTCACTCACTCTCCGGTCGGACGCTCTATCCTCTAGACCACGGAGAGGGTCCATGGTAAAGAGACACATGGACACACTGAAGGTATGCAATGTTTCTAAAGTCGCCACAGAGAAACACTGAGTGGGACGAATTCTTGATACCCCCGCCGTAATGTAGCTGGTATATTGACAAAAGCGACACTCACTCAGTCATCAGAAAAGACTCATTGCATACGAGGTTCTCATACATCTTTGTAATGAAAGCTAAATGTAATCTCATCACGGACATCGTTGTCTGTGTCCGTCAACAGAACACTCGTCGCTGCATGATGATATTTAATGAAACCAATAAAATGAACATATGCGAATATTGTGTACCAAGTGCCACTGATGGTGAGCCCATTCCCCTCTGAACCTACGTTCCGCCCATGACACCGGAAGTGCCTGAAACAGAAGGAGGGAATTAAACTACAGAGAGCTGCCTCTGATGAAAACTGTTCGAGCATGTTGACTCGTCACATCATATCAATGTGTGTTGCACCAATATCACCATCGGGACGTGAAATGGCTATTGATAAAAAGTGGTGTAAAACCCTACTAGCTCACTTACTCACTTACCCACAATCACTCACCTCTAAGCACACTGTGAGGGGATGGCTTGTTTCACGTACCTCTAAGCACACTGAGAGGGGATGCCTTGATTCACACATCTCTAAGCACATTGCGAGGGGATGCCTTGTTTCACTCACCTCTAAGCACACTGTGAGGGGATTCCCTGTTTCACTCACCTCTAAGCACACTGTGAGGGGTTACCCTGTTTCACTCACCTCTAAGCACATTGTGAGGGGATGCCCTGTTTCACTCACCTCTAAGCACATTGTGAGGGGATGCCCTGTTTCACTCACCTCTAAGCACATTGCGAGGGGATGCCTTGTTTCACTCACCTCTAAGCACATTGTGAGGGGGTGCCCTGCTTCAGGAACCTGCCTGCAACCCATAGCAACCGGGGAGATGTCAGCTCCTGAAACAATCCAGAACACATCAATCCTAACACTGACCACCGGTCGTGCAACAACACTGAATGATAACAATGAGGTAGGGGAGGGGTAGCATACTGGTTAAAGCGTTCGTTGGTGAAGTCGTAGATCCGGATTCGATTCTCCATGTGTACAATGGTTTACGCCCATTTCTGGTGGACCACAGCCAAAAGGCGTAAAAACATGCTCAACGCATGTCATTAAACGGGTATTTTACGGGCGCTTTTATTGTCCCCTTTAGGTTTGTTTTGTTTGTTTGACACCCCACTCAGCAATATTCCGGCGATGTGACGGCGGTCTGTAAATAATCGTATCTGGACCAGACAATCCAGTGATTAACATCATGAACAACGATCCACACAATTGGGATAAGATGACATGCATCAACCAAGTCAGCGAGCCGGACCACCCGATCCCGTTCGTCGCCTCTTACGACAAGCATAGTCGCCTTTTACGGCAAGCATGGGTTGCTGAAGACCTATTCTACCCCGGATCTTCACGGGCACTGCCGACGTCAATGGCCCTTAATGTTACACTGCATTTGACGGACCGTGTATATGTGGGAGGAAGCCCTCCACAGATCGGAGATGAACAATAAATATAACAAATATTATAAATGAACAATTTTATAGCATTCAATATTTTGAAACTTGAATGATTCTAATTCCATTGAACACAGGACTAACCTCATTCTTGACCGCCACACCGTACCACGAGTCTCCGTTCATCTCCATGCTTTGGCCGTTTGACCGTAGACATTCTCCAAAACTGATGTACGTGATGCTCTCGCTGTCGAAACCAGCTGGAAGAAACACACTTCACATGAGCAATACGGCACACAATGGTGTATCTTCATCGACCGATCCGTTCTGCTAATTTCACTTAGTCCTACATAGGTCCGTGTAGTATTGCGTTATTCACTGTATTACGCGTTGCCCCATGTATTTACGCAGTACGGCATTATTTCGTGTTCTACGTTTGTCGTAAGGTTGGCGAAGCGCCTCACAGTCACGCGTGATTCTACGTAGCTTCCTTCACACGTTGAACTCATTCGTCACCACTCGCCCCTTTCCGTAACCTGCACGCTATTCGGCTTGTCCCGGAATAACACGAGATGGTCACGAATGACGTTGAACTGAGTAACGGACCACGGGTGGCACAGTCGTCGAGCAAGGCGACCCGACAGACTGTGTAGAGTTACGTCCCTAAGGCGTGCCAGACACCTCTGATCGTGGATTAGAATCCAAGATCTGCCCTGATTGTTTCTTGGTTTGTCAGCAACGTACCTGTGGTCGTTGGTTGCACCAAAGTGGAACAGGTGTTATCGTTTCGGGTCTTTCTCTACCGCCAAGCTGATACGCCGTGAAGTAACTGTTAAGCTCTTCAAAAGTGTTTGAAACCAAATTCACTCACTCACTCACTCACAGAATTGGGGTCGGATGGTGAAACTGTGTCACCTGACCCCGATAACATTTGATCTTTGTTCATGCCATCAACACCTGCTTTTTCCTGGTTCAGAGTCGATTTTGCTGGATTTTTTGTAAAAATACCCTGGCAGACTGCGTCACATAACAACATTCACTCACTCATTCACTGCACCCCACATTCATGCAATCCATGCTGACCGGGACCTCCTTCCTTAGAGAACTTGGCCAGACGGCTGCCATGGTCCGTATATTTCAACATGGACGTATCATAGTTTCCTTGGGGGCACGGGTGGCCGACGTCTAAGGCGCCACGATTCGCTGTGCAGAGTTGCGTCCTTTGGGCACGCCAGAAACCTATGATTGTGGGTTCGAGTCCCGGTTCGCCCCGATTATGTTTCTAGGTTTGACAGCACTATACCCGTGCTCGTGGGTTTCACCAAAGTGGTAAACGTCTGAGACCTGCATCACTTCGGGCTTTCCTCCCACATTAAGCTGACACGCCGCGATATAACTGGAATAATGTTAAAAGCGGCGTTAAACCCAACTCACTCACTCACTCAGAGTTTCCTTGTTGAAAATGGACCCAGGAAGGTGTTCCAAGCCGTAAAATGCACAGTCACCAGTTGTTTCTACAACACCCTCATTTATCCAGTGTGTTATACATACATTCTGTATTGACAAATACCCTGGATCATTCGCTGCATTAGCTTCGCTTTGAGCTCGATACAAATGACATTGAACACTTACATGTGTAACAAATTCTCCAGTCACATTACTCAGAAGAGCGAGAGAAATTACGTGCTAAATTTGTGGTAGCATAGATTGAGATGCGTGACGTCAATTCCTAAACGACATTTTGGTGACGAATGGATACAGGGAATTGATGATACAGGAATGGAAATAAAATAGCCCGGATGTTATTGTGGATATATTGATGAAATGAAGTAACAAGCGCCTTCATATATTTGGAATTTGTGTATTTCAGATTACATAAACTACGAAAGTTTAGTATTACCATGAAAAAAATACACCTCACCTTGAAAATTCCATGTGAGTTGAAATTTCATGGTAAAAAGATTTTGATAATTATATATATATCTTATATCATTGGACTTCCGTAATTGAGGTCTGAGTTTGGAAATAATTCCCGGTAAGAGTACTATCGGAACGAGATACCATTCCCAGGCCAGTATGGAGAACGTTGCACGAACCACCTGCCTCGTCGCACGTCTCTCATGTCCCGCCAACAACTGTAGTTATATAATCTGTCATGGGACATGAATTCATATAAGCAGTTAATAATGCTCACGTTTTGAATACGCGTCCACGAGACCCTCCGTGGCACACACACACGCCCCGTGCTGGAGAGCAACGCCCTCCATTGCAGCTATTACCAGTATGGATGTCTGTAGAACACAAAGACGCAGCAAAAGCAACATGGCGGACATCAACACTGTCGACACAAGGGATTGTCTGAAATGCTGTGACCTTCGGGGCATCTTATCTGAGATTCACGAGGGTTGAAACTAACCCTTATTATTACGTTAGTATTCATAATTTCTAATTTAGCTATAACAAGAAAATAGGATCGTGTTGGTTTACGTGTCACTAAGCAATGTTCCAATTGCATCTCGGCGTTCTGTAAATACTCGAGTCTGGACCAGACAAGCCAGTGGTTAATATTATGAGCTCGCCCTAAGCCGTCGGGGCACGATGCATTAAGAATCTGAGTCTGGTTCTTACTAATCTCTTATGATGTAATGTTACTTTCACTGGGAACAAATTCTAACACTAAATCTCCAATGAGGGTATGCTGCCTGTTACACATACATCATACACGCACGCACGCACGCACGCACGCACGCACGCACGTACCTACATGCAACTATTTATACAGCGCTTAAGCTATCGGTGACACTTGGCAAACATCAAACATCAAAGGCAGTCTTCAGCTGGGCCTTAAAAGTACATAACTGTTTCTGGGATCTGATGTGAAAGGGGAGGTCCAGGCCTTTGAAAAGAACGATCGCCAAACGTTATGGTACGTGATGGTGGAACATGTAACAGTTGCTTATCGCCTGATCACAACGAACGAGTAGGTTGTCAGGTAGTTGTTGTAATTATTTGAAAGTGCGTAACTAAGACATTTTCACGTTGTTTTTCCGATAATAATAACCGACTGCTAGATCGATATTCATTTTGACATGTGAGCTGGTGGACAATGGGTTTGTATGAATGTTTTACTGACTTGAATCCCAATTTGCGTGGACTAATAATTAGTAACCTGAACTGCGTCACCCTTCATTGTACTGTAGCTGAAGTTTGTGAAAGCCGCAGTCACAGATAGTCAAGGGGGGTAAAGCTGATTTATGTTGTTGTTTAAGGATGTAATTGTACAGTCGCCTTGACACGCCATTGCCGGGATAATACTGTACCGTAGCCGATGCCGATATTGAACGTATAAGAGCTATCACAGTATTCTTCGGGTTAATGAAATTACAATACTGTAGCACTTCTTCTTATACAGAGATAATCGGACAATCCGTTCTTTATGAGAACTGTACTTTCCTTATAATTTTTGAAGAATATTGGTTCCACATATTGGAATTACAGGTCATTTGAATACATAATCAAACGTGCGTACTCAGCAAAATGTACTGTTACGAAAATCCTTGTGAAGGGGCGACACACGGACAGACAATGCGAGTTAATGTCGGCCCGGTTAGGGGATCATCTCTTTCTAACAGTGTTTCACTTGTCACATTCCATCGCATGTTCTCAGGCAAAATGGGTGGTCTGTGTGTATATGTTCTGTTGTACAAATGTTGACAGGCCTACGCGTTCTCATGTACAAGCGAGGACCTATGTGTTCTCATGTTCAAGCAAGGACCTCTATGTTCTCGTGTTCCAGCAAGGACCTATATGTTCTCATGTACAAGCGAGGACCTCTGTGTTCTCATGTACCAGCGAGGACCTATGTGTTCTTATGTTCCAGCGAGGACCTATGTGTTCTCATCTACAAGCAAGGACCTCTATGTTCTCATGTTCCAGCGAGGACCTATGTGTTCTCATTTACATGCAAGGACCTCTATGTTCTCATGTACTAGCGAGGACCTATGTGTTCTCATTTACATGCGAGGACCTCTTTGTTCTCATGTACAAGCGAGGACCTATGTGTTCTTATGTTCCAGCGAGGACCTATGTGTTCTCATGTACCAGCGAGAACCTATGTGTTCTCATCTACAAGCAAGGACTTCTATGTTCTCATGTTCCAGCGAGGACCTCTGTGTTCTCATGTTCCAGCGAGGACCTATGTGTTCTCATGTACCAGCGAGGACCTATGTGTTCTCATCTACAAGCAAGGACCTCTATGTTCTCATGTTCCAGCGAGGACCTATGTGTTCTCATTTACATGCAAGGACCTTTATGTTCTCATGTACCAGCGAGGACCTATGTGTTCTCATTTACATGCAAGGACCTCTATGTTCTCATGTACTAGCGAGGACCTATGTGTTCTCATGTACCAGCGAGGACCTCTGTGTTCTCATCTACAAGCAAGGACCTCTATGTTCTCATGTACAAGCGAGGACCTATGTGTTCTCATGTTCAAGCAAGGACCTCTATGTTCTCGTGTTCCAGCAAGGACCTATATGTTCTCATGTACAAGCGAGGACCTCTGTGTTCTCATGTACCAGCGAGGACCTATGTGTTCTTATGTTCCAGCGAGGGCCTATGTGTTCTCATCTACAAGCAAGGACCTCTATGTTCTAATGTTCCAGCGAGGACCTATGTGTTCTCATCTACAAGCGAGGACCTCTATGTTCTCATGTACAAGCGAGGACCTATGTGTTCTCATGTTCAAGCAAGGACCTCTATGTTCTCGTGTTCCAGCAAGGACCTATATGTTCTCATGTACAAGCGAGGACCTCTGTGTTCTCATGTACCAGCGAGGACCTATGTGTTCTTATGTTCCAGCGAGGGCCTATGTGTTCTCATCTACAAGCAAGGACCTCTATGTTCTAATGTTCCAGCGAGGACCTATGTGTTCTCATCTACAAGCGAGGACCTCTATGTTCTCATGTTCCAGCGAGGACCTATGTGTTCTCATTTACAAGCAAGGACCTTTATGTTCTCATGTACCAGCGAGGACCTATGTGTTCTCATTTACATGCAAGGACCTCTATGTTCTCATGTACTAGCGAGGACCTATGTGTTCTCATTTACATTCGAGGACCTCTTTGTTCTCATGTACAAGCGAGGACTTATGTGTTCTTATGCACAAGCGGGGACATCTATGTTTTCATGTTCCAGCGAGGACCTATGTGTTCTCATTTACATGCGAGGACCTCTGTTCTCATGTACAAGCGAGGACCTCTATGTTCTCATGTGCAAGAGAGGACCTATGTGTTCTTATGCACAAGCGAGGACCTATATGTTCTCATTTACATGCAAGGACCTCTATGTTCTCATTTACATGCAAGGACCTATATGTTCTCGTGTACAGGCGAGGACCTCTATGTTCTCATTTACATGCAAGGACCTCTATGTTCTCATGTACTAGCGAGGACCTATGTGTTCTCATGTACCAGCGAGGACCTATATGTTCTCATCTACATGCAAGGACCTCTATGTTATCATGTACAAGCGAGGACCTATGTGTTCTCATGTTCAAGCAAGGACCTCTATGTTCTCGTGTTCCAGCAAGGACCTATATGTTCTCATGTTCCAGCTAGGACCTCTGTGTTCTCATGTACCAGCGAGGACCTATGTGTTCTTATGTTCCAGCTAGGACCTATGTGTTCTCATCTACAAGCAAGGACCTCTATGTTCTCATGTTCCAGCGAAGACCTATGTGTTCTCATTTACATTCAAGGACCTTTATGTTCTCATGTACCAGCGAGGACCTATGTGTTCTCATTTACATGCAAGGACCTCTTTGTTCTCATGTACTAGCGAGGACCTATGTGTTCTCATTTACATGCGAGGACCTCTTTGTTCTCATGTACAAGCGAGGACTTATGTGTTCTTATGCACAAGCGGGGACATCTATGTTTTCATGTTCCAGCGAGGACCTATGTGTTCTCATTTACATGCGAGGACCTCTGTTCTCATGTACAAGCGAGGACCTCTATGTTCTCATGTGCAAGAGAGGACCTATGTGTTCTTATGCACAAGCGAGGACCTATATGTTCTCATTTACATGCAAGGACCTATATGTTCTCATTTACATGCAAGGACCTATATGTTCTCGTGTATAGGCGAGGACCTCTATGTTCTCATTTACATGCAAGGACCTCTATGTTCTCATGTTCCAGCGAGGACCTATGTGTTCTCATTTACATGCAAGGACCTCTGTTCTCATGTACAAGCGAGGGCCTCTATGTTCTCATGTGCAAGAGAGGACCTATGTGTTCTTATGCACAAGCGAGGACCTATATGTTCTCATTTACATGCAAGGACCTATATGTTCTCATTTACATGCAAGGACCTATATGTTCTCGTGTATAGGCGAGGACCTCTATGTTCTCATTTACATGCAAGGACCTCTATGTTCTCATGTTCCAGCGAGGACCTATGTGTTCTCATTTACATGCAAGGACCTCTGTTCTCATGTACAAGCGAGGACCTCTATGTTCTCATGTGCAAGAGAGGACCTATGTGTTCTTATGCACAAGCGAGGACCTATATGTTCTCATTTTCATGCAAGGACCTATATGTTCTCATTTACATGCAAGGACCTATATGTTTTCGTGTACAGGCGAGGACCTCTATGTTCTCATTTACATGCAAGGACCTCTATGTTCTCATGTTCCAGCGAGGACCTATGTGTTCTCATTTACATGCGAGGACCTCTATGTTCTCATGTACATGCGAGGGCCTCTATGTTCTCATGTACAAGCGAGGACCTCTATGTTCTCATGTACTAGCGAGGACCTATGTGTTCTCATGTACAAGCGAGGACCTCTATGTTCTCATTTACTTGCGAGGACCTATATGTGTTCATTTACATTCGAGGTATTCATGTTCAACTGTGGCATGGTATCTCAGTGTGCTAGCACTATAAATCGGCATCAGTCCGGACTAGTACAAGCAGCCACACACACACACACACGTGCATGCACGTCGCTATATAAGTACAATAATCTTGGACGCGACGTTAAACCCCATTTCACCTCACCTCACATTTACATGCAAGGATCTCTATGTTCTCATTTACATGCAAGGACCTCTATGTTCTCATGTACAAGCGAGGACCTATGTGTTCTCATGTTCCAGCGAGGGCCTCTATGTTCTTATGTACAAGCGATGACCTCTATGTTCTCATGTACAAGCCAGGACCTCTATGTTCTCATTTACTTGCGAGGACCTATATGTTCTCATTTACATGCGAGGACCTATATGTTCTCATGTACAAGCGAGGACCTATGTGTTCTCATGTTCCAGCGAGGGCCTCTATGTTCTCATGTACAAGCGAGGACCTCTATGTTCTCATGTACAAGCGAGGACCTCTATGTTCTCATTTACTTGCGAGGACCTATATGTTCTCATTTACATGCGAGGACCTATATGTTCTCATGTACAAGCGAGGACCTCTATGTTCTCATTTACATGCGAGGACCTATATGTTCTCATTTACATGCAAGGACCTATATGTTCTCGTGTACAAGCCAGGACCTCTATGTTCTCATTTACATGCGAGGACCTCTATGTTCTCATTTACATGCGAGGACCTCTATGTTCTCATGTACTAGCGAGAGCCTCTATGTTCTCATGTACAAGCGAGGACCTCTATGTTCTCATGTACAAGCGAGGACCTCTATGTTCTCATTTACATGCGAGGACCTCTATGTTCTCATTTACAAGCCAGGGCCTATATGTTCTCATTTACATGCACGGACGCCGCATTTTGTCACGAGTCAAGGTGTATCATCAGCGACGAGAAACCATTTTCCATGTTTCAACCGTTTGAACTTCTTTCTTCAAAATGTCAGCCTCGGACACGGCGCGTAATGATACACATGTACAAGCATGATGTTCAACAAGTTATTAAATAAAAACAAAGAAATAACAAACTTGAAGATGGCTGGGTGCTACTAATACATAATAGTACAGTTCATATATTAAAACATACAGTTATGATATAATCAGTATCCAAATTGGCAATGGATATGGTCCCCTTCATTTTGTCCCCATCCCTTCATAGAAAAGCAAAGATCCAGGAATTCCTTCGACCTTGACCCGTTGTGAAGATCAACAGCTTGACCTCTGTAGTGGCGGGAGTTACATGTGTGACAGGCACCAGCTATCTCGTTGACCTGAAAATAGAATGTAGGATAACCGGAATACCTACATAAATATTCTGATACCTTTTAGTTTTACGGTTTTCAAGGTGTGTGTGTCGTAGACGCACGATTCATCATCATGTTTATCATCAAGTTATTTATTAAGTTTATCGTCTTGTTTATAAGGGGGCACGGGTGGCCCAGTCGTCTAAGGCGCCGCGATTCGCAGTGCAGAGTTGCGTCCCTTGGGCACGCCGGAAACCTATGATTGTGGGTTCGAATCCCGGTCCGCCCCGATTATGTTTCTAGGTTTGTCAGCACCATACCCGTGCTTGTGGGTTTCACCGAAGTGGTAAACGTCTGAGACCTGCATCACTTCGGGCTTTCCTCCCACATTTAAGCTGACACGCCGTGATATGACTGTAATACTGTTAAAAGCGGCGTTAAAACCCAACTCACTCACTCACTCACTCACTCTTGTTTATAATCGTGTATATCATCATGTTTATCATCATGTTTATCACCATGTTTCAGTATCGGATTTATATACTATTGGCTGTAAAAATAACTTTTTTAGAAAATGTTTTTGTCCTATTTTCTATAGAGAGGACGTAAGAAAACAACGGACATATTTCAGCACACTTTTGCCCATCACATGCATTTCTGCATATTGGTATTTTTATGAGAATTGAAGTTTGTTAAGAAGGAACAAGATGGGGAGAGAGTTTGATTTTACGCTCCTCTGAACGGTAATTTATCGGCATGTCAGCTGAGTGAGACGTGCGCATCTTTCTGAAACCCGCGATCAGCGGTAATGTGCTGACATGGGATTAAGATCCAGCAGCGTTAAAGAAGGAATTGCCACTTCTGGCCCCAGTACGTCCAAAGATCTGATACAATTTGTTTTAGAAGTCTTGTTTCTTTATTTTCTTTATTTCCACACGCTCTCTTCATCCTTCTGCTTTAACATGATTGAAAAATATTGAAAAAAGTAACATATGCCAACCATGTGATCGTATATATGTATTACATTTTTTTCTCGTTAATCGTCCAAAATCTGTTGCTATTGTTTGAATATGTCTAAAAGCGGTGTAATACCATATTCACCTCACTTACTCGTCAATCGTTTTTTATCAAATGTAAAAATATTCTATTTCTGTTTTTCATTGCCAGCATATCTACAACAATATTTCGCTAGAAACTAGCACTAGTATTCAGTTTTAAAACGGAGATGGGGCAGCACATGCTATTAAACTGCTTGAGAAAAATGTAAGTATATTGTGTAAGGAAGAATATGAATTCTCACATGCATGTAACCCTTCCTTGCCAGCGTGATGAGGTAGTGGACGAGGTCGTGGTTGAGGCAAATGGTGCCACCGGGAGCTAAGCAGCCATTGCAGGTGTAACTGGAAGAGTGTACATACGATAAAGACACATCCGTACTGAGAGTACAGACTGTTAGACCGATACAGACATCCGGACTGAGAGGACAGACTGTTAGACCGATACAGACATCCGGACTGAGAGTATAGACTGTTAGACCGATACAGACATCTGGACTAAGAGTATAGACTGTTAGACCGATACAGACATCCGGTCTGAGAGTATAGACTGTTAGACCGGTACAGACATCCAGACTAAGAGTATAGACTGTTAGACCGATACAGACATCCGGACTGAGAGTATAGACTGTTAGACCGATACAGACATCTGGACTAAGAGTATAGACTGTTAGACCGGTACAGACATCCGGACTGAGAGTATAGACTGTTAGACCGATACAGACATCCGGACTGAGAGTACAGACTGTTAGACCGATACAGACATCCGGACTGAGAGTACAGACTGTTAGACCGATACAGACATCCGGACTGAGAGTGCAGACTGTTATAACGGTACAGACATCCGGACTGAGAGTACAGACTGTTAGACCGATACAGACATCTGGACTAAGAGTATAGACTGTTAGACCGATACAGACATCCGGACTGAGAGTATAGACTGTTAGACCGGTACAGACATCTGGACTAAGAGTATAGACTGTTAGACCGATACAGACATCCGGACTGAGAGTATAGACTGTTAGACCGATACAGACATCCGGACTGAGAGTACAGACTGTTAGACCGATACAGACATCTGGACTGAGAGTACAGACTGTTAGACCGATACAGACATCCGGACTGAGAGTGCAGACTGTTATAACGGTACAGACATCCGGACTGAGAGTACAGACTGTTAGACCGATACAGACATCCGGACTGAGAGTGCAGACTGTTATAACGGTACAGACATCCGGACTGAGAGTACAGACTGTTAGACCGATACAGACATCCGGACTGAGAGTGCAGACTGTTAGACCGATACAGACATCCGGACTGAGAGTACAGACTGTTATACTGGTACAGACATCCGGACTGAGAGTACAGACTGTTAGACCGATACAGACATCCGGACTGAGAGTACAGACTGTTATAACGGTACAGACATCTGGACTGAGATGACAGACTGTTATACTGGTACAGACATCCGGACTGAGAGGACAGACTGTTATAACGGTACAGACATCCGGACTGAGAGTACAGACTGTTATAACGGAACAGACATCCGGACTGAGAGGACAGACTGTTATAACGGTACAGACATCCGGACTGAGATGACAGACTGTATAACGGTACAGACATCCGGAATGAGATGACAGACTGTTATAACGGTACAGACATCCGGACTGAGTGGACAGACTGTTATACTGGTACAGACATCCGGACTGAGACTACAGACTGTTATAACGGAACAGACATCCGGACTGACAGTATAGACTGTTATAACGGAACAGACATCCGGACTGAGAGTACAGACTGTTATAACGGTACAGACATCCGGACTGAGATGACAGACTGTATAACGGTACAGACATCCGGAATGAGATGACAGACTGTTATAACGGTACAGACATCTGGACTGAGAGGACACACTGTTACAACGGTACAGACATCCGGACTGAGAGTACAGACTGCTTATATCTGTACATTGGTTAACTATCGCATTGCATTACAATTAAATGTAACTCACTGAGATCTGCTTGCAGCATGGCCGTTGCAGGTGTCCCGGATGTTGTTGTAGGAGAAAGCGTTGTCATGGACACCAGAGGGGTGAACTTTCCACAGCTCAATCTTGCCGGAGTTGTGGAGTTGAAGCAGCTCACAAGACCATGCCTTGACTTGAGTGTCTCCACACGATCCCGAGCCAGTGCCAGTGGAGGCTACAAGGCAAAGTAACACGACACAATGCAACATGACAGCTCAATAATGCAATAATCGAATATATAATATTATGTATAAGTTTACAGTATCTCTGTCACACAAACGACTGTTAAATTACAGCGGAATCCATAAAACCTATCGTTGTTTTATTCTGTTATTACAAAGATGACAACCGGGGAAATAAGTGACTAAAGTACTCACGGAAATGAAAAAAAACTGTTTTTTCGACCTCAGATCTTAAATAAATGCAGTCAATATACAAAATATGTAAATATTCAAACAACTAAATTAGTACTAATTGGGCCGTGGCACAAATACAGCGTATCAAATGTTTTTATGCCTTTTTACACGTAAAAGTGTGTAAAAATGTGAATAAAACAGACTATTGTGAAACAGGGCATAATCAGGTGTCAGTAGATCAAGGTGACCTATGACACCTTGACGACAGGTGAGAACAGGTGCATAATGCCTATAGTCTGTTTCTGCTATGTCAGTTTGGACTTAGTTTTATTTTTGAATGTTGAAAGTGCCGACAAATTAACTCCTGTAAAGTTTTTTGTGTATTGTTCACTGAGATCAAACTAGCAAATCCAGACTAGTACTTTTCGAGTTGTTTTGTTATTTCGTATTTACAGCTACGTAACACTTTGTGTCGATTTTTAAATTGAGAAAAACAGGTTTTTTTCATTTCCGTGAGTACTTTATTCTGTTCCTTGTTTGTACCAATGCCCTGTACCAGGTGAACACTCCAGTGAAGCCAGAAAGCATGTTTACATCAAAGTAACAACCGTGCCCTTAGAAACACTCGACCTCAAAATCAAGGAAATTGTTGAACGACTTTTTTAAATCAAAACATGGACGGATGCTAATGAGCGTGGAACGTGCATGTAAACGTACCACACTGCGCAGTGGTGCCGACGTTTAAGTATACTCCAGCTACCCAGAGTCGCTGAAACAATAAATGTGTATCGAGGTACAGGTAAAATAGTCTGCTGTAGTGAGTGAGTGAGTGAGTATGGTTTTACGCCGCTTTTAGCAATATTCCAGCAATATCACGGCGGGGGACACCAGAAATGGGCTTCACACATTGTACCCATGTCGGGAATCGAACCCGGGTCTTCGGCGTGACGAGCGAACGCGTTAACCACTAGGCTACCCGACCGCCCATCTGCTGTAGACTTTGGTACATAACATAACATTCTATAAAATGTCATAACATGTTGGTTTACTGGTTACCGTAAGAAGCAACACTTTGTGATAACTTTGTTTTAAAATATTGATATTTGCTTTGTTTTTTATTGTTTAGCCTAATTTCCCTCATCTTCCCGAGGCAAGGGAGTTAATTAACTATAAAAGTCCAGTTTCGTGACTCCAACGTGGCTATTACGAGTTATGTCCCTTCTATGTCCCTTCTATTGACCAATCAGATTACACCTCTCACACCACCTGCATTTGCTTCAAACATAATGGCGGCGCCCAGTCAAGACGATCTGATCGATAATCAAGATCAATATTTTGCATAATAAAACGGGTCTTTCCTCGGGAAGTGCATAAAATCACGTAGCACCTGGATTAGAAACATAAAAATAGTTGGGAAATATCCGTTGACGCTCAGTCGACGGAACCATAAACCATAGTATAGTCGGAATCGTACAGCTGGCAGCAGAGATTTGTTTTGAATATGGAAAGGTCGCTTTTATTTATCTGCACGGCATTCTCCATGCTGATATCGAAGCGGGGCGGTCGGGTAGCCTAGTGGTTAAAGCGTTAGCTCGTCACGCCGAAGACACGGGTTCGATTCCCGACATGGGTACAATGTGTGAAGCCCATTTCTGGTGTCCCCCGCCGTGATATTGCTGGAATATTGCTAAAAGCGGCGTAAAATCATACTCACTCACTCACTATCATCGAAGCGGAAGTCAATTTCGTTACGCGATTTTGACTGGACTATGCATGACTCGATAGTCCATCCAATATATAACTCCGAAATTCCAGCCTAGTTAAGCAAGAGGGGAAACTGGTTTTTTTCAAAACCAGTTAATTCCCTTGAATTTGGAAGATTGATTTCCCTGAAAACAACAGCTTAAAAACACATTTTCGCGCTTACATTGCCGACAAAAACTATGATTTCTGTACCATACCTGTCCGCTGACAGTTATCTCGAACCACTTGTAAGCTCCCAACGTGAGCTCCCCACCGTAGAACTTGTAACACTCCCCTGTGTTTAGTGTCGCCTTCACAGTCGTCCCTGACGTCCCCGCTGAAAGTACATCATAGAAGCATTCAAAAGCACAGTACCTTAGGTGTATTCGAATGCGTGTCTCGGTCGGAAAAGGACAGAGGCCACACACTAAAGACCACAGCGAAATACTGCGTAGATTGCATCAGGTATTCGTGAAGCGCGTTCCATTCCTGTATATGTATAACACATTTGACCTTTCTGTACATGTAAAACTCATTTGACCTTTCTGTACATGTATAACACATTTGACCTTTCTGTACATGTAAAACTCATTTGACCTTTCTGTACATGTATAAAACATTTGACCTTTTGTACGTGTAAAACACATTTGACCTTTCTGTGCATGTGTAACACATTTGACCTTCATGTCCATCTACAACACATTTGACCTTCATGTATATGTATAACACATTTGACCTTTATGTACATATATAACACATTTGACCTTCATATATATGTATAACACATTTGACCTTTATGTACATGTACAACACACTTGACCTTCATGTATATGTATAACACATTTGACCTTTATGTACATTTACAACAGGATTGGCCTTTTATAAGAATATGTTCGAACGATTTTGATCTTTAGGTCCCATATGCCCCTGAAACTAGTTGTATTTAACGACACACATGCCCAGCTAGATGGTTGTATTTAACGACACACATGCCCAGCTAGATGGTTGTATTTAACGACACACATGCCCAGCTAGATGGTTGTATTTAACGACACACATGCCCAGCTAGATGGTTGTATTTAACGACACACATGCCCAGCTAGATGGTTGTATTTAACGACACACGTGCCCAGCTAGATGGTTGTATTTAACGACACACATGCCCAGCTTGATGGTTGTATTTAACGACACACGTGCCCAGCTAGAAATGGTCAAACACAGAAGATATTCATTCTGCAGTCAGTTATCAGCGTAAGAAATTGCCTTGGTATATATTTAGAACGAATACGCGCCAACAGAAATTGATACTCGTTTTCAACCAGATTGCTATTACGATGAAAACTTTGCCTTTCACTCCTTTGAGTCATATGCGATATGTTTCTTTCACATCGAAATCACTCGAAAAGCAAGGATAACGGACAAATGCAGTACGGAATTTGTAACTTTTGTTCAATGAGTTGACAAATGAAGTTTAAGCCCATGCCTAATGTTTGATCCTAGAGTTGCTGATTAAAGAGGCATGCCGGTTTTTTCGAGTGAATCTAAATTCTGATAGAAAAGGATCAACGTGTTGAATATATTGCCTTTTCCATATGAAACCTAAAAAAATTTGATAAAGTAAATTCTTTATCATGCCATTCGTTGCTGCTTGGTTCAACATATAACATTTCTTCGGGTATAGAGAATCAATCATGCACAAACATATTGCCTGCAAAAATTCACTAAAAACATTTTTAGGTATCTAGAATCAATCATGCACAAAATATATTGCCTGTATAAATTCATAAATGTCTTTTAACACTACACTTCTAGAAACCATAAAAAAGGGAATTGGTAATCTTGAGATTGGACTCAGCTGATGTCTTCCTCAGGCGAGCAGATTGTAAATTACAAATGCAGTCTCACGGTGGTCTCTGGCGTTGACCCCTCCCCCGTGGACACAGAGGCATTGACCGGACTTGAGGGTGGTGTGCGTCACGTCAGCAGTGACGGTGGCAACTAGGACACAAACCAACAGCAACATTGTCGACGACATTTAGATGTGACACTGGCTTGAGGGTTCCGTTATCTTATTGTTATAGGGCACGAAAAATATGTATGGTAGCTTGATTAGGACATAACAAAGAACATTGTTACATGTGCGTCAACAGAATCTTATGTCAATATGTAATACAATCAGAATTATATTCCTTTGTCTATGCCATTCCACACGTTGTGAATAGGGAGCGATAACAGAAGTTTCCGAAGAGATAGAGAGTGAGTGAGTGAGTGAATGAGTAAGGGTTTATGACTCTTTCAGCAATATTCCAGTAAAACCTCGAAGGGCTACACCAGATATGGACTTCAATGTGAGTGAGTGAGTGAGTGAGTATGGTTTTACGCCGCTTTTAGCAATATTTCAGCAATATCACGGCGGGGGACACCAGAAATGGGCTTCACACATTGTACCCATGTCGGGAATCGAACCCGGGTCTTTCGGCGTGACGAGCTAACGCTTTAACCACTAGGCTACCCGACCGCCCCGACTTCAATGAGAGGATTCGGATTCGGGTCTTCAGTGTGAAATGCGAACGCTTTAACCGTTAGGCTAATTTAGAAATAGTCGGATACATAGTACGCTCAGAACATGAAAATGTTTGGAGTTTAATTATATTAACACATGAACACATAATGTTAACATGTGCTTACATTAGATGTAAAGCAGGCGCGCTAAAGCTGTGAACAAGATTTCTAAATGTTTAGCGTTAAAATCACAGCCATAAAAATGGTAACTTGTCTCATGATTGCTTATGATGTAACGTCAAGTTGTTGCGAAAACGGAGTTGCGTCGAGTTGCTGTGTTTCTTGATTTTTCATCAAGTTTAATTGTTCAGTCTGTTACGTTAATTGGTTACGTTCACGACGTTTCAGGACGTTACGTCAAGTTGTTACGTTCTGGAAGTTACTTCATGTTGTTACGTTCAGGAAGTTACGTCATGCTGTTACGTTCAGGAAGTTACTTCACGTTGTTACGTTCAGGAAGTTACGTCAAGTTGTTACGTTCTGGAAGTTACTTCATGTTGTTACGTTCAGGAAGTTACGTCATGCTGTTACGTTCAAGAAGTTACTTCATGTTGTTACGTTCAGGTATTAACTTCTTCATGTTGTTACGTTCAAGAAGTTACTTCATGTTGTTACGTTCAGGAATTAACTTCTTCATGTTGTTACTTTCAGGAAGTTACTTCATGTTGTTACGTTCAGGAATTAACTTCTTCATGTTGTTACTTTCAGGATGTTACTTCATGTTGTTACGTTCAGGAATTAACTTCTTCATGTTGTTACGTTCAAGAAGTTACTTCATGTTGTAACGTTCAGGAATTAACTTCTTCATGTTGTTACTTTCAGGAAGTTACTTCATGTTGTTACGTTCAGGAATTAACTTCTTCATGTTGTTACTTTCAGGATGTTACTTCATGTTGTTACGTTCAGGAATTAACTTCTTCATGTTGTTACGTTCAAGAAGTTACTTCATGTTGTTACGTTCAGGAATTAACTTCTTCATGTTGTTACTTTCAGGATGTTACTTCATGTTGTTACGTTCAGGAATTAACTTCTTCATGTTGTTACGTTCAAGAAGTTACTTCATGTTGTTACGTTCAGGAATTAACTTCTTCATGTTGTTACTTTCAGGAAGTTACTTCATGTTGTTACGTTCAGGAATTAACTTCTTCATGTTGTTACTTTCAGGATGTTACTTCATGTTGTTACGTTCAGGAATTAACTTCCTCATGTTGTTACTTTCTGGAAGTTACTTCATGTTGTTACGTTCAGGAAGTTACGTCATGTTGTTACGTTCAGGAAGTTACTTCATGTTGTTACGTTCTGGAAGTTACTTCATGTTGTTACGTTCAGGAATTAACTTCTTCATGTTGTTACTTTCAGGAAGTTACTTCATGTTGTTACGTTCAGGAAGTTACGTCGTGCTGTTACGTTCAAGAAGTTACTTCATGTTGTTACGTTCAGGAATTAACTTCTTCATGTTGTTACTTTCAGGAAGTTACTTCATGTTGTTACGTTCAGGAATTAACTTCTTCATGTTGTTACTTTCAGGAAGTTACTTCATGTTGTTACGTTCAGGAATTAACTTCTTCATGTTGTTACGTTCAGGAAGTTACATCATGTTGTTACGTTCAAGAAGTTACGTCAAGTTGTTACATTGAGGATGTTACGTCATGTTGTTACGTTCAGGATGATACGTCAAGTAGTTATGAACAGGAAGTTACGTCAAGTTGGTACGTTTCAGGAAGTTACGTCGAGGCTACACCCCCGGAGTTTCATCCCACATTAAGCAGTCACACTGTGATTATATGAAATACTTTTGAAAGCGGCATAAAACACGACCAGACTAACTCACCAACTGATACGTTAGTAATTTCATAATTTGTTCTGCAAAGTTGCCGATTCAACTTGATTACCTCATCTGCATGTAGAAGGAGCCAAAGGCGGCCTTCCCAAAACAACACTAACAACAACAAGAAAAGAGTGGTCTTCCTTAAACAACAGTAACACTGTGAAGCAAGGTACATCCTTTCATAAACAACAGTACCACGATCAAGCAAGGTGCGTTCTTTCCTCAACAACAGCAACACTATCAGCCAAGGTAGTTCTGTCCTCAACAACAGTCACACGATCAAGCAAGGTGCGCCCTTTCCTCAACAACAGCAACACTATCATCCAAGGTAGTTCTGTCCTAAACATCAGTAATACTACCAAGTAAGGGACGTTCTGTCCTAAACAACAGTAACACTATCAAGCAAGGTACATCCTTTCATAAACAACAGTACAACGATCAAGCAAGGTGCGTTCTTTCCTCAACAACAGCAACACTATCAAGCAAGGTAGTTCTGTCCTAAACATCAGTAATACTACCAAGTAAGGGACGTTCTGTCCTAAACAACAGTAACACTGTGAAGCAAGGTACATCCTTTCATAAATAACAGTACAACGATCAAGCAAGGTGCGTTCTTTCCTCAACAACAGCAACACTATCAAGCAAGGTAGTTCTGTCCTAAACATCAGTAATACTACCAAGTAAGGGACGTTCTGTCCTAAACAACAGTAACACTGTGAAGCAAGGTACATCCTTTCATAAATAACAGTACAACGATCAAGCAAGGTGCGTTCTTTCCTCAACAACAGCAACACTATCAAGCAAGGTAGTTCTGTCCTAAACATCAGTAATACTACCAAGCAAGGGACGTTCTGTCCTAAACAACAGTAACACTATCAAGCAAGGTACATCCTTTCATAAATAACAGTAACACTATCAAGCAAGGTGCGTTCTTTCCTCAACAACAGTAACACTATCAAGCAAGGTGTGTTCTTCCCAAAGCAACGGCAACACTATCAGCCAAGGTAGTTCTGTCCTAAACAACAGTAATACTATCAAGCAGGATGCATTCTTCTCAAAACAAGAGCAACACTATCAAGCAAGATGCATTCTTCCCAAATCAAGACCAACACTATTAAGCAAGATGCGTTCTTCCCAAAACAAAGAGCAACACTATCTAGCAAGATGCATTCTACCCAAAGCAAGAGCAAAACTATCACGCAATGTGCATTCTTACCAAAACAAGAGTAACACTATCAAGCAGGATGCATTCTTCCCAAAAACAAACGCAACACTATCAAGCAAGGTGCGTTCCTCAGAAACAAGAGCAAGATGCAATAGTGATACTATGAAGGAAGGTACGGTTCTCGTGAAAGAACATCAACACTAACAACCAAGGTACGGTCTTCGTGAAAGAACATCACCACTAACAACCAAGGCACGGTCTTCCAGTAACAACAGCAAGGACGGGGAAGTTTTGTTCAGTTGAATTTTTTTGGCCTGCGGTGTGTTCCATACCCAAAGCTGTATGTAAAGTACATACCACGGATCGTGGGAGTGGCCACATGACGCCGACACAAGTTCCATTTATTGACGTATCGAGCGACAAGTGGTTGAAGAGTCAGCTCGTCAGACTGAGACTCGTACACTGCTACGATGTGTGAAACCCAACCTTTTGTCCACCCTTGTGATATTGTTGATGTATTGATAACAACTGCAGAATATCCTTGAACCCACTTTTGTACAAATATAGAATTGCACTTTCTAGATTCGGATGCTCCTCATATGAATAAAATATTGAAACAGGAACATATTCCAAAATCCAAGAGGAAATGAGATTATGTAGAATGTGATTTACAACTAATAGAGGATGAGTACCATTTTGTTCTCATTTGTCCTTTTTATCAGAATTGCATACCTACATCCATCAATGTTTAAATTTCCAAATATATTTAAGTTTAATGAATGGATATATTCTATAGACATTAATGTACTGAATCCTTTGTCTGTATATATATTCCATGCAATGAATTTAAGACATGCAATATATATATATATTTGTGGATAGTGACTGGACATATTGATTTCTGCTTATATATATCCTAGGGCCTTTCAGTATTTCTGTGATAATGATTGATTGACAAAAGCTCAAGCACTGAATTACTTGTCGTAGACTTTCTCATGAAGAAGCTATGGTGCAATGTTTTAGAGCTAATTTGCTTTAACAGTAAACTGATGAACGTGGGAACATTTCATGTGTGTGTGAATTATATATTACGTCATTGATCACCACCAGCAAATGATGCAGTCAGTGAGTATGGTACAACCCACATTGTCCCAAATATTGATAATCGAACCAGGGGTCTTCTGCGTGAAAACACCTTAACCACTAGACTAATCACACTCTTTCAGTTGTGTAGATAATATTATGTGTGTGTTGTGTTAAAGCTGTTTAGATGGTGACTACTCTTAATTATGTTATATAGTCTGAAGATGCGTTGGTGCATATCGGTCTTGTTTGCTGTGCAGACTTCTTATACGTGTTCGACATACTTGGAATGCAGCCTCGTATTGATTTGTTGACTATATCTTCAAACTTGGGATTACAAACTAATAAAACTTTTTGCCTGTTTTAGAAGTTAAGAAAATTGGATTGACGCTCCTCTTTTTTCCGTACAATAAGGCTACATATTGGACCTTTACTCGAACTATCGATGTCATCACTGATTTTCAGTGATACATTCTCATCATAAGTTTCACCACTATTTTACCTTTTACTGTTTCGGCAGCTATTCGAAACAGATTGTATTCTGGAACTGATGTTTTATATTGAATAAACAGACAGCTCGCTATTCATTATACCGAAGGCGCCATCTGCCTATTGTATAAATATTAAGTACATGAAGTAGAGGTACATGTATTCATCCATAACAATAGATATCAAGAGTACACAGCTTTTCCCACATTTATAGCACAGATGGTGTATATTGACATACTTGTATGGTGGCATTAATGATATGAGTTATGAATATAGGCAAAAAGGAATCAAAGTGTGACCTGCGTTACATCCATATGATGGGGATAGGACAATTTAGGCAAGAAGAAGGTATCCCACTATCCATCAACCATGCTCCCCCTCCTGGCGGACCTGTTTCGTTTTGCATATGAATCGGAATTTCTGTTTGGATTGGTAAAATAAAAAAATGGAATTTGGCCAAGAGGTTTTATTTAAGCTTCAGGTAAATCGATATCGTTCAATAATTGATCAACAAGCTAATTCCCTTCCACTGATTTACTAACCTGAACGGACCCGTGAAGAATCCGGGGTAGAATAGGTCTTCAGCAACCCAATGGCATGCTTGCCGTAAAAGGCGACTATGCTTGTCGTAAAAGGCGACTAACGGGATTGGGTGGTCAGGCTCGCTGACTTGGTTGATGCATGCCATCGATCCCAATTGCGTGGATCGATGCTCATGCCATTAATCACTGGATTGTCTGGTCCAGACTCGATTATTTACAGACCGCCGTCATATGGCTGGAATATTGCTGAGTGCGGCGTTAAACAACAAACCAACCAACCAACTCACCTGAACGAGAAATAGAAGACACCAGTGGAACCGCCTCATCTGTTTCATATTTAGATCTAGATTTAGTGAAAGGAAAATCACCACAAGACATTTTGACAAAAGGTCTGACATTAACTTTGCCTTCATGTCAAGCAATATTCCTGCAGCTCCAGCCTTTGGTGTCTACATTTCGCAGTTTTTTGCGGTTCAAGCGAACATACTCTTTTAAAGAAGATTTTAATGAGCCTCGTACGGCTCTTCCTCAAAAGTTGTTTGACCAGGGTTACAACATTCAAGCATTGCAAGGTTTTCAAAACGTTTTATTAGGTATCTGGAGGATATTTCCGAACTTGACGTAATCAGTGCCAACAATGATGTCCGATGCAAAATGTTATTTTGAATTGTAGCATATGTTCCTGTGTTTGTTCGGGTGCACACTTGACTTGTGTTTGTTCAGGTGCACACTTGACTTGTGTTTGTGCTGACTGCCACCGACAGGGAAGTACACCCTCACACTTTCACAAATTGATAGCGATTCATACATGCTAATGATATGGTCGGATACGTACATCAATTAATATGTCTTATGATTATTGAATGGGTTTTGTTGCCTTTATTCAACATTCCATAACAGTGAATCGCGTATGTATTTCCATCCGTCCTTAATAATTTCCACCAATATTTTTATAACACAAAAGTGACTAGAAATATAGAAAGCACAACGACTACTTCGGATCCATATCATAGAATATGTGCAAATTTACAGCCAAATATATACTTACATATAATTGTTCTCCTTCAGTAATGTGTAGATCTGCACGATTGCGTTTGATATTAAATATGTCAGAACATGTAAGGTTATATTATAATATGTTCATTTCGCATTTAGTGTATTTGGTTGGTTGCGTGCCATAGTACCCCCGAAGGCGTGGGGCATTGCTCATGATATCGACCACTGGTCTGTCTGGTGTCAGAGCTGGACTACTGCTGACTGTGATGATTTGATACACGCGATACCAAACGTTTGCACTAAAACATCGCATACCATGTGGTCAATGAAATCCGGGTAAGAGTAGGTCTTCAGCAACCCATGCTTGTGTAAGAGGCGACTAACGGGATTGGGTGGTCAGAGTGGCTGACTTGGTTGATGCATGTTCTTTTTTCCCAGTTGCGTGGATCGGTGCTCATGATATCAATCATTGGATTGTCTGGTCCAGACTCGATTATTTACAAACCGTCGTCATATAGCTGGAATATTGCTGAGTGTGGCGTTGAACAAGCAAACAAACAAACAAACAAACAAGCAAATAAACAAATCAAGGGTTCATATTTTAACTCATAACTATAGTACTAAGATTGAAGAGGACCCCAGTACCTCAGTCTCGTCATCGATGTATATATATATATATATATATCATCACAGGTTGGACAGTGTCATCCCTATAACAGTTGACATCAACTGGTTGACAAAGGAGATGGCAGATAAACAACTTTTGTGATGATCTGAGCTGTTTTTCTTCCGTTACTTAAACCATACCTCTCGCCACGAATATTATGTCAGTCTTGTGTAGATAATTAAATGAAAAGTACGTTAACGTTTAGTAAGTACACATCAAATTGGGAACACAAAATCGATCATAATCGATCACGTATGGACAATTGCAGCCACATGGATAATGTAAATATGATCGATATCTCCCATGACGATTTCTGAAGCAATCTCTTATTATAGCTAAACTCTTCTAGTCTTGATATGCTGTTTGTCGTGTCAACCTAACGTAGAAAGTGCGACAATGCCCGTCATCACCAACTCCGCTCTACTTTTAACAATTTTATTACTTAGAGTCCCATCGAATGCTCAGGGTAGATCAAGTTCCATGGTACGTGTCCCTGAGTATGACAATATGCTTGATGAACGCTATAACATCACAGATCATGTTGGACTCTCCCACAGGGGGGACTGTGCCTCTTTGTGTCACAGGGACGTCCGCTGTGTCTCCTTCTCCTACAACATCCTCACCGGCAGATGTCTCCTCCACTCTGTACACTTCTACAACATGAATAGAGGGGTATCCCAACAGGGATGGCGCTACTTCAAGCTGTTTACGGGTAAGTTGAGAATTTACTTCAAGCTTTGAAATACCTGGACATGTCCTCCAAGGTGAAGACAGGTTAAGTCCACTTCAGCTACACGTTGACCACCGGTCAGTTCAAGTTGTGCTATACGCTGTGCACAGGTCAGAGCACTTCTACTACTAGTATGTCATCGTCCAAATTGCGTAGATCGATGCTCCTGGTGTCAATCACTGGCTTCTGGATAACTGATCCAGGCTCGATTAGTTACAGACCGCCGTCAAATAGCTAGAATAATACTCGTTAAACTAACGAAAACGTTTTACCTGTACACAGATCAGTTCCAATATGGTACACACGTCAGTCCACTTCTACTACAAGTTGTACACATGTCAATCCACTTCTACTACAAGTTGTACACATGTCTGTCCACTTCTACTACAAGTTGTACACATGTCTGTCCACTTCTACTGCAAGTTGTACACATGTCTGTCCACTTCTACTACAAGTTGTACACATGTCTGTCCACTTCTACTTCAAGTTGTACACATGTCTGTCCACTTCTACTACAAGTTGTACACACGTCAGTCCACTTCTACTACAAGTTGTACACATGTCAATCCACTTCTACTACAAGTTGTACACATGTCTGTCCACTTCTACTACAAGTTGTACACATGTCTGTCCACTTCTACTACAAGTTGTACACATGTCTGTCCACTTCTACTACAAGTTGTACACATGTCAGTCCACTTCTACTACAAGTTGTACACATGTCTGTCAACTTCTACTACAAGTTGTACACATGTCAGTCCACTTCTACTACAAGTTGTACTCATGTCTGTCCACTTCTACTACAAGTTGTACACATGTCTGTCCACTTCTACTACAAGTTGTACACATGTCTGTCCACTTCTACTACAAGTTGTACACATGTCTGTCCACTTCTACTACAAGTTGTACACATGTCTGTCCACTTCTACTACAAGTTGTACACATGTCTGTCCACTTCTACTACAAGTTGTACACATGTCAGTCCACTTCTACTACAAGTTGTACACATGTCTGTCCACTTCTACTACAAGTTGTACATATGTCTGTCCACTTCTACTGCAAGTTGTACACATGTCAGTCCACTTCTACTACAAGTTGTACACATGTCAGTCCACTTCTACTACAAGTTGTACACATGTCTGTCCACTTCTACTACAAGTTGTACACATGTCTGTCCACTTCTACTACAAGTTGTACACATGTCTGTCCACTTCTACTACAAGTTGTACACATGTCTGTCCACTTCTACTACAAGTTGTACACATGTCTGTCCACTTCTACTGCAAGTTGTACACATGTCTGTCCACTTCTACTGCAAGTTGTACACATGTCAGTCCACTTCTACTACAAGTTGTACACATGTCAGTCCACTTCTACTACAAGTTGTACACATGTCAGTCCACTTCTACTACAAGTTGTACACATGTCTGTCCACTTCTACTACAAGTTGTACACATGTCTGTCCACTTCTACTACAAGTTGTACACATGTCAGTCCACTTCTACTACAAGTTGTACACATGTCTGTCCACTTCTACTACAAGTTGTACACATGTCTGTCCACTTCTACTACAAGTTGTACACATGTCAGTCCACTTCTACTACAAGTTGTACACATGTCTGTCCACTTCTACTACAAGTTGTACACATGTCTGTCCACTTCTACTACAAGTTGTACACATGTCTGTCCACTTCTACTACAAGTTGCACACATGTCAATCCACTTCTACTACAAGTTGTACACATGTCAGTCCACTTCTACTACAAGTTGCACACATGTCAATCCACTTCTACTACAAGTTGTACACATGTCTGTCCACTTCTACTACAAGTTGTACACATGTCTGTCCACTTCTACTACAAGTTGTACACATGTCAGTCCACTTCTACTACAAGTTGTACACATGTCTGTCCACTTCTACTACAAGTTGTACTCATGTCAGTCCACTTCTACTACAAGTTGTACACATGTCTGTCCACACATGTCTGTCCACTTCTACTACAAGTTGTACACATGTCTGTCCACTTCTACTACAAGTTGTACACATGTCTGTCCCCTTCTACTACAAGTTGTACTCATGTCAGTCCACTTCTACTACAAGTTGTACACATGTCAGTCCACTTCTACTACAAGTTGTACACATGTCTGTCCACTTCTACTACAAGTTGTACACATGTCTGTCCACTTCTACTACAAGTTGTACACATGTCAGTCCACTTCTACTTCAAGTTGTACACATGTCTGTGCACTTCTACTACAAGTTGTACACATGTCAGTCCACTTCTACTTAAAGTTGTACTCATGTCAGTCCACTTCTACTACAAGTTGTACACATGTCTGTCCACTTCTACTACAAGTTGTACACATGTCTGTCCACACATGTCTGTCCACTTCTACTACAAGTTGTACTCATGTCTGTCCACTTCTACTACAAGTTGTACACATGTCAGTCCACTTCTACTACAAGTTGTACACATGTCTGTCCACTTCTACTTCAAGTTGTACACATGTCTGTCCACTTCTACTACAAGTTGTACACATGTCAGTCCACTTCTACTTCAAGTTGTACACATGTCTGTCCACTTCTACTACAAGTTGTACACATGTCTGTCCACTTCTACTACAAGTTGTACACATGTCAGTCCACTTCTACTACAAGTTGTACACATGTCAGTCCACTTCTACTACAAGTTGTACACATGTCTGTCCACTTCTACTACAAGTTGTACACATGTCTGTCCACTTCTACTACAAGTTGTACTCATGTCAGTCCACTTCTACTACAAGTTGTACACATGTCTGTCAACTTCTAGTACAAGTTGTACACATGTCTGTCCACTTCTACTACAAGTTGTACACATGTCAGTCCACTTCTACTACAAGTTGTACACATGTCAGTCCACTTCTACTTCAAGTTGTACACATGTCTGTCCACTTCTACTTCAAGTTGTACACATGTCTGTCAACTTCTACTACAAGTTGTACACATGTCAGTCCACTTCTACTTCAAGTTGTACACATGTCTGTCCACTTCTACTTCAAGTTGTACACACGTCTGTCCACTTCTACTACAAGTTGTACACACGTCTGTCCACTTCTACTTCAAGTTGTACACATGTCAGCCCACTTCTGCTACAAGTTGTTCATATATCAGCCCACTTCTGCTACACGTTGTACATTTAACAATGTACTGATTTATACACAACCATATTAGAGAATCTTTGTTAATCTATTTAAGCAGAAGCGAAATTAAAGTCCATTTACTTGTTCTAGTTTTAACATTGTTGCAAGGAGCTGAACTGTAAACATATGGCATATCTTATCGTATCTAGACCGGTGCCCTCCAGACTTCGTGTACAACAGGATAGGGAAGTTCTGTTTTCGACACGACCTGTTACAAGCATCTTGGTCCGAACATGCCCGGCGTTGCAACGACAGCGGAGGCTCGCTTTTGATCATTGACACACCCGAAAAACAAGCGGAAGTTGTTAAACAGATTGGCTGTTGTCAAGGTAAGTAACCAAGGAACCGGTATATATATATGTCAGTCCACTTCTACTATATATATATGTAAAAGAAATGAAAATAGAAAAGACACTCAACACCGTACCCAACTGGAAATCAATACATCTGCACCTGGCATAACGTCTTGCCATTGTACACTATTGTGTCACCATGCAGGTATTGATAGTCAACACTCGTCACTTTCCGTAACCTGAAAGGAGACCTCTCCCGGAGTGACATGAGTGATCCCTATAATTCCCTAAATTGTTTTATGATAAACTACATATGTCTCTCGTACACAACATATCTTAATTCTAATCTGTTCTCCTTCAGATATACAGAACATAAACCTCTATCTTGGAGGTTACAAGGCCGAGGGGACATGGCGCTGGGTTGATGGAAGGGAGATAACTCCAACGGTCTGGTACAATTCCACTGTCAACAAACAAACGGGGAACATTGCTATTTCGAGGAAGTTTCAGTACATGTGGGCTGTGAGAACTTCAAATAGACGTGCCTTATGTGAAGTAGTGAATGTATCATTCTAACCCCTGTATACATATAACTAAACGTAAAGGTAGAAGTGAATCCTGTCTATGTTATAAACGGACGGGAGGGGGGGGGGGGGGGGGGGGGGGGGCAGTCATCTGAGGCGCTGCAATTCGCTGAACAGAGTTGCGTCCCTTGTGCACGCCAGAAACCTATGATCGTGGGTTCGATTCTCTTTTCGGCCCGATTATGTTTATGGGTTTGTTAGCACAATACCTTGCTCGTTAGCTTCACAAGAGTTACTGGTTGTTTTTTAAATATTAGCTTGATGACGTCATTGATCTGCGTCTGCGACGCCATGTTTGTTAAATGAAAAAGAATTAAGTTGAAGCCTATAATAGAACTGGTTTGTTTATATTATATATTCAAGTATTTATTCGCATCCACCATACTCACACTCTTGCCCCAATATGCCTAGCTTACATTCACACTGATTTTTTTAGCCTGGGCTCAAATCACCCTTCTTCTAGGCTCAAAACACTCACTCTTAAATCAGTCCCCTATATTGACATTATATTCACCAATGGAATAGCTAGAAGATACCACAGAATGCCTTAGCTGCTGATACAGTGTTTGTACCATGTATCATACTAGTAGCCACAGAGCATTAGACAAAAATAACAACCTGGAAAAACATAGTAGAAAGCTGACATTTTCTTGAGATCTTCTGAAAGTCACACTGATGCAACTGGTGACATTTTCAAAATGGCTGCCATTTCCAGGATGGCCGCCATTATTTTTGAAAATGATATACCATTTCGTAGTTGTATATATTCATGATATCATGCAATATATCAAATGAAAGCTCTACTTATGATATTTGTAACACTTCTGGTTCAGCAATGTGCAATGATTAGAAGAACTAGTGTCAGCATTTAAAGAATCATTAAACAAATATGTTTACGTTTAAGGGTAAGGTTGATTTAAAATCTTTATTACTCACTGTTTTACTTAAATTTGTATTTAAAAAAAATTGAAATAAAGTGCACATATTATCTTTGTTTTCCAGTAGTCATTGTTTAATTTTGTAAATATATTAAATAAATGTTGGTTTGAATATTTGAAGTGTCTGTCATTCAAAGTTTCATCCGGCGCACTGTGAATTGGAGTATAAATGAGGTATAATTAAAGGTATATATGAACTCAACAATATTATTCATGAGGATTACGTGTGATAAAGGATAGCTCAAAAATAGAATCATATTTTCTTCACGAGTTTGTCAAACAACCAACCTCTTTATTTGTAAAAGGCATCACAGGAAAAGCACAAAGAATGTCCTGGCAAGTTTGCTCAAGTCTGAAGTCAATGTACACAATCTTATGGCCTTTGTTAGTCACTTATCACGTGACTTTATGACGTCATGGCACGTCTGTCTATGACGCCATCTATTTTGAATGAATGAAGTTGAAGCTTATTATCTTTCTGGTCTGCTTCACTGTTCTGTCTGTCTGCTTGTATGTCTGTCCATCAGCACGAGATATATTACTCCCGTTCCCTGAGGTTCTTTGAGAGTATGTTTGAAACATAAAATTGTTGATAAATGTTGATTAAGGTTGTAAGTAATGTAAGATAAACACTTCCCACCTCACAGTACACAGAATCAACATATTGTCACCTCTTCTTACACTAAGGCCATTGGATAATTGGTTGTAAATATAATTATATTATCAACGGTGCTATAACTTTGCGAAAACCAGCCTGTGATTCTTCATTTTTTATCCCATACGCATTTGACCAGGACCCAAGTCTTATTGAGAAATGTGTCTTATTTACTATGTGCACTTAACAGTGGTATTTGGAGCTTGTTTGTCCCCTACAAATGAAGAGGACTCATAACTGCTATGTTCCACGAGGATGGAAAATGTTCTTGTCTCAATGTTAAAAGTAATTTAAAATAAGGTATTATTACATCAGATGATAGCTTGAAGAACTCATCAATATTATGTTAAGGTACATAGGGCAATAACAAGTCATGGGGAAATACCACGTTGCCAAGATGCTGTGGACTTTGGAGAATTTACTGTTTGTTTTGTATAGAATACACTTTAAGAACAATGACAATATTAGCCAAACAGCCTCAATTTATTTGGTCTGCCATACAATAACAAAATTGTTCAGCTTGTATAAATATTAACTGTATAACGTCCAATGGATTAGTTCATAATTACATACGGTTCTATTACAACTTTTTATGAAGAACACACCATGAAAGTGAGAAAGGATTAATAAAAAGAAATCTTGAGAATGTATTGACAAATTTCGCGTTCACTGAACATTTATGGCATTCAGTCACACTAAGTAAATCAATCCACAGAAAGACTCTATAACATAAGTGGATGGATGCGACAACAGTATCCGCAGTATCTCCGTGTGAAGCACTTCATCAAGAGATGTCACGATCCACCCTGTCTACACTATTCATACCACATAGCGACCAAACGCCGTTTCTATACACTGGCTTTATTGCGAAAGGTTGAACGACAGTACTCAACAATGACTTCGTAATCACCCTGAAAATCCATGAATTCTAACTTTTGATGAGAATTTGTTCATAAACTGATTAACACCCTTTGAATAGGCCAGTTTAACGTACATAACATGCTGTAAACAGATCAGTTCCGCTTCTGTTACAAGGAACATGCAGTTCACTTTCACTTCAATTACAAGAAAAAACGTGATCCAATCACAATTTCATTTAATTCTAATTAATCAACTCTTTCAAAATACAACGAAACCACTAATGCATCACACGCAAACACCTAAACATCATTAACTGAGGAGACCATTGTCTCCAATAAACATGGAAGCCTCTCATGGCGCCAACAGTCTGAAATAACGTCTTTGATAGGCATTTAGAAGTTGGAGTACTAAGTAAGGATAAGAATTTATGGATGGACAACTTCTTTATTACAATTAAGAGCGAGGTTTCGGTGTAGGCTCTAAGAGAGAGAGAAAGAGAGAGAGAAAGAGAGAGATGGTATGGTCCAGGAGGAATGTCACTATGGTGCCAAACAAACGCATCGCAACAAATTTTAGTCTTCAAATTGTGATTAATGATACATACTACGGTAAGAATAATACAGTGAAGTCACCCTCGGTGAATACAGTTCGATCTACCCTCTGTATCTGGTATTGAACGCAGTTGGGTAAACGACTATTACTGAAGATGTTGACCTACTGCACACAAGGAGGAGTAGGATTAGGGTTTAAGTTAGGGAGGCATTGTTCAACACAGTAGAACACAAAGAAGACACACCAGTTTCAGTGTCCACTCGATCCGCGCGCAGTTTGAGGCTGGGGACCATATTGAAGCAGATTGCCACGCAGTAGGGGTGTGGCCTACTTGCTATTATCATACACCTGTATGGGACTGTTGGATCTGTTGAATTCCAGTTGGGACATTAGTGCGGTCCATCTTTTCCTATGTTGCTATATCAAGCTTTGGGACAAACGTGAACTGATACAAGTTAAAATTGATCTTCAGTTGTTTGGAATTGGGTGCAAAGCCGACGTGACAATGAACGGAGGGAATGAGTGATCGGTGTCTAGCCGGTTGAGCCACATTTCAAAAATGGCTATTGCCGAATGCGCCACATTTTCAGCTGTGTGCATTTCACCCACTCTAGCCGGTAATTAATTAATCAGATTACCGATACCTTTAAATGAGTGTCCCACATTTAAATTTTCGTAAGTGCAAACATTGTCATTGTTTTAGATGTGCTACACAACAATTCATTACACAATCGGGGGCGGTCGGGTAGCCTAGTGGTTAAAGCGTTGGCTCGTCACGCCGAGGACCCGGGTTCGATTCCCGACATGGGTACAATGTGTGAAGCCCATTTCTGGTGTCCCCCGCCGTGATATTGCTGGAATATTGCTAAAAGCGGCGTAAAACCATACTCACTCATTCATTACACAATCGTTACCTGTAATGTGACAATGTAATATGACCTGTCATGATGTCCATCAATGTAATGTTTTGATGAATATATTATCCCTGTTATGATCTGAATAAGAAATGAGAAAACAAGTCTTGTTTTTTTAAATACGGTAACCTGTTAGAATCACAAAGCATGTTTTGACAGCATAGCCACGACAGCCACATTCCACCATCACAACCGTAACCATTGCCCCGCGAGCCACATCAATTTTGGCTATCTATTTTCGAAATGTGGCTTAGGCGGACTCCAACCGAGTGATCTGTCTCTGTCTCTTTCAAGATAACAATGAATGTCAGAAACAATTTATATATAGTTTTGTTTATATGGAAATGCTGAATATAAACCACCACATCAATATCAAAGTGAGTCGATATTCACCATAATGGTTTGTTTATAAGCCATGTAGTCATAAGTGTTGAAACAACTGTAAAATCAATCAAAACTGACTTTGTTAATTATACCAATCGATAATGTTGATGCTGTAGATAACACTAGTTGTGATTTAAGAACAGGTTATTAAGTTTGTTACAAGGCCTCTGAAGAGACAGAGTTTAAATGTTCGACATGATCCAAATGTGTCTTCGTGTGGCAGTAACATGTTTTTGCTTTGTCTCGAGTGTTCAAGGTGGTACAAGTCGAATGGTTCGAGTTGTTAATTATGACAATATGCTTGATGAACGCTATAACATCAGAGATCATGGTGGACTCTCCCACAGGGGGGACTGTGCCTCTTTGTGTCACAGGGACGTCCGCTGTGTCTCCTTCTCCTACAACATCCTCACCGGCAGATGTCTCCTCCACTCTGTACACTTCTACGACATGAATAGAGGGGTATCACAACAGGGATGGCGCTACTTCAAGCTGTTTACGGGTGAGCTAAACCTTACTTGAAGAATAACAGTTAAGTTTTATTTCTATTACTGACTGCAAACACGACAGTTAAGCTTTAACATTGACCTCCATGCATATATTTTCGAGTCGCTGCGACTGTCGTAACACCTATACATTAACGTGAGTTTGGTTTAACCCTCATTTGAACAGTATTTCAGTCATATCACGGCGCGTCAGTTTGGTGTGGAAGGAAAGTGATGCAGGTCTCAGAAGTTTGGTAAAACCCACGAGTTTGGGCTGACAAACTTCCAAACATAATCAGGGTAAACCTGGTACACAAAAGTACACAATTGTACCGCCGTAGACCATTGGACCACCAGTGACCCCACTTTTACGGTGGCCCATACCCGCCACTGTTGAGATCATTTTTCACCGTATGCCACTATATTTTGTCTGGCGGCCGCCAGATACTTCCAATGGTGAGATCATTTCCCCCTGTATACCTCTATATTTCATCTGATACTTCCACTGGTGAGATAATTTCTCACCGTGTACCTCTATATTTTGCCAGATACTTTTCGTTCACAAATTGGCATACCACGTGTGACCAGAATTACTTCCAGATCAGTACCCTTGCAATCAACAGGTTGGAGATTGTATCCGTAAGATTGAGCTTTTATAGATTGAGCCAGATGTAATATAGAGGCATACAGTGAAAAATGATCTTACCAGTGGCGGGTATGGGCCACCGTATAGACTTATGTCAGACAGTTACGTTTAGGAATAATTATCAGTCTCATGGAAAATGTAACTGAGAATTGTTCTTTTTAACGTTTAACACTAGTCTTTTTGGACTACAGATTTTAGAGCTTTTCAAGAACATATCCGTAACAGGAACAAGACTTTTACCCCATCCCACTGTAAGTCTGGTAGGCGGCCTGCTTGTCTGGCTTTTTTAATGACATGAGACATTGATTTAACCTATCCCATTTGAACATATCAGAGTCTGGCTCTGTTTAATGCTGGCTAAAGAAATTGAAATATGGCTTCCGTATACTTAATGCTGATGTTCGCCAACATCAGGTTCAATTTGATGAAATGAGTCAAAATTATATATCTTTCTGAATCATATGGGAAAGGATTGTGTGACTAAAACAATTGTATTATTAATCACATTAATTTCCTTCGACGGAATAAAACTCAAATTTGAAATTTTGTGCAATATAAAATACTTGATATATTATTCATGTCATTGTTGCTGTAATTATTGATGTAATCAAACCAAATGCCAGTCTTCAATTCACGTGAACATATCTGAAAACCTCCATTATTAAGTTTCCTAACAGAATTTCCTTATGATCTATAAAGGGATATTTATGGAATACTGGAAGGAACATTGTCGCATAGTCGCCCTTCCGAAAACAAGCAAAAAGTGTCATAATTAACCAAAGCGCGACAATACGACAACGCGATATTTTAGCCATTTGTCGCATTGTCGCGCTTTGAATTTATTTTATTTCTAGTAACGGGCCACAATGCGACATTTTTCAAGGTCACAATATGTGGTGTTGTCGCATTGTCGGCCCGTCAGAAATGTGTAAAAAGGGCGTTAAAATACGCGACAATGCGACATTATCAAAATGCGACAAATGGCTAAAGTGTCGCGTTGTCGCATTGTCGCGTTTTGGTTAATTTTGACACTTCTTGCTTGTTTTTGGAAGGGCGACATTTTCCCTTCTAGTGTTTCCATAGAAACTAGTTTACTTTTAATAATATATTTACCTTAATCACTCAAAACATTAACATGAATTATGATCGATTTATCTTTTACTTCAGACAGGTGCCCAATTGATTACGTCTTCAACAGAGTGGGAAAATTTTGTTTCAAACATCTTCGGGAAAAGCGATTGTGGGGAGAATGTGTACAGGTGTGTAAGGAAGGAAATGCTTCACTACTGATCATTGACACGCCTAAAAACAAGCAGAACTTGCGAGACAGACACGTAGTAGCCAAGGTAAATAATAAACCCCTGGACACAATTCTTAACAATGAGACCATAGTAATGATTGTATTACCACCTGTAGCGAGACCCGTTAAGATCCGGGGTAGAATAGGTCTTCAGCAACCCATGCTTGCTGTAAAAGGCGACATGCTTGTCGTAAGAGGCGACAAACGGGATCGGGTGGTCAGGCTCGTTGACTTGGCTGATGCATGTCATCGATCCCATTTGCGTGGATCGATGCTCATGATGTCAACCACTGGATTGTCTGGTCGAGACTTATTTACAGGCCGCCGTTTATCGTGAAATAAAACAGGCTTCGTTCTTTATCACTCTTTGTGATTTATCGCGTAGTTATATATTGCAATTTGGGTGTGGATCCGTTGGCTAAGATCGGTCTTAGGTCTCGCCCGGTTGAAGGTTGAGGTGACATGTTGACATAATTAGTCAATCGAGGACATTGTAAAATCATGCTTTGTGCATCTGTGCACCTAATATTATACTTTATTTTTCTGTTATGATATGTTCACAGAAAATATATGAGTGAGTGAGCTGGGTTTAACGCTGCTTTTAGCCTTATTCCAGTTATATAGTTATATCACGGCGTGTCAGCTTAAAGTGGGAGGAAAGCCCGAAGTGATGCATGTCTCGGATGTTTACCACTTCGGTGAAACCCACGAGCACGGGTATGGTGTTGACAAACCTAGAAACATAATTGGGGCGAACCGGGATTCGAACCCAAAATCAAAAGTTTCTGGCGTGCCCATGGGACACAACTCTACACAGCGAATCGCGCCGCCTTAGACGACTGGGCCACCCGTGCCCCCAACATGTATATGAGACAAGCGGAATGAATACCATATTGATTCTAAAAAACTCAATCAACCAAGTTCAATTCTGTCTAAATAGTTCATTTTTCCAGGTTATATATCACAATCCCGCCTGACAAACATTGGGGAAACATCATTCCTAGACTACTGGGGGATTGGTCACAAGCCGTGGTAACCATAGATATACTTACTTCTCCATATTCAGGGGCGGTCGGGTAGCCTAGTGGTTCGCTCGTCACGCCGAAGACCCGGGTTCGATTCCCGACATGGGTACAATGTGTGAAGCCCATTTCAGGACTCCCCCGCCGTGATATTGCTGGAATATTGCTAAAAGCGGCGTAAAAACCATACTCACTCACTCTCCATATTCATATCTATCAATTTGTCAAATACGGAACCAAATGTCATTTGTAATTTACTTAAAAACAGAGGTAGTCGGGTAGCCTAGTGGTTAAACCGTTGCTCGTCACGCCGAAAACCCGGGTTCGATTCCCGAAATGGGTACAACTTGTGAAGCCCATTTCTGGTGTCCCCCGCCGTGATATTGCTGGAATATTGCTAAAAGCGGCGTAAAACCATACTCACTCACTTAAAAACATTATGTGAAATGCTGTACTACCTCATATGTAGCTTTGTTGTTCATAACGATATCTACACAAACATTTCTTTTGTCTGTAATTTAAAAAACATATTTGCAAAAATAAAACAGACGGGCGTGCGTCAAGATCCGACGAACAATTCGAGCAAGACCGACATAGTTGTCGTTCCGGATACTGTTCCTCTTCAACTCACAGCGACTTTCACTTGTTATAGCTGACTATGTCGAGCGTGGTGAGAAGTGACACTCATGACAATGTCATATGGTTTTTTCAGTGTACGACAGCTTCAACTACTATCTTGGAGGGTACAAAGACGAGGGGACGTGGCGCTGGATCGACGGAAGGGAGATAACTCTGACATTCTGGTACAAATCGAGTGTCAGCAACTGGGATGGGAACGTGGCTCTACATCAGTCGTGGGGTCACGCATGGACTGTGCTCGGTCATTCGAGACGCTGCATTTGTGAAAGAGTGGATGTACTCCCCTGAGATTGCGGTACTAAATATGTTATCAGTCCTGGTAACTGGCGGGGGCACGGGTGTCCCAGTCGTCTGAGGCGGCGCGATTCGCTGTGCAGAGTTGCGTCCCTTGGGCACGCTAGAAACCTATGATCGTGGGTTCGAATCCCGGTTCGCCCCAATTATGTTTCTAGGTTTGTCAGCACCATACTCGTGTTCGTTGGTTTCACCGAAGTGGTAAACATCTGAGACCTGCATCACTTCGGGCTTTCCTCACACATTAAGGTGACACGCCATGATATAACTGGAATACTGTTAAAAGCGGCGTTATACCCAACTCACTCACTCACCTGGTAACTGGCGGTGTCAAATTTCTTCGAAGTACCTATCATTTGGGGTTTATTGCAGGAATCGTTTGCAGAATTATTGATCCTGATATCACCAAGCACGTGCAGTAGAAGACATGTAATAATATATTGATCCTGATATCACCAAGCACGTGCAGTAGAAGACATGTAATAATATATTGATCCTGATATCACCAAGCACGTGCAGTAGAAGACATGTAATAATATATTGATCCTGATATCACCAAGCACGTGCAGTAGAAGACATGTAATAATATATTGATCCTGATATCACCAATCACGTGCAGTAGAAGACATGTAATAATATATTGATCCTGATATCACCAAGCACGTGCAGTAGAAGACATATAATAATATATTGATCCTGATATCACCACGCACGTGCAGTAGAAGACATGTAATAATATATTGATCCTGATATCACCAAGCACGTGCAGTAGAAGACATATAATAATATATTGATCCTGATATCACCAAGCACGTGCAGTAGAAGACATGTTATAATATATTGATCCTGATATCACCAATCACGTGCAGTAGAAGACATGTAATCATATATTGATCCTGATATCACCAATCATTCTATTGTTTCAACGATCCATTATTTTTCCAGAAATGAAGAGCTATTTGTCAATATACATTATCTTGAACCAATATTTCAGTTCATTAGCACTTGGAACTGACGGAACTATTTTTTAAATATTTTGACAAGTGAATCATTTGAAATTTTATCGGAAAACATATATCGCCAACGGGGTTCGAACCCGCATCGTTTGATTTGAGGAAGTTTAATTGTCGACCTCAGCTTTCGTGGTGTGAAAGTAACTATGAAATATTTTCAGTATTGGCATAATACTCAAACATACGCTCAAAAATAATATGCATATGTATATAATGTTGTGTTAGAGCAGGTTACCCATAGCAATGTTCATTTTTATAGCAATTACATAAATTTCAGGTAACCATACATATATCCTTGTTCGGGGCTCTATGTCTCCTTTTATGCCCGACAGCATGTATATTTACAATGGGCAAGCGATTGATAAAATACTAGTTTGGGACACCACGAACTCATGAAGATCCGTTTACCATGTTTTGTAAATATCAGCTCGCGACGGAGCTTGGTGCACGTGAACAGCGACAAAAAAAAATACATTCCACGTGCATCACGCAAGCTCGACTCACGAAGTATAAATACAGACTACAAAGGATTCTGGTTTATGTTTCAAATAGTTTCCACAAGAGAACATTGTCAAAGTGTAAAAATAATGATGTGTTTTAAGTAGGAGAATATCCTCGTAACTTTCCATTCCTGCGGACCTCTGTTACAACCCTGAATGTAATTGTGTTACATTAAGGGTTGCAGGTTAACTCTTGTTACAACCCTTAATGTACAAATTACTCTTAATGTAAACATATTTTTTAAGGGTTTTGGGTTCCCCTTGTTACACACTTAATGTAATTTTTTTTACATTAAGGGTTAAAGTGATTAGATAATATTTTTTTTACATTAAGAGTTATCACTATGAAATAATACTTAATGAAACTTCGCAGATTTTAACGATCGTTTGTTACGACGTAAATTGTAATAACGCGGTGAAATGTTATAACACTGCGGTAAAATGTAATACTGCGGTAAATTGTAATACATACTGCGGTAAAATATAATACTGCGGTAAATTGTAATAACCACTGCGGTAAATTGTAATACCTACTGCGGTAAATTGTAATACCTACTGCGGTAAATTGTAATAACTCCACTGCGGTAAATTGTAATAACCACTGCGGTAAATTGTAATAACTTCACTGCGGTAAATTGTAATAACTCCACTGCGGTAAATTGTAATAACTCCACTGCGGTAAATTGTAATAACTTCACTGCGGTAAATTGTAATAAAAGATTATTCATTTGCAAACATACAAAGAAACCTGCATGAAGTTTAAAATGTGCGACTAATCAAAATCCGGACTTTGAAACGACTGATTGATCAATACTCATCTACATTAAATCCTTGATATTTGTATCTACTCAGAACGGAATTCGGGTTTCAGTGTTTGTTCGACCTTAACAAGATCAATTCCAACCTCCAGCATGTTCAAGGAATTCAAAAAAGCGATTTTGCTTCAATGTCTGTCATTCCTTTTGAAACACAGGTGCGGCATATTGTAATAACATCTCTTAATCATTCCAAATTTAAAATTAAATCCGAGTTACAGTGTTGTGTTCGACCTTATATTATAACAAACTGCGGCAAATTGTAATTATACCAAGTGCGGTAAATTGTAATAACATAGCTTAATCCTTCTGACTTCAAACTGAATTCGATTTCCAGTGTTTGTTCGATATAACATGATCCATTCCAACCTCCAGCATGTTTAAGGAAATAAAAAAGTGATTTTGTTTCAATTTCTGTCATTCCTGTTGAGAGGCTGGTGCGGCAACTTGTAAATAAAAATATATTGAAAATTATATGTCTGTTGTTTTATATCATTTTTTTATTCAGTGTGGGGGAAAGCCCATTTGTTGAAACGCCAGTACGGTGAATTGTCCGAATGGGGAAATGTCCTCCACTCGTGATCAACACATCATAATTAAGCAAAGATATATATTTGCTGGAAGAGAAATTTACCTACTGTGGCAGTGACCAGTTCTGGTAAACATATAACAGATTTTAAGGGCGTGATTTAACTGAAATATTGTTACAAGCCGCGTTAAACTCTTGATTTATTAATAAACTGATTATATGATATTAAATACATAAAGACATTCGCTTGAAGTTAATGAGTAAATTAATTTCTCTACTCTGACACAACAGCGTTCCCAGCACAAGCTGTAGTGACCACGTAAAAATATACTGTGACTGATATCACCCAGCACGTGCAGGAGTAAACATGTAATACTATATTGACCCTGCAATCACCAACTGCTTGCAGAAGTAGGCGTGGCATATGTTGACCCTCAATCCCTGATCACATGTTGTCAGACAAACAGATTTATTCGGTATAAAGCCTTTGGCCCAAAACACAGACTGATTTAATATTTATGCGTACGCATTTACATGTATCTTATTTCTTTCAGATCCTTTCTTATTTTTTTATATTTCTAGCATGATAATTTTATAGACATATAACAGAAATAAACCGGTGTTATAGATGGCTTCATGGCTTCACTATAGTGTTCGTTTGTTTGTTGTTTAACGCCGAACTCAGCAATAATCCAGCTATATGACGGCGGTCTGTAAATAATCGAGTCTGGACCAGAAAATCCAATGATTGACAACATGAGCATCGATCGACGCAATTGGGATCGATGACATGCATCAACCAAGTCAGCGAGCCTGACCACCCGATCCCGTTAGTCGCCTCTTACGACAAGCATAGTCGCCTTTTACAGCACGCATGGGTTGCTGAATACCTATTCTTCCCCAGATCTTCACGGGCCTCACTAT
Organism: Haliotis rufescens; assembly: GCF_023055435.1. Lineage (NCBI taxonomy): Eukaryota > Metazoa > Mollusca > Gastropoda > Lepetellida > Haliotidae > Haliotis > Haliotis rufescens. The sequence goes on along the minus strand of NW_025963846.1, from coordinate 4,356,830 downwards.
AGTGTTCATGGTATAATATTCATGAATAAATTTACCAATATAGGGTTTTTTTCTAGTTTTTTTATGAACGCCGCAAATAAATAATACATGGAATTCGTCTCCAATATGGCAATGGCTCCTTGATTTGAAATACGAGCATAATCTTTCATGAATTCAATTCTAGAATATCTTCCAGTTTCAAGTGCAATATTATAATTACTACATCTGAACATAGAGATAACAATTCTTAAATGTGTTGGAATATCACTACAAAGGTACCATGCAACATTCAACATAGTCTTGTATTCTTTATAAAATACACACTTTGAAGGTTCATTAACTGTTGAATACCATGACTATTTTAATTATCAACTAAACTCAAGTAACAAAATACTTTACATTTTCAATTTCTTGGCATAGCCAAGCATAACCAAAACCATACTGAAAGAATATTTGCCTGATTGTTGATACCTAAGAATTATGTCCTAGAGCATCCAAAGATCTTATTATCAGGAAGCCTGTTTGGGGGCAAGTGTATCAGTCTACACCAGTATTTAACTACCCGTGACATAAAAACACATTGTAAAGGGAGTCTGACTCACTTCCAAAGAACCATACCATTAAATGTTATAAGATATTGTTTACAAATTGTAAGTTGTACAACCTCTAGTAATTTACAATGACAAGTTCCCCATAGTAAAGGCACTATCCTCGAATCAAATATTGGAATAAATGAGAGCATGTTATGTGACAAATCTTTGTCTGAAAAACAATTAGATATAGCTATATTTGCTTGCAATGCTAGGCATGTGTGAGCTGTGGCATGTATTGACCCTTAATCACTCGTCACGCGCACTAATGTGTGAGCTGTGGCATATGTTGACCCTGAATCACTCGTCACGTTCACCTGTAGGTGTTGGCATGTATTGACCCTTAATCACTCGTCACGTACACTAGTAGGTGTGGCATATATTTACTCTTAATCCCTCGTCACGTACACTAATGGGTGTGGCATATATTGACCTTTAATCACGTGTCACGTTCACTAATGGGTGTGGCATATATTGACCCTTAATCACTCGTCACGTACACCAATGCGTGTGGATTATATTGACCTTTAATCACTTGTCACGTACACTAATAGGTGTGGCATATATTGACCTTTAATCACTTGTCACGAACACTAATGGGTGCGGCATATATTGACCTTTAATCACTCGTCACGTACACTAATGGGTGTGGCATATATTGACCCTGAATCACTCGTCACGTACACTAATGGGTGTGACATATATTGACCCTGAATCACTCGTCACGTACACTAATGGGTGTGGCATATATTGACCTTTAATCACTTGTCACGAACACTAATGGGTGCGGCATATATTGACCTTTAATCACTTGTCACGTACACTAATGGGTGTGGCATATATTGACCCTGAATCACTCGTCACGTACACTAATAGGTGTGGCATAAATTGACCCTTAACCAACCAGCATTAAATATATTGAGATATATCTTGATAATAAGATCCAGTGACGGACAATCTCCGGACAATACTGATTGGGCACATGTATTGAACCAAGTAGCAATGTCCAGAAGGGATGTCAAGTAACAGAATGATTGTGCGGTACATGAAAGACTGTGACTCATGAAAGGACAGAAGCTGTATAGGCATAGAATGGCCTGGTGGTACGTAGGACGTGTAGGGGATTAGATGTCTTGATTCTACTTCAAGATTGTCGGACATGTAGGGGATTAGATGTCTTGATTCTACTTCAAGATTGTCGGACATGTAGGGGATTAGATGTCTTGATTCTACTTCAAGATTGCCGGACGTGTAGGGGATTAGATGTCTTGATTCTACTTCAAGATTGTCGGACATGTAGGGGATTAGATGTCTTGATTCTACTTCAAGATTGTCGGACATGTAGGGGATTAGATGTCTTGATTCTACTTCAAGATTGCCGGACGTGTAGGGGCTAAGATGTCTTGATTCTAATTCAAGATTGTCGGACATGTAGGGGATTAGATGTCTTGATTCTACTTCAAGATTGCCGGACGTGTAGGGGCTAAGATGTCTTGATTCTAATTCAAGATTGTCGGACATGTAGGGGATTAGATGTCTTGATTCTAATTCAAGATTGTCGGACATGTAGGGGATTAGATGTCTTGATTCTACTTCAAGATTGCCGGACGTGTAGGGGCTAAGATGTCTTGATTCTAATTCAAGATTGTCGGACATGTAGGGGATTAGATGTCTTGATTCTAATTCAAGATTGTCGGACATGTAGGGGATTAGATGTCTTGATTCTACTTCAAGATTGCCGGACGTGTAGGGGCTAAGATGTCTTGATTCTAATTCAAGATTGTCGGACATGTAGGGGATTAGATGTCTTGATTCTACTTCAAGATGGTAGGATGTGTAGCGGAATGGGTGTCTGAATTCTTATTCAACACGGGGGATTAGATGTCTTGATTGTACTTCAAGATTGTCGGACGTGTAGGGGCTTGGATGTCTTGATTCTACTTCAAGATTGTCGGACGTGTAGAGGATTAGATGTATTGAATCTTCTTCAAGATTGCCGGACGTGTAGGGGACTAGATGTCTTGATTGTATTTCAAGATTGCCGGACGTGTAGGGGATTAGATGTCTTGATTCTACTTTAAGATTGCCGGACGTGTAGTGGTTAAGATGTCTTGATTCTAATTCAAGATTGCCGGACGTGTAGGGGATTAGATGTCTTGATTGTATTTCAAGATTGCCGGACGTGTAAGGGATTAGATGTCTTGATTGTACTTTAAGATTGCCGGACGTGTAGGGGATTAGATGTCTTGATTGTACTTTAAGATTGCCGGACGTGTAGGGGATTAGATGTCTTGATTGTACTTCGAGATTGTCGGGCGTGTAGGGGATTAGATGTCTTGATTGTACTTCAAGATTGTCGGACGTGTAGGGGATTAGATGTCTTGATTGTACTTCAAGATTGTCGGACGTGTAGGGGATTAGATGTCTTGATTGTACTTCAAGATGGTAAGACGTGTAGGGGATTAAATGACTTGATTGTACTTCAAGGTTGCCGGACGTGTAGGGGATTATATGTCTTGATTCTAGTTCAAGATGGTAGGACGTGTAGGGGATTGGGTGTCTGAATTCTTCTTCTCAACACGACCACATGTTTAAGGGGCTGGATGTCGTAATTCTGCTTTAACACGGCCAGATGTGTAAGGGGTTGGATGTATTGATTCTACTTCAAGATGGTCAGATATGTAGGCGATTGTTTGTCCTCCCAAAATACCATGCAAGGATGATCAAATGAAAATAGGACGGGATGTCCCGAGACAATTCTTGGGAGTTTAGGCAGGTACAGAGACCTGCATGATGACGGTCAAGAACAGCTAACGAGGAAGTTAGAGATGACTACGGTATACCATGAACGTAAACTGAAAAACTTGATATATTCAAGACAATTTGGACCAAAATGTACCAATACGTTATAGTCAGGATATACCAAAGTGAGGTTTAATAGGGATTATGCAATGGCGAAAGAGCGGTTATCTACATGATTAATGCAATTTGAACAATGGAATGTACATATGTGACAAGCCTTGACGGTTAAATCATATGGCCTGATGGTCTTTCTGTGCACTGCCAAATGATAAATTAAATTTGAAATACAGTAAAGTACGTTTATAACGAACACGCTTATAACGAACTGACGGATATAACGAACTGATTTTTTTTGTCCCGACTATTTGCTATAGTTATGCTGTATATGTGCTTATAACGAACTACGGTTATAACAAACTAAAGTTAGGAGTCCCTTCGAGTTCGTTATAACCGTAGTTTACTGTACATGTATATGGATTCCTAAATTCAAATTGAAAGTGACGCTACACCAAACTCTCTAACTCACTTACATACTTGAGGGAAAAGAACAACCAAGTATTTGTTCCCTGGAATGTGAAATGAAACTTAAGATACAGAATTGATTTGGGGATGACAGTTATTTTGTGGTTAATTAATCTCTCATTATGGTACATGGGCATAACTATCACGGTCGTCTAAGATTATTGCACTTATATAGCGACATTCATAACATGAATACCCCATTCAGACACAGTATACTGACTCCGAGCCGACCAGTACTTGTTTTAGCCTCTTAATGCCGTGCGCCAGCCAGGGTAACAACAAGTTCCATCTTTTAACGTCTTTTTGTATGACGCGGCCGGAGATCGCGGATGCTCTACCACTAGTCCACGGAGGCGGTCTCGTACTGGGAGGTGATGAGTGGGTACATGGTGTGAGACGCAGCCTCCACACATACAGCCGCCACAAGTAAGTCCTTTTCAGTATGGTCGAAGTGAACTACGTCGCAGACGTTTACCATATCTACGAGCACGGTAGGTGCTGACACACCTAGAAACATAATCAGCATGATCCGAAATTTGAGCCCACAATCATAGGTTTCTGGCACGCTTATTAACGTATGGCATCATGACAGCACGTTTGTACGGATCACGACGCTGATATCAAGGCAACGTCAAGGTCATGAGAACAGTGAAGTTCAGGTCAGTTATGCAAGAGATACGGACCCTTCTACAGGATGTTATTGAGAACCGATCGGCTTCCAACAGATGTTCCCACCACCAGCTTATATAAAATCTGAGTACTTGACGATTACAGTAAACTTGCTTCACGGGAAGGTAAGAAAACATTTTCTTTCATTTCGGGGCAAAGCCGTACAATAGTTTGAAAATGCTAATGTAAATTAATAGTTTGTATATATAGTGCATGCTTGCCATAAAAGCCGATTATGATTGTCTTACGGGGCGACTAACGGGATCGGGTGGTCAGACTCGGTGACTTGGTTGATGCACGTCATCGTATCCCAATTGCGTGGATCGATGCTCATGATATCAATCACTGGATTGTCTGATCTAGACTCGAGTATTTACAGACCTCCGTCATATAGTTGGAATATTGCTGAGTTCGGCGTTAAACGACAAAGAAACAAAAACAAATGTATACATACTTATTTGATGCGTATTGCCATTTTCAAATCACGTTTATTTGTTGTAATACCCTACGTTTGTAAAATCACTTTCCATCGTTTGAGCTGTTCCAAAAGAAATCAATGTTAATATATAATCTTATACTGAATTCTACAAATGATATTCAATGCGAGACTATGCGAGACTATGCGAGTCGTAGGTGGCAACTAAATTGGCCGAGTGTTCAGGCGCCTTGTGTTGTAGATGCCATCTTTGCTATGGTTGCCATGTCAACGTGGTAAGATGCTCTTACTATCAATGGTATATTAGCTCTAGCTCATCCCATGCACTTTGGCACCGATTGATTGGTCCAGATTTGCCGTGATATCGCTGGAATATTGTTGAAAAACATAATGATATTGTAAATCACTCACTCAGGTAAAGTAAGGTGGCGTGTAGGGCTGGGACGGGTAACTCGGGTACCCGGGTCGGATGGGTACTGAGTAGGACCCGGGTACCACAGGACTACCCGGACCCGTGGTTAGTCATGTGATATATAGTTTAATTACAAAAATTATCTGGAACGCTATGGTTACACTACAAGCCACTAATGCTCGCACAACTTTCTGACCATGCACCCATATCTTCTGACTTTTCATATGGTTGAAAAAAGATTTAACTTAAGTCAACTTCAGTGTATGCATGACCAGATCGTTTAATGCATATATCTAAATACGTTTTGCAAGTGCTGTGGTAAAACAAAATTCCCAATCGGACATTTTGTATCGCTCGAGACCTACAGTGGGAACCCGGGTAGGGTCGGGTAATAGGGGGGTGGGTACCCGGGTAGGGTCGGGTAATAGGGGGGTGGGTACCCGGGTAGTAAATTTGGACTCGTCCCAGCCCTAGTGGCGTGAAATAGGGTTTAACGTCGCGGTGAAACTATTACACTTATGTAGCGACGTAATTCCCACATGACTTCCATGTATGGAACAATGTGTATGTGTCCCCTGCCAAAGGCTGTGTAAAATAATACTCAATGACTCACTCACTCACTCACTGATCACTAATGGCTTCATTCCATTCATTCAGGATTCAAGATGTTAGTGTTGGCCTCTCTTCTAACAGTACTGGTCTGCGATGTCAGTGCCATAAAATCTCAACAGGGCATTGTCTTTTGGAGTGACCTGAAACACGATACAGAACATGTCGCACACCAAGATGGTCACCTTACTAATCTCGTCAATCCTGCCTCCGCGATCCTCGCTGGAAAACGTGATGTCAACGATCAAAAGCGAGACTTCTGGAGCCATCTGAAACACGAGGTAGAACATGTCGCACATCAAGTCGGACACGTTGTTGAAGGGGCGGTCGCAGCTAACCTCGCCAATTCTGCTTCCGCGATCCTTGCTGGAAAACGTGATGTCAACGATCAAAAGCGAGACTTCTGGAGCCATCTGAAACACGAGGTAGAACATGTCGCACATCAGGTCGGACACGTTGTTGAAGGGGCGGTCGCAGCTAATCTCGCCAATTCTGCTTCCGCGATCCTTGCTGGAAAACGTGATGTCAACGATCAAAAGCGAGACTTCTGGAGCCATCTGAAACACGAGGTAGAACATGTCGCACATCAGGTCGGACACGTTGTTGAAGGGGCGGTCGCAGCTAATCTCGCCAATTCTGCTTCCGCGATCCTCGTTGGAAAACGTGATGTCAACGATCAAAAGCGAGACTTCTGGAGCCATCTGAAACACGAGGTAGAACATGTCGCACATCAGGTCGGACACGTTGTTGAAGGGGCGGTCGTAGCCAACCTCGCCAATTCTGCTTCCGCTATACTTGCTGGAAAACGTGATGTCAACGATCAAAAGCGAGACTTCTGGAGCCATCTGAAACACGAGGTAGAACATGTCGCACATCAGGTCGGACACGTTGTTGAAGGGGCGGTCGCTGCTAACCTCGTCAATTCTGCTTCCGCGATCCTCGTTGGAAAACGTGATGTCAACGATCAAAAGCGAGACTTCTGGAGCCATCTGAAACACGAGGTAGAACATGTCGCACATCAGGTCGGACACGTTGTTGAAGGGGCGGTCGCTGCTAACCTCGTCAATTCTGCTTCCGCTATACTTGCTGGAAAACGTGATGTCAACAACCAAAAGCGAGACTTCTGGAGCCATCTGAAACACGAGGTAGAACATGTCGCACATCAGGTCGGACACGTTGTTGAAGGGGCGGTCGCTGCTAATCTCGCCAATTCTGCTTCCGCGATCCTTGCTGGAAAACGTGATGTCAACGATCAAAAGCGAGACTTCTGGAGCCACCTGAAACACAACATTGAGAATGTTGCCCACAACGTTGGGCATGCGGCAGAGGCAGCGGCAGTGACGTCTTTGACTAACGCTACAATTGGTGCAACGGCTGGTAAGAGAGGCGCTAAGAATAAACGCGAGTTCTGGAGAGATCTGGAACACGAAACAGAACATGTCGCATACCAAGATGGTCACGCAGCTAATCTCGCCAATTCTGCTTCCGCGATCCTTGCTGGAAAACGTGATGTCAACGATCAAAAGCGAGACTTCTGGAGCCATCTGAAACACGAGGTAGAACATGTCGCACATCAGGTCGGACACGTTGTTGAAGGGGCGGTCGTTGCTAATCTCGCCAATTCTGCCACCGCGATTCTCGCTGGAAAACGTGATGTCAACGATCAAAAGCGAGACTTCTGGAGCCATCTGAAACACGAGGTAGAACATGTCGCACATCAGGTCGGACACGTTGTTGAAGGGGCGGTCGCTGCTAATCTCGCCAATTCTGCCACCGCGATTCTCGCTGGAAAACGTGATGTCGACGATCAAAAGCGAGACTTCTGGAGCCACCTGAAACACGACATTGAGAATGTTGCCCACAACGTTGGGCATGCGGCAGAGACAGCGGCAGTGACGGCTTTGACTAACGCTGCAATTGGTACACCGGCTGGTAAGAGAGGCGCTAAGAATAAACGCGAGTTCTGGAGAGATCTGGAACACGAACCTGCTCACCAAGTCGGCCTGTCTGTAGAGGGTGCTGCTGACATCGCCCTCACTAACGCTGTGGATGAGAGGGATGCCACGAAACGAGACTCCTGGAGCAATCTGAAACTGGAATTTGAAAACATTGGTCATCAGATTGGGCAGATGTTTGAAGGTGTAGTGGTCACTGCCAACACAGGAGCAGGGGGGTTTGGGAAACGCGACATTGCTGAAATAATAAAGGTTTTTTGGGAGCGTCTCAAGGCTGAAGTCATTGATATTGTCCATGAGGTTGAAGGTGTGCTTGTGAACGGCCTGGTGCATCTACAGAATGGTGCGAATAGTGTCGAGGACAAGAGAGGGGTAGCGAACATTAACGACATAATGGCGGAACTGGCTGCTTTCAGAAAGGATTTTGTAACTTGGCTGAATAAAATGTTGTACTCAGAACAACATATGAAAGCAGTGAACAGTGGAACTCAGACCAACGCAAAATGAACAAGTGAGTCAGCAAAAGTCTAAACCTTTACTCTTCCATGGTAAAAAAACATATTTACAAAAGGGTTTTTTTCTTCATAAGGATAATTGTTCCCAGGGGCCTAAGGCACTGTGCAGGATTGTTGCCCTTAGACGTGCCAGGATCCGTCTGTTTCACCAAAGTAATAAACAAGTACACTGCGTCACTTTGCATGATCCTCCCACATTAGATGACACGAGCTGATCAGCTGATAATCATTATCTTATTTACAAAAGTTGTTGTTTCTTTCAGCTTGCCATGGATCCGAGGAGTCGGCTGCACAAGAGTGCGTGTTGAAGTCACAGAACTCGTTTAGTTCCGGTTGTACTATGTAGCTGGTGTTAGTATGAATAAAGCACACATCCCTTGGTATATCTGGGTATGTAAAACCTACAATATGACTCGCTTTATATTTTCTTTTCAATTTATTTGGTAAGAAATAATGGTTCTCTGCTGGGGGTGGGGGGCACAATTCTGTGCAGAAACCTATGATCGTGGGTTCGAACCCCGATACGCCCCGATCATGTTTCCAAGTTTGTCAGCACCATACCGGCGCATCACTTCGGGCTTTCCTCCCACATTGAGCTGAAACGCCGTGATGTAACTAGGATACTGTCCAAAAGCGGTGTTAAATTCAATTTACATTAACTCACTCATTGAACATAGCGATTTAGCCATGTCCATCTCTTTTCATGCAGAGCGGTTCGAGTATTATCGAACAAGCGGCTATAACAGAACACAATTTCATTTGCGAATTTTTTTCTCGCATCACCGATCGTAACAGCTTTTCAATGAGCATACTTTTAAAACTATGTGTTCTTTCATTCTGAGCAATACAATTATGATGAAAGCTTTTATAAAATGCTTAAATCTGTTGGCAGTATCTCTAAATTTATTACGAAAAAAAATTATTCAATTTGTTTTTGTGTCAAGGTTCACGTGATCATTACTAATCATATGCCGATACAATTTTCCCATAGAAAATCAGAGATAAGTAAAATGATAAGTTTCTCTTTCAAATCGTGTGTACTGATAACGTGGTATTCGGTATGTGAAGCTAGTAACATTATCATCATCATTATTATTATGTATAGGTTACACTATAAAATGCAGCAAAGAGGGTTTGGGTGATCCTGGCACAGTCAGGCTGTGCTCAGCTCAGGGCCCTTGCCCCCTCTACACGCAAGCCCAGACAGCGAATGGGACTTCTCCCAGGAAGCGCTGCCTAGTCAAACGCACGCAAAACTTTTCGGAGAATGTGAAGACTCCCCAACACTGCAGCCTTCTGCATTACCCAGATTGTCAGAAGGGCTGTATTCCTGGCAGCAAACCCGGGCACTCTCCCTATGTCAGTCAACAGATTGGGAGGTACGAAACCTAAGGCACCGAGAACAATGAGGAGTCGGACAACTTGGTACTTGGGATGCAAGCGTGACATTTCTTCATCTTCTTCTTCTTCTCTTCTTCTTCTTCTTCTTCTTCTTCTTATTATTATTATTATTATTATTATTTTGGCTCAAATAGGCGACCTTGATTTCCTTACCAACACTTGGCAAGACTAAGCACCCACAAGCAAGAGTATTATGTTGGTAAACCTAGCAGCATAATCAGGGCGAATCTGCATTTCGAATCATCCACGGTATAGGTTCTGACACACCGAGGTAGCAAAACTGCAGTTATACGCAAATCTTGAGAGAGGGTGCAGCGGTGTCAACTCGTTAAACACTTTAACTAACTCATTCGATAGGTTTATTTTCAACAAAAACACTATTCAACCAAAATTATTATTAAACGCGGATTATTTTGCACTTGTATACTTGTGGCAGTGAAGACTTAGCTGTAGATATCTATGTTTTTAATTTAAATATATTTATTCACAAGGAGTGAACGGGATTGGGGGACAAGTTCTTCCAACTTAGAATGCCCTCTCCCTAAACGACATGTTTCAACATAAAGTTTGTTTTATATGAGATAATAACGGCCATAAACGGGTATCTTGTACATTCATCAATGTTACTTTATATATAAACACATAAGGCTAATGATAGGGGTAAATGTGTTAATGTTTTTTTCCTAACTATGTACAGTTAATAAACTTCATTTTCCTCATTAATGATCAAAAAAGTTAATTAAAGCAGAGAAATTTGTAAGTGGAATATTTTATCAATCTTTGTGTGTGCGTTATTTGAAAGGATAAATATACAAGTCTGTGTACTTGAATTTTGTCATTTCGTTTGTTTTTAACGTTTAAATTTTGTGTTCTTCATTCAAGCATTATGTACACCCGTAGAAATGCATCTTCTCGTGGCAAGGGAGTTACTTGACTGTAAATGTCCAGTTTCCACCTTTATAGTGAGTTACCTCCCTTGCCTCGGGAAGGTAGAAATGTGGTCCAGTGGTCTCTTGTAGATTGCGTTGTTCAACACTGCTGGGATATAGATCACACGACAAACACTTTAATCATTAAATATCAGAGCAAATGTTGCAATGGAGAAAATTTCATGACGGAATTGATTCTGCAAGACGTCGTTCACATACATAATTCCCATATATCGCTACATTAGTGCAATAATCTTCAACACGACGTAAAACCCCATTTCACCTCACCTCACCCACCTAATTGGCACAGCCAAAGGGAGATAATATGAAGACATTGACATTACACTCTTCAGAAGCCCACCTCATGACAAGGTGGTAATCAGTCATATATACGACAAGGAATGTTACGAATGTTACGTTTATATATATATATATATATATATATATATATATATATATATATATATATATATATATATATATATATATATATATATATATATAAACGTAACATTTGTAACATATATATATATGTGTGTGTGTGTATATATATATATATGTGTGTGTGTGTGTGTGTGTCTCTGTGTGTGTGTGTGTGTCCGTGTGTGTCTTGGTCTCTGTGTTTGTCTGTGTGTCTCTGTGTGTGCTTGTGTGTGTTTCCCTTGCATTATCTACTATATGCGGAGCGTTAGGCCGAGTACAAAGAAGTACCAACAAGTACCATCTTTATACGTATTTGGATATGACGCGGCAGGAGATCTCCGGACAGACACTTTAGCCATTAGACCGTTATCCACCCACTTTGCCATCTATAAGATAGGTCCGAGTAATCATTCAATGTGCACAGTTGTGTTTTGAACGTTAGTGATGCAGTGTTTCGGCCACCATTTTCAGTAATGTTTTCCATAGCATGTAATGTTTTGGTCACATCCAATTTTCAAGTGTATACTTTGTTTTGCCCTGCAGTATATTTTATACGTGTTGACAGCGGGATTTCCCCTACACTGGTACTCATAAATGGATCCACACCTACACCGTGCCATACTTTGGTAACATGGTGCAATAGCTGTAGCATCTCCCACAGGTGAGTCCGAATAGACAGTGTTTCTATATATCGAGCTCTGGCACAGTCTGGTACCATAATCCCCCAGAAGATAACAATCTGGCAACGCTGAGCCTAGGCAGAGGCCAGTGGAGAAAGCTGTTGTGTCGAGAAGCTGGTCTTCACCAGCTGAACAATTGGCATAATAAGCATCATCATTATCATCTGTCTTTATATAATTTCAATCTGTTGTAAACACATGGTTGGCTGTTGATAGGTTTCTATGAGAAAATGTTCACAATTTCGAAATACTGAGAACGCTTGTGGATTTACCTTTCGAGAGTGTTGTTGTTGTAGTTGTTGTAATTGGACTAGATAATACAGTGATTGACATCATGAGCACCGATCTACGCAATTGGGATACGATGACATGCATCAGCCAAGTCAGCGAGCCTGACCTCCCGATCCTATCACTCGCCTCTTACAAGCATTGGTTGCTGAAGACCAATTCTAAACGGATCTTCACCTTTCATTAGGGAGTGAGTGATATGTTACATAACGGCCAGAATGTTCCTGCTGCACATGAAAACAGTGGCCTGCAAAAAATAAGGTCTGCATGATGAAAACCAATGGTTAACATCATGCTTCGAGCCATGCTTTCCGGGCACGAGACCCCGCTTGCTCTCACACCATCCTCATCAGTCAACTCGTGAGGATCTGGGAGATTATTCTGCTCCAGGCTTACCACGTCTTTAGGACCACGTCTTGAACACTCTGATATCTGACCTTTCTCGTTAAATTGGTAAAGGGTCAACATGTAAGCTTGAACAGCTAGAGTTACCTGCCCTTCTCGTGTAAACATACGGATCAGACACATATTTCATTATCACTTTAAGTGAGGGTTCAGTTTATGATAAATGTGAATATATGGATATTTTTTTAGGGAAGACATTTAATCAGTATACGTCGTCGTCAATGACGACACAAGATGGTATCAATTGTGTCTCGTGCGAACACCAAGTAAGCCCAACAAGGGGTTCCAATGGAGTAGGAGTGACGGCGGTACGGCTGCAGCCTCGGCAATGAGGGCCTGAAACAGAGGAGGGTGTGTAGAGTGGACTGTCATGACTCCACACAGTGACGCTTCAGTTTTACCATCACAGCTATCTACATAACAGTAGCTAATGTTACATTGTCACTGTGGGCTATCTTACAATAGCTCATGTTACATTCTCACTGTTGGATCTCACACCAACTAATGTTACAGTGTGACCAAGGGCAATCTCACAGCAGCTAATGTTACATTGTCACTGGGGGGCTATATCACAGCGGCTAATTTTAAATTGTCATTGAGGGCTATATCACAGGAGCTAATGTGACCTTGTCACCGCGGTCTATAAAACAGCTGCTAATGTTACATTGTGACTGTGGGCTATATAACAATAGCTTATGTTACAGTGTGACTGTGGGCTAAAAAACGGAAGCCAATGTTACATTCTATCTGCGGTCTATAAAACAGCTGCTAATGTTACAGTGTGACTGTGGGCTATATAACAATAGCTTATGTTACAGTGTGACTGTGGGCTAAAAAACGGAAGCCAATGTTACATTCTATCTGCGGGCTATATAACAGTAGCTAATGTTACATTGTCACTGAGGGCTATCTTACAATAGCTCATGTTACATTCTCACTGTTGGATATCTAACAGCAGCTATTGTTACATTGTCACTGAGGGCTATATAACAGCAGCTGATGTTACATTGTCACTGATTGCTATATCACAGCAGCTGATGTTACATTGTCACTGAGGGCTATATCACAGCAGCTGATGTTACATTGTCACTGATTGCTATATCACAGCAGCTGGTGTAACATTGTCACTGAGGGCTATATAACAGCAGCTATTGTTACACTGACACTGAGGGCTATATAACAGCAGCTGATGTTACATTGTCACTGAGGGCTATATAACAGCAGCTGATGTTACATTGTCACTGAGGGCTATATAACAGCAGCTGATGTTACATTGTCACTGAGGGCTATATAACAGCAGCTATTGTTACACTGACACTGAGGGCTATATCACAGCAGCTGATGTTACATTGTCACTGATTGCTATATCACAGCAGCTGATGTTACATTGTCACTAATTGCTATATCACGGCAGCTGACGTTACATTGGCACTGTCGGCTATAAAATAGCTGCTAATGCTACATTGTGACTTTGGGCTTTCTAACAGCAGCTAATGTCACTGTGGGCTAGATCACAGCAGCTAATGTTACATTGTCACTGTGGGCTAGATCACAGCAGCTAATGTTACAATGTCACTGGGGCCTATATCACAGGAGCTTATGTTACATTGTCACTGCGAGCTATAAAACAACAGCTAGTGTTACATTGTCACTGTGGGCTCGATCACAGCAGCTAAGGTTACATTGTCACTGTGGGCTAGGTCACAGCAGCTAGTGTTACATTGTGACTGTGGGCTCGATCACAGCAGCTAATGTTACATTGTCACTGTGGGCTAGATCACAGCAGCTAATGTAACAGTATCACTGCGAGCTATAAAACAACAGCTAGTGTTACATTGTGACTGTGGGCTATAAAACGGAAGCTAATGTTACATTGCTACTGGGGCCGATATCACAGGAGCTAATGTTACATTGTCACTGCCAGCTATAAAACAACAACTGATGTTACATGGTGACTGTAGGCTATAAAACGGAAGCTAATGTTACATTGTCACTGTGGGCTATATAACAGTAGCTAATGTTACATTGTGAATGTGTGCTTTGTAACAGCAACTAATATTACATTTTCACCGTGGGCTATCTAACAAAAGCATAATGTTACATTGTGATTGTGGGCTATATTACAGTAGCTAATGTTACATTGTCACTAATTGCTATATCACGGCAGCTGACGTTACATCGTCGGTGTAAGCTTTATCGCTAATAGCATAATGTTCCATTTACCTGGCTGAGATAGCGAGTCAGGTTGTGAATTTGCTTTGCTGGCAGATCTGTGAAGACGAAACATGGAATAATGCAGTCATCGTGTAGAAATATAACGATCATATCTTAACTATAAACTAGGCCTTGTAAGTTGGTAATATTACACGTTCTCCATAAATAAGAGGCCCTACCTTGAGATGAACCACAAGATAATGGTAACTGAGATGAGTTGTAAGTTGGTAATGACCCTAACTGAGATGAGCTGTAAGTTGGTAATGACCCTAACTCAGATGAGTTGTAAGTTGGTAATGACTCTAACTCAGATGAGTTGTAAGTTGGTAATGACCCTAACTCAGATGAGTTGTAAGTTGGTAATGACCCTAACTCAGATGAGTTGTAAGTTGGTAATGACTCTAACTGAAATGAGTTGTAAGTTGGTAATGACTCTAACTGAAATGAGTTGTAAGTTGGTAATGGCCCTAACTGAGATGATGTGTAAGTTGGTAATGACTCTAACTCAGATGAGTTGTAAGTTGGTAATGACCCTAACTGAGATGAGCTGTAAGTTGGTAATGACCCTAACTGAGATGAGCTGTAAGTTGGTAATGACAGTCTAAGATGAGCTGCGAGACTGGTAATGACCCTAACTGAGATGAGCTGTAAGTTGGTAATGACAGTCTAAGATGAGCTGCGAGACTGGTAATGACCCTAACTGAGATGAGCTGTAAGTTGGTAATGACAGCCTAAGATGAGCTGCGAGACTGGTAATGACCCTACCTGAGATGAGCTGTAAGTTGGTAATGACACTAACTGAGATGAGCTGTAAGTTGGTAATGACAGTCTAAGATGAGCTGCGAGACTGGTTATGACAGTCTAAGATGAGCTGCGAGACTGGTAATGGCCCTACCTGAGATGAGCTGGAAGACAGGTAATGGCCCCACTAAGTCCAGGAACTCCTTCAGCTCATTTCTTTCAGCTGTAGCCACCAGCTGCGCCAGCAGGATCCTCTCATTCTGCGGCAGTTGATCCAACACATGCCCACTTACAAACTCATGAAGCTTCTGCTCCAGCACGGTAGCAGCGCAGGCAACACAGAGGACGCTCAGGACTATCACGCTCAGCCTCATTCTGGAAACAGATCAACTATACAAATCACACGTCATCCCCCATCTTTATCCCCTCTCTGTCTCCGTATCTCTCTCTCTCTCTCTCTCTCTCTCTCTCTTTCTCTCTCTCTCTCTCTCTCTTTCTCTCTCTCCTCTCTTCCTCTCTCTCTCCCCCCTCCCTTCCCTTCCCCCTGTCTCTCCCTCTCTTCCTCTCTCTCTCACTCTCTTTTCCCACTCTCTCTTCCCCTCTGTCTCTCGCTCTCTTCCTCTCTCCTCTCCCCTCGTTCTCTTCCCCTCTGTCCCTCGCTCTCTTCCTCTCTCTCCCCTACTCTCTCTTACCCTTTCCCTCTCTCTCCCTCTCTCTCTTTCCCTCTCTCTCTCCCTCTCCCTCTGTCTCTCACTCTTCCTCTCTCTCTCTCCCCCTCTCCCCTCTCTCTCTATCTCTCTCTCTCTGTGTTTGATACACTCACTGATCACCGATAAAGTAAAATGGTATAGTCTGCTAAACATATCTAAAATTCAACCTATTGAGTAGATATGAAATACAGATTTTAAACCTTATGCTCTTGTACAAAATTCAAGGAAGTGGGAACCTTTAACGAGAAGTTAACATTGACCAGCATTGTGGCATACTCTCGATTTGTTCCTAAAAGGTGCACACTAAGAGTTTTGCAAGCTCCGGTCTTTGAGGGGAGTGTGAGGTACATTCCACAGAGAGACCGTCATGTTTGCATTGCTGAGAGTCGCCAGATGGACTGATGTCTGTGTAGGTGGTCTAGTTACATGGAACACACATGATACACACATGAAGCGTCATCAGGTTTTTGATGAGTCATTTGAGATTAATCTATCTTCACGAACACGCGTGAGTGAGTGAATGTTGTCGAAAGCCTCAGATGCAGTATTCCAGCTCTATCACAGCGGTATATTAAGAATCGAATCTGGGTCAGACAGACTAGAGGTTGACTGCATGGGCAACAATTCACGCCATCAGGACACGTTGACCTATCGCCATACAAGACTGTATGACAAGAGGGATGACTCAACTTTCCAATAGTCAACTTTCCCTTCACGTCGAGCAATATTCCAGTAAATGTTTGAGATACAATCGAGCATGCACTTGCCGCAAAGATTTCAAAGATCATCATACGACTCTTGCTCAGAAGTTGTTTGGTCAAGGTTACAACATTCAAGGCCTCAGCAAAGCTTTCAAAACATTTTATGGTAGACATGTGGAGGATATTCCCAAATTTGACGCATCCGTGACAAAAATGATGTCCGATGCAATTTCCTATTTTGACTTGTACCATATGATCCCGTTTTTCCCCGACTTTTCGCGAACTCCTGGTATCATTACTATCTGATAATTGTAGAAGAGTTTGATGAACTGTCTCAAGTTGTCTGCTCATTCCATGGGCGTAAGTTGTGTTGCTAAGGTTACCTTCCCCACTCCTGGTGCAACTTGTCGTTACCCGGATGCAGATATGAGTTCCGGATCACACCGGAAATACCAGGCAGCCTCAGCAACGAATCTAACGTATTCAACATTACATGTAGAGACAATAAACAATTGTGTTCCTAAATGTACACGTGACATATGAGTGGTGTCCCTAAATTATTTAATTGCTATATTGTTATCAAGGCGTACACACCTGAATAGCATCTGATTATTTGGCTGAGGAGTTGCCAGTATGAAAATCCCCCTACATACCTGGGCCCGTTTCACAAAGCGGTCACAACGCTAAAACGATCGTAACTCCCATACCTTAACATAGACAGTCGTAGCGATACGACCACTTTGGGGAGCGGGTCCCTGTCATCGATTAAAGTGTATATTAGATTCTTGTAATGAACGAGGTACCTGCCGCTCAGAAGACTGCGAGCTGTGAAGAAAAACGGCAGCGTGTCAGCGGCGCACCTTGTCCGACCTCGCGAGATATCGGCACAAGGCGTGGCTTATCAATACACCAACGATTTCTACTGCGTACCTTTCTCTTAGGAATGAATGTACACGTTGTTACCTACATACCCTGGTTGGTCATCAGTATCTGATGGAATAAGAGACACGGATGAAAGTGTCGCAGGAGTATACTGTGAAGAATTGCGTTACCAGTCATGGGTTCTCATCCCAGATTCGCCCCGAATATGATTCTTGGCGTATTAGCATAAAATCCTATTTTTGTGATTTTCACCCAAGTGCCAAACAAAAACACAGTAATACAACTGAAAAATTGTTCAAAGAGCGGGATACTCAATTTCTGCCACAACACAAGCGGTAGTTGCAGAAATGAACTCACATATCTCGCTATGTTCTTGGGTGGCGGAGTAGTCTTGTGGTTAAAGTGTTCGCTCGTCACACCGACAGCCAGAGTTCGATTCCCATCAAGGGCACCATGGGTGAAGCCCATTTCCTGTGTTTCCGCCGTGATATAGCGAGGAAAAAGCGACGTAAAAACATACTCAAAGCAATTACTCAAACAGATTTGTTAATTTGCACTGTGGCAAAGTATGGAGCGGACGTTTTCTGAAATGTTAAGTGGCACCATTTTCTTCATCTGACTACGGGGGCGGTCGGGTAGCCTAGTGGTTTAAGCGTACGCTCGTCACGCTGAAGAACCGGGTGGTTCGATTCCCGACATGGGTACACTGTGTGAAGCCCATTTCTGGTGTCCCCCGCCGTGATATTGCTGGAATATTGCTAAAAGCGGCGTTAAACCATACTCACTCACTCAACTGACTACGCGCCTTTCATGAAATAGTAGGGATAAACGAACAGGTAATAGATATCTTAACAGTTGCTTTGTTTGTACATGAGCACCTATACATAAATACTTTACACTCTGCATACGTCCAACTCGGAGTTAGGTTCTTCAAATTGGAGGATGAACCGTATTCAGTTCCTGTATAGTCATCCATGGTGCCGCGATTCGCTTTGCAGAGTAGCCTCCCTTAGCCAGAATCTGATAACCGTGTGTTGGAATCCCATATCTGCCCTACAAATGTTGATTGCATTGTTGGTACTAAACCAGAGGGACAGTCTGATATAGCTGAAATTCTGTTTAAATCGATGTTAAACCCAAGTCACTCACTCACAGACACTGATAAGCTTATCTTGCCGAAAGTCACCTGGACACGTTTCACGGGCACCTGATAAACATAATTTCAGTAAAAACCAAATGACAAAAAATAGTACATAAAACAAAGCCATTCGTCACAACTCGCCCCTTTCCGTAACCTGCAAGAAGACTCGTATTTTCGCACATAACATTCATCGATAGGGGGCTATCGATGAATGTTATGTGCGAAAATACGACAAACCAATCAGAATCCGTTTATGGTTTCAAGTTCTTCGTCAAAGAATCCCTCACAAATAATTTTTGATTTTACAGATGTCTTGCATCTAAAAATATACCAAAGACACAGTTAAACGTGTTCAATCATACTGTATAATTCCGCACGCCCCAATGTGCTTTAAATTGCATCTGAAATATATATAATACATGGGGAAATAATATGTGAACCATTACGCAACGAGTTGACAATTGTTTTAGGTATGCCCGTTTGCGCTAAGACGGAACCCGGTCGCAAAAATGGCCAAGAGAGGGGCACGAGTCGCTATTCGGCTTGTCCTGGAATAACACGAGTTGGTCACCAATGAGAACATAGCACAACTGCAATGGGAAACTAAAAAGTGAAACAGTTACACTAATCCATGTATTTTCATATTCTGACAGAAACCTCAACTATTAAATGTGGCTGATTATCAACCCATTACAGAACCCTGACACTACACGTGTGAGATGCAGGCAGAAAGAAGATAACGGTTGTTGACACAGCATGGCAGTCACGACCACCGCAGATGTTTCGTTCAAGGTAATTGTACATTAATTTATTATGGGTTAAATTCGGTAAGAGTTTGCCTGCCGCAGCCAGGTACATTGCACGTGAATGTGGTGTCACGAAGTGACGTGAGGAAGTGTTCACTGACTGTGTTGCACCATTCGAGGTCTTCGCATCACACAGGCGGGCAGATTTTACATCTTGCTAAATATTGGCTCAAGAATTTGAGGTTACAGAGTATTGGAGTGTTTAGCCGTTGGGCAAAGTTGAGCCGATGGACAAAGTTCGGCCGTTGGGCAGATCCTTTTATTTGAGTGATACGATGTGTGTGATATGGGAAGTTGCTGGTAAAGTTACAGTTGGGATCCAAAACTGAGCCAAGGAAAACGGAAGAAAAAGAAGATTAATTTAAGATAAGTATATCATGGTTATAATTTCAAACATTTCTGAATAACAACTGCAAAACGTGTTACATCACGTTTGCTTTGGTCACAATTTTAGTTTGGAATTGTATATTTCAGGGAACTGAAAACGGACGCCGTTTCGACAGATTCGTGGATTCGACTTGAAAGACTGTTTACGAGTATGACCAGTGTATTTATTTGTGTTTGTTAATAAACCTGCTCGCTTGGCAGCTGCGGTAGGCATAACCCTTGAGATGCGTATGTTGTACATGGTAAATATTTTATGTTCGTTTGAGCGAAGCGAATTAGAACATAACAAGTGATTCTGCCTGCTCCCGTTCACATGCTACGGAGATTTCTATTTATAGTACCATTGGAAACCGCCCGCCACATGACCCATGAACACAATCACATGACCCATGAATACCCGTCACATGATCCATGAGCATTCGTCACATGACCCATGAACTCCGGTCCTAGAACCCGTCTCATGACCCATGAACACTCGTATCATAACCAATGAACATCTGGCACGTGACCCATGAGCACCCGGCACATGACCCATGAACACCCGTCACATGACCCATGAACACCCGTCACATGACCCATGAACAGCCGTCACATGACCCGTGAACACCCGTCACATAACCCATGAACACCCGTCACATGACCCGTGAACACCCGTCACATGACCCATGAACACCCGTTACATGAACCATGAATATCGGTCACATGATCCATGAACACCCGTCACATGACCCATGAACATCAGTCACATGACCCATGAACACCAGTCACATAACCCATGAATACCGAATATCAATTGAACCATGAATACCAGTCACATAACCCATGAACACCCTTCACATGACCCATGAAAACTCGTATCATGACCTATGAACACCCAGCACATGACCCATGAACACTCGTATCATGACCCATGAACACCCAGCACATGACCCATGAACACCAGTCACATGAACCATGAACACTCGTATCATGACCAATGAACACCCAGCACATGACCCTTGAACACCAGTCACATGACCCATGAACACTCGTATCATGACCCATGAACACCCAGCACATGACCCATGAACACCAGTCACATGAACCATGAACACTCGCATCATGACCCATGAACACCCAGCACATGACCCATGAACACCAGTCACATGACCCATGATCACTCGTATCATGACCCATGAACACCTAGCACATGACCCATGAACACCAGTCACATGAACCATGAAAACCGGTCACATGACCCATGAACACCCGTCACATGACCCATGAACAACCGTCACATGACCCATGAACACCAGTCACATGACCCATGAACACCAGTCA
Organism: Haliotis rufescens; assembly: GCF_023055435.1. Classification (NCBI taxonomy): domain Eukaryota; kingdom Metazoa; phylum Mollusca; class Gastropoda; order Lepetellida; family Haliotidae; genus Haliotis; species Haliotis rufescens. The sequence continues at coordinate 4,335,313 of NW_025963846.1, read as the reverse complement.
CATAACCCATGAATACCGGTCACATGACCCATGAACACCCGTCAATTGAACCATGAATACCGGTCACATGACCCATGAACATCCGTCACATAACCCATGAATACCGGTCATATGACCCATGAACACTCGTATCATGACCCATGACAATGTTCACTGTTATTACATCACTGTATGAATACAGGTATGTACAGTTTAGTCGTTTCGTTAACCAAACCGTAGGTGTATTGACCGATACGCTATAAGTTTATGGATTTGGATGAGTACACGAATATTGATAATTGTACCCACTTTCTGTCTCCTGTTTCATTTGTTTAGCACGTACACGGTCGGTGCTTCTCACATTCTCACCTGTACGTATAGGTATCACAATATTAAGACGCCTACATATAACGTATGTTGCCACGTTATGATTATTACCGTGAATGTCCCAAATATATTCAAGATGTGAATCATAATCAAGAGAATGACATATATGTTCAGCAGTTCCACACTCTCAGGCAAATGCGGGTGGGTGGGTGGGTGGGTAGACTTGTCGTTATAGCATTCGTTGAAGGCCAGGGTTCGATTCCCGACATGAGTACAAGGTGTGAAGATCCGGGGTAGAATAGGTCTTCAGCAACCCATGCTTACCGTAAAAGGCGACTACGCTTGTCGTAAGAGGCGACTAACGGGATTGGGTGGTCAGGCTCGCTGACTTGGTTGATGCATGTCATTATATCCAAATTGCGTGGATCGATGCTAATGATGTCAATTACTGGATTGTCTGGTTTAGATTCGATTATTTACAGACTGCCGTCATATAGCTGGAATAATGCTGAGTGCGGCGTAAAACAACAAACAAACAAAACAAGGTGTGAAGCTTATTTCTGTTGTCGCAAGCCATGATATTGCTGGAATATTGCTAAAAAGGACGAAAAATCATACTTACTCACTCTGGCTACTGACAGAACTGTGCCGCCACTAGGCATACTCTAAATATATGGGAACCAAAATTTTTCCCCTTGAATGTGTTATGTCTGTGTCAGTTACCTTTATCCACAGCAATACGTAAACATCACATCTTGATGTTTACTCGCCGGGGTACCTATACTCCTCCTTAGTGTTCACGTGCTGTTTCTTATGGTTATGGAAATGATGTTCGTGTTTTCATAACATCACACACAACATGTACTGATATATGCACATGGTATAACACCTGTACTGCGTGTATGGAAACTACAAGTGCTATAACATTCTGCGATGAGTAAATCGAACAATGCACTTGGTATAGCCTCATGCACTATGAATATTGATATACACACACACACACATGGTATAACATTCTGCATGTGTATATTGGTATACACATATGGTATAACATTCTGCATATTTATATTGATATACACACATGGTATAACGTTCTGCATATGTATATTGATATACACACATGGTATAACATTCCGCACATGAACATAAACATACACAAATGATACAATTTCCTGCAATGTGTGTATTGATATATAGACGTGATATAATATCCTTAACTGTGCATACAGATATACACACATAATATCAGATCTTGTTCTATGTTTATTTATATATACACGTGGTATAACAACTTTCACTCTGTTCATTGATATATACACATAATATAACATCCTGCACTATATATTCTGAACCGCCAAAGAAACGGCACCCCAAGTAACATTGCATTTAAATATCTGGGTCATTCTGTCAAAGTTTCTAAAATTTAACATTACTTTGTCCGGAAAAATGAAATTTGATGATAAAAAACAAAGCAGATGACAATAAAACCGAACGCCCAAAAGCATCACGGCAACGGCCATGGTAACCCGATACACGTGATTTCTGTGCAAATTGAAATGCACATGCATTCCCCCATTTCTTGAGCTATAAAAATCCACTAAGATAACATTCATTCGTTTTTGAATTTCTACCACATGCCAAGATTGACAAGAAATCAGCGACACCAAGCCATTGGACGACTGCAAGCTGGACAAACCGCCCGGCAAGAAGCCAATGCATTTCGAATTCACGTAAGGACCATACAGGCTCCAGCAACGGTAACAGACCACCATCACTACAGATGACCGACCACGTAGGGGAAGACCAGGGATTGTACGAAAGCATCTTCAAGATCGCTTTGTTACTGCTGCGGAAACTGTTCGACAGACCATGGGGACACACCAGCGACACATTAGTGCGGACACCGTGCGTCGACGATTGACGAGCAGACACCTCCACTGTCACAGGCCACACCGAGGATCCATTCTGACACTACGTCATCGCCGGGACCGTCGTCAGTGTGCATCGCAGCACCAGCATTGGCGCCACCAGCAGTGGAGAAGAGTCCTCTTCTCAGACGAGAGCCGTTACTGTATCCCAACAGCAGATGACACAGAGAGAGTCTGGCGACGCCGTGGGAAATGTTATTCGGATGCTTGTGTTGTTGAGAGAGACTCCTTGGCTGGTCCGAGCATCATGGTGTGGGTAGGAATTGGTCTTACACAGAGTGTCGGCCCTGGGGTCTTCCAGAACATCGGTCCAGGTGTCATAGCAGCTCTGTAGATTGATCAAGTCTTGAGACCACACGCCATACCTCATTTGGCACGTCGCCGCAACAACGAGTTTCAGCATGATAACGCCCGTGTCCACACTTCGAGAGCAACAAGAGCAACAAGAGACTCCAGCAGAATGGCATCAGAACCATGCAGTGACCTTCCCTCAGACCCGATTTAAATCCCATTGAGCACCTGTGGGACGAGATTCAAAGACGGCTGAATGACGTCCGACCAAGGCCGACAACTGCGGCTGAACTGCGTCGGGCGTTCCTCAGAGTGTGGGCCCAAGTGCCTATGGCCTTCATCCACCGCCTCATCCATTCGCTGTATCGAGGTTGCACGGCAGTCATCAATGCACATGGCGGACACACGAGACACTGACTTGTGATGCCATTTTCTCAGTGTTGTGTTTCACTTTGAGAACAGTTGACACTTTAATTTCAACCTTGATGATCAGTTTTGCCAAGTTTCATCTTTTTAATATGTCTCAAAGTATGTTAACAGTGTTTGGAAAAATAAGGTTTCTCAAATATCTATCCATGTGACGTTTCTTTTGCGGTTCAGTATATAATGATATATACACGTGGTATAACACAAATGATATAACATTCTGGACAAAAGTCCTCATGGACATAATCCCCTTAGGACAAAAGCCCTATCAGCTATTATTTTGTCATTTATATAAGTAAATGTTTTGCTTAAAATAAATGTTTAAAAACACCCACAAGTTTAACCAACTTGTAAAAATTAACCATTGATAAGGGGAGCCTCAAAGTATTAATTAAGAAAACATCAAAATGATTTCTAGATCAAGATATTTCAGACAGCTCCGACTGCAGAACCTGGGACATGATCAAAAGATAAGTGTTGTAGAGTTTCTGCACGGTATAGGACATAGCAGTAGGTAACATTAGGACAGTCCCAGAATATGCAATGCTAAAGGACTCCCAGAATAACAAGCTGTTGTGTGAAGTAAAATAATAAAATATTTTTAAAAACCTTACAGCTTCTGTTTCTTTACTAATGAAACTTATAGCGGCTTTTTTCCTAGGTGTTGGGGGTAATGTCCAGAGGTCTTTCGTCCAAGGGTTTTTTTTTCCATGAGGGCTTATGTCCATGGGGGCTTTTGTCCGTACACCTGTTTGACGGTGGCTCAAATGAGAAAAACAGTTTATGAAGACATTCAACACATTGCTCTGCAAAGTCAGTCAGACTAAAGGCTGCTTGTATGATAAAGGCAATCTAAGAATCAATATAACCTATTTTAGTGTATACTTGAGTGAAGGAAGATAAGATTAGTTTCCTGTGTAACATACTTAGAAACCATCTGGCGTTCAAATCGAGGTTAAGGTCGCGTCTAAATTTGTCAACGAGGGCCTATCTCAAACATTTTTTCGATATGCTAACGTTATGCGTATTATCATTCATTCACCAAATTGTATGAAGTGTCTACTTTATAGCATTTGATAATAGTATTTTGGCAATATATGAACTAGATTTAAGATATATTTCAGAGAGAGGGAGGAAGAGAGAGAGAAGGGGAGGGGGACCACAACTAACGCCCATGGAATGAGCAGACAACTTGAGACTCTTCTACAATTATCAGATAGTAATGATACCAGGAGTTCGCGAAAAGTCGGGGAAAATCGGGAACATATGGTACAAGTCAAACTAGGAAATTGCATCGGACATCATTTTTTGTCACTGATGCGTCAAATTTGGAAATGTCCTCCACATGTCTACCATAAAACGTTTTGAAAGCTTTACTGAGGCCTGATTCGATTCTTAACATACCGCTGTGATAGAGCTGGAATATTGTCATCTGCGGCTTTTGACAACATTCACTCACTCACGCTTGTTCGTGAAGATAGGTTAATCTCAAATGACTCATCAAAAACCTGATGACGCTTCATGTGTGTATCATGTGTGTTCCATGTAACTAGACCACCTACACAGACATCAGTCCATCTGGCGACTCTCAGCAATGCAAACAAGACGGTCTCTCTGTGGAATGTATCTCACACTCTCCTCAAAGACCGGAGCTTGCAACTCTTAGCGTGCACCTTTTAGGAACAAATCGAGAGTATGCCACAATGCTGGTCTATGTTAACTGTAAATGGCTATACCATTTTACTATATCGGTGATCAGTGAGTGTATCAAGAGAGAGAGAGAGAGAGAGAGAGAGAGAGAGAGAGAGAGAGAGAGAGAGAGGGGGAGGGAGGGAGGGAGGGAGAGAGAGAGAGAGAGAGAGAGAGAGAGAGAGAGAGAGAGAGAGAGAGAGAGAAAGTCGACCGTCAATTATACTTTTACACAGTAATGTTTTCTCTTTAAATATTTAACCGACTTATCTTTTCGCCAATCAGATCTGTTTAGAACAACGGAATTTATACACATCAATACTAGCCTCACTAGCCTAGAGGTACGTCCCCAAACACTGGAGTCTTGTTTTGCTGTGTGACAGGGTGTGTGACCTTCAATTAGCTAAGCAACTGTTTGACAGTAATACAAAAACAAGTAGCTAAATCAACACTGACGATAATTCACAAGATCCATAGACTCAATTAAGTAGGCTGCGACCAAATAACACCTGAGAGTTAATTAACTCAACACTCTGATGAGTAAATAACCTCGGTTGAGTTAAATACGGAGAAATAACACAAAGGACGTATCTCTAAAAGACTCTTGGACAATGTAAAAGACCAAAACGCCTGAATATCAACAATAGAGTGAAGACTCAGTCACTTTGACTGGCAAAGGAAATCCTGCCCTAAAATACAAGGTACTTGACCTAATGAGTGTCTAGACTCACCATCATTAAGAAGGGTACTTGAGTAAAAGAGTAACTTGACTCCCAATCGTAAATAGGTACTTGATCTAAACTAGACAATCGCCGGAAAGTTGGTAAAACACGAATTATCAGAGAGAAAAACTCAAGCTCATAAATTTAGCTCAATTTAATACAACAGAAGTAAGTCATTTAAATGTGTCCCATTATTACCTACGAAGGAAACCTGCGATTCGAATGACCAACCAATCCCTGACGGTAAAGACAGATGATTTCGCCAAGGGTTATATACGTGTGCGCGGACCTCGGAGAGAACAACCTGAGAGCAACTACACCAATACGGAAGAAGTGGGTACCAAACTAAAGCGCTGAACAGCAGCTATCCTACGATACCACTAAAGATTTACAATTATTGAGGTGGCAAAAATGACCATAAATAGATGAGAAAACCTACAATTACTATATGATCCCGCTACAGCCTCAAAATCAAACTTACTAAAACTTTTCCATGCATGAATCAAACATAAAAACATATAAAATCATCCATGAGAAAGGTATGCAATTAAACCGCTAGGGAATAGGACGGATCACCAATTCTCTAACAACGAATGTAAAGTCACTGGACATCGATGACCGCCGGTGACAACTGGTGACAGAAGCCGGACAATAAAGAGAGAGGGAAGCGGTGCGGTCTCTAGACCGAGACTAGTGTTTTGGAAAAAAACTCAAACTGTCGCCTTTCGAGCTCGCATGATGATGTGACGCCGTTCACTGGACTAGCTCGCATACTAAGATGATGTCTGACAAAATTTTGAATTTAATATGGAGAAATTCAAGACAAAGAACATTCGGGCAATAGTTAGAGTGGGATAATTGAAAGCGACAAAAAACATTTCCATCATCAAAATAAATCTCTGCCTAAAGGAACGTACATTGGAAGATTCCTACTATATCAATGAACATTTGTTTATGAATCACTATCAAATAGCGATGATACCATGTATCGTGTCCCTCTAGTGTCACACATCACAAACACATGCAAAGGCATGTCAAGTGTTCATTTGAAAAAACACGTGAACATATGTCACAAGTTAAAATAGGGAATTGCATCGGACATCTTTCTTGTCACTGATGCGTCAATGACCTCAGACAACATTGATCTCCTTGGTGCACTCCATCTTGGAATGCATCCAAGTAACCACGTATACTGTGCCGTACGATGATATGACTGTCTGACGTTGCCCTTGCAACAAAACAGAATCTGGTGTGTTTCATAAACTGTTGGAGATATTTCATGGTTACGGATAATTATTGATGAGAATAAAAATGTTAAAACTGATGGGTGAATTTTCGACGTTACCCATTTCAGCTTAAATGGCGACTAAAATGTCGATTAGGTGGTTGCAATGCCTGCATGTCATTGTACGTAGAGGCGGAAACGTTGCTCATGCTGTCAATGTGAGGGTCTTGTTGATTATTTACAGGCCACCGTGACATAGCTGTAACCCCTCCCACTGCACACCTCAGTTGCCCATGACGTCCTCAAGAGGAAACCTGGGGCTGCAAGCTAACTAATTGTGCGTCGTCATGTCATGACAGTCCAAATTAAAACTCATACGACAGCTATCAGTGCTCGATAAAGCAACGCATTAAACCACCATCACATTAGCAGAGGCTCAAACATAAAATCAAAACAAAAAACGTGCCTTGTATCAAGAATACGAAGCAGGGTTGTTTGACCAGGTGACCTTCCAGAAACCTATCCTGTTTCCTATCAGGGTATAAGAAGGCTGAAGTCACGAAAGTTCAAGACTTGTCCCCAGCAGTGATACACGCCAGGTACTGTTTGTTTTCTCACGCTCCTTACCTAAAAAAAGCAGACTATTCAGTGTATGTATGTAGTGTACATTAAGTCGAAAAAAATATATATCGGGGTTACTGAAGATTCACTATCAATATATCTGTATTATTTGGATGTTCGTAATCTAGTTTGTTTGAACTAACACTGTCAGGAATTGGATATTGTGTACGAGTTTCATTCCTGCAGTACATTGTGACAAGCCAGATGATGTTTGAAGTAGCCTAAGCTCTGAAGATACCTTTGTATTATCCCTCTTTTCTCTAGAATTGTGTGATGTGATATTGTTTGTTTTTGGGGTTTTTTTTGGTCCATTTTGTTTCAGTCAGTGTTGAAAAAACCATTTACATATAAGAAAAGGTGAGCGTGCCCCATTCCACCGTAGGCACCAGTCACAAAAACCTGCATCAGACATCATCTTTGGCATTTGGATATTTTCCCCATAAGTCTAGCATTAAGCATTTTGAAATCTTTCTCTGAGGCCTTGAATGTTATGTCCCTGATCAAAAGGCGTTTGAGCAAGCGTCGTGTGACGCTATTTGAAATCTTCGTAGAAACGATTGTACCTCAATCTACCACACCTACGGGGTAAAACGCTGCCACCTAGGCCTGTAGCTGCTGGAAAAGGCTCGACATTAAGGAAAGATGACTTTTGGAAAGATGAAGTCATCCTTCTTATCATACATTCGTGCAGAGATTGAAAGATGAAACAGATCAGGTGGTGTCACTTGTCTCTTTAATTTCTAGTTCAGGTGGGTAAATCAGCGGAAGAGAAATGGCGATTTGATCATTATTGAACTGTAGCCGGTCATCAAATATATCGATATACATGAAGCTTCTTGGCCAGAATAACTAGGTAAATGAGGCACGATTTATGCACCTCTCTCCTCTCTGGGATAGTGTGATGCGAAAGGATTTTCGATTTCTTGTCATTGCCAGTGTGAGCAACTGCAGGATGCGAAACACTTTCAAACAATAATCGCCAGGACAACCATTGCCCAAACTAAACACGTAAACACGTACTGTATGACAACATTCGTCAACAATTTAGATCTGTCTGACTTTGATTTCGGTTTGAGTTATGTTCCAGTCACATCAAGGCAATGATGGAGTTCACCAACGTGGGATTCGAACCTGCCTGTCTCACAGTTTAACCACTTTGAAGCCATTCCTTTTAATACCAAATACTGACTTCACATGCGATACAGGAAACTCTTTTCCTCCTTCAGTATGATGAATCTCCTGATTGTTACTTTGGTAGCAATGACTGCGGTCATTGCCAACGACCACCACGACTACAAAGACCCTTCTAAATTCGCCGGCTGGCTGAAGGATGTGCAGAAGAGCCACGAGTTCGCTCACATGACGCCAGAAAATCAGCTTCTCTACAGTCAACTCATCCAGGCTGCCGAACAGGGAAGTGCCGCCCTCACAACCTTCATCAATAGCCAGACCTTCGACAAGATTATTGGCCTCATTGATCGTATGTCTACATTTATGTCCATGTATATGCTCTTTCATGTAGGAACAATCGGCAGTCCTAGAAAACTGATTAAATCATTCCGAAAAATTGTTCCCAAAATATCTAACGTCAATACCAGAGAATAATTAGCCTTCATTATCTGCCGACACATTTCGCTTGCCAAAAACTATAGTGAACACGCGTTCTTAAAATAGTCTATGGTTTTCGGCAGTGTCTCACATTTGTATAATGACCATCTTACCTGTGTTCAGCTACCTCCATCGTTGTTCTTTGACACTTTTCATAACAACCTATATATCATCCATAAAATATGTCTTCGAAATGTTATAATAGCTCGATATCCGCTGATATATATCTTGCTGAAGTTGAAATGTAGCCCGTATGTTTGATATGTCCTCAGATCTGGACAAGGACGACATTCCCCACTTTGAAGGTTACCTAGCCGCTGTAAGTACCGTTGTGCTTGTTTTGCTGCCTATCATTAAGATCGTAAGACATTGAAATAATTTGTATTTATATCTGCAATGATATTGTCAATACTAATCTCTTTCAGCACCTGCAGGGCACAACAACAACCGCACCTGTCGTGAGTATATGGGCACAAACCTAAGTTTTAGTGGTTATAATAAGTCATTAAATGACAAAAATAAGTTTTTCATACCAAAGAAGTATATGTAACATAACTGAGACATTACTGAAATACTGTTCAAACCAACCTCACTCACTCACTGGGGGCGCGGAGGGGAGGGGGGAAGCAGTCACATAAATGCTTGGCCTGGCAATTATCTTGAGGCTAGTTTGCCTTTAAACTGAACTAATTCACTCATATATTGTTTTAGATTTAAAAAAGGACAAAAAAGTATAGATGTTTTCTTTCGTTAATCAGAAGCGACAGAGTGGCTCAGACCTGTTCAGCTTCCTTAGGGATCTTCACCTTATGCACAAGGTGGAGGAACATCTCTCCCATTCAGATATGCGGGTCTTCCTGGAGATCATGTACGCCGCTGAACACGACACGCTCACCCAATACATTGACAATAAGGGCTACGGCCCCGTCCTGGACCTCATGTCACGTAGGTATATGATGCACAACTAATGTATACAGCTGTTTGGAATACCCAATATCTACTAATCTAGCCATGGTCTTATAATGAGATTTAGAATTGCCACCTCATCAAATTAAAAGCCTCTGTGTTTAAGAAGAGAACTAACGCGCATCTCCCTACTCTTGTTATGTCACATTGACACCAGTAGAACACTATGATTCGGCTTGCTCTCTTTACTCTGTCCGGAACTTCCTTCCTCTATCCTTCAGTATAACGGTACCCGGAAACTATTGCAGTTACTCTTCAGTATAGCGCTATACACAATGACACGGCTTCCACCCTTTACTCGTCAGTGTAAAGTGCAGTCATATAGCTGGAATACTGCCGAGTGTGGCGTTAAAGAGCAAACAAACTCTTCAGTATCCGGGACCTCTTGCCATTGCTCTTTAGTATAGCGCTATACCAACCTCTTCCCATTGCTCTTTAGTATACCGCTATCTCAAACCTCTTCCCATTGCTCTTAGTATAGCGCTATCCCAAACCTCTTCCCATTGCTCTTTAGTATAGCGCTATCCCAAACCTCTTCCCATTGCTCTTTAGTATACCACTATCCCAAACCTCTACCCATTGCTCTTTAGTATAGCGCTATCCCAAACCTCTTCCCATTGCTCTTAAGTGTAACGCTTCCCCAAACCTCTTCCCATTGCTCTTTTGTATAGCGCTATCCCAAACCTCTTCCCATTGCTCTTTAGTATAGCGCTATCCCAAACCTCTTCCCATTGCTCTTTAGTAGAGCGCTATCCCAAACCTTTTACTAATTGCTCTTCAGTGTAACGCTACCCGGAACCTCCTGAATGTGACTTTGAAGAGGAATGATGTCTTTGTCAATTGATTAATTATTTTCAATTTTTTTGTTTCAGAAATTGATAAAGATCAAACTCGCAACTTTGATAAGCTGCTCATGAGGGTAAGGACACACAGACAGGTTGTCACATCCAAAATATAACAATAAAAATGGTAAACAGAATATGTGAAACAAGCTGGTAACTCGATACGGAATTATAGGATACTGAGTCTCTGTACAGTTCAAACATGTTCTTAAATTGGGAGGTTGCTTTAACGTCTTGTCTGTAAGCGTATTGCAGCAGTGCCACATTGGAGCAGTGAATTTGCCAGTGCGCCTCTGTGGGATCGGGGGATAGGGCGTGTGTCATAATCGTGGGCGCCAAATACAGTTCTATAATTAGAATACAATGTGACATTACTGTCCTCATCGCGTGTAATAATCATATTCCACTCGTTTATACACACAGCTAAACTGTAAAACCTTCACCTCTGACACAATGCAAAATATATTAAAACAGTTTTTTTATGAAATTTGAAATTCCAGTTTCTTATCTTTATTGTCTTAATTTGAATACAGAATCATTGTGCAAAGGAACCTTAGACGAGCCTGCTTAAAGAAAGCTTTTACAGATCATTTTGTGTGTATTCCATATGACTCTAACGCTTTGGAAGAATAGAAACATATGAATTAGAATAGAAAGAAAGTGGATTTGGGTGGGACTGCCAGCCCCTAAATCCTTTGTATCCTTTCCCATATTTCAGCATCTGGAACATGAGGCTGCGATGTCACAAATGAAAACTACTGTCGGCGCCATCGTTGTCAGCACACCTGCTCCAGTTATGGACAGCACGGTTGCTCCAATGGTCAGCACACCTGCTCCAGTTATGGCCAGCACGGCTGCCCCAATGGCCAGCACTGCTGCTCCAGTTGTGGTTTGAACAGTCCCGCTGATGGAAAGATCTCCTGCATCCTACATACTACTGGTAATAATATTAAGGTCATATTATGAGAACAGATGCTTGGTATGAGATTTTGTACTAGTCAATCGGTTGTGACGTCATGAACAATATATTATCTTCTATTGCTTGCGACAGTGCGTTCATGTGACGTCAAGTTGCTATGGGTCAGAAACAATAAAACCGATGATGGAAAGATCACCTGCATATTGCTGGTAATAATAATATGAGCACGGTCACATTAAAAAAAACATCTTTTGTATGACATTTCGTGTGAACCTTCAAGGAAAACCAATATTATTCGACAATGGAGTGAGCGAGGATGGTTTAATGCTGCTCTGAATATTATCTCAGTTGTGTGACGGCAATCGGCCAAGAGATGCAGTTTTTCGTAGTTAACAACTGAGTGAAACACTCGAGCACGGCTATGGTAGTGATACACATAGAAAGACAATCACTGCGAATATGGGGTTTGAACCCATGATCGTAAGTTTCTGGCTCGTTCAAATGTATGGCGCGTTGAGTGGCACACTGTATATCTAGGAAACAACTTACAAGTTAGGAGGAATTACGAATTTTCTGTCCCGAGTGAATTAAGTATGTCATTCGTGACCAACTCGTGTTATTCCGGGACAAGCCGAATAGCGGCTCCTGCCCCTCTTGTGGCCATTTTTGCGACCGGGTTCCGTCTTAGCGCAAACGGGCATACCTAAAACAACTGTCACACATGGTTCACATATTTTCCCCAGATTTCCCACATTATTTCAGATGCAATTTAAAGCTCACCGGGGCGTGCGGAATTATACAGTATGATTGAACACATTTAACTGTGTCTTTGGTATATTTTTAGATGCAAGACATATGTAAATTCAAAAATTATTTCTGAGGGATTCTTTGACGAAGAACTTGAAATCATATGCGCATTCTGATTGGTTTGTCGTATTTTCGCACATAATATTCATCGATAGGAGGACGAGTCTTCTTGCAGGTTACGGAAAGGGGCGAGTGGTGACGAATGTTAAGTATGTAAGGAGCCTTTTCAGTATTAATTCACGGGGCACAGTAAATAACTCCTGGCAAGTGGGTTACTTCCTGCACTACCCATAGTCTTTTTTTTAATGAAAACATGTGAATAATGGCTTTCCTCATCTCAAGCGTAGTTGACCCCTGAAGATCCGGGGTAGGATAGGACTAACGGGATCGGGTGGTCAGGCTCTCTGACTTGGTTCATGCATGTCATCGTATCCCATTTGCGTGAATTGATGCTCATGATATCAATCACTGGATTGTCTGGCCTCCGTCATTTACCTCCGTCATATAGCTGGAATATTGGCGCTGAACAACGTAGTTGGTTTATTATTAGAACGACGGCGCATAAAATCGGTTGTGATGTCATGATCAATATGACATCATCATCGGTTGCTTGCATTCATGTGACGTCACTTTGCTAGGGGTCTCCTCACTAACAATGAAGACCATAGAACAATTTGGAGTGAGTGAGTTGATATTTAATATTTAACGTCACATCGGCAATTTTTTAAGCCATATCGTGACGATGAGAACACTTTGGACGAACTAGCCAATCATCATGAATCTGCAATTATACACTGTAAAAACTGTGTTTAGAACATAAAAACGGACAACAGACATGTCAAGATCTTAACATGATTAGGAATGTGTTTAAATCCTACACGGAATACACATGTGGTGTGTTCTACGTAAACGTATTTAGGTCTACATACATGAAATGAGCTACCGCCTCAGGCTAAACACCACCTACATTTTTAGACTTGAAACATATTTCGAATTTCAAAGTGAAAACATGTTTCGAATTTTAAACCTGTTTCAATAAAGATCATATTATTAGGCAATAAAACAAATATAGATAAGATGTATATTATTATACATTCATATTGAAATTAGAAGTGCAGATCAGGTTTACAGACACTTGCATAACACATATACCACCAGGGCGTCCACAGAACTTGGTACAATGCTGATATACAAATGTACCTCTGTATCCCCATTAAACGTTAATAAAAACATGGAGAGATCACCTCTTTTAATTACCTACAATGAATTTCAAGGGAGGTATACACATTTAGACCCTATACACGTTTCGCTGTTTAACTCAATCCTACACACGTAAAGACCTAAACATATCAAAATTATGGGACAAGGAACATGTTTAAGTTTGTGTTTAGGATCTAAACACATTTTCTACGGTGTAATGCTCAGTCAGAATACTAAAAATAATTTTACCTACAGCCGTGCCTACATCCATTATAATGGTATTATGTCATTAGATTAGATTAGATGTTAGATAAATACGGGAAATGAAATTATAATCAGAATGTGGAAGAAATTATATTGTGCTTGTATGATGGTGTTATGGAATTTAAAAGTATAAAACGCCACTAATGAATATTTATTCAAATGTTTAATTCGATATAAATCTTTTCTTTGCAGATATACCATTGGCAGTTGTGAATAAAATGTGTATAAAGATTGGTTTTACTCTGGTCATTGTGTTCATCAGATGTCACTTGTGTCGGAGATCCTGAATCTGTCTCATTACACAGTACATGGGCGATATCTTAAGGTATAAACACGATATCTCCAATCAAGTGAACAGGCGACGGTACCGTCGAAACACAAATTATGAAACACACGTGGTGTCTTTTTGGTCGTTTGAAATGACATCTGTTCATCCATCATTGAATGGGTATTGCAACAGGGCCTAAATGTAGATGGGTTTTGTCGCATGAGTGACACGTGGTCCAGTATTCAGGGCACAGGTCAGAAATCAGGCGACTTAAAGAACTCTTGAGAGATGGTGGTGAGAAGGTTGATGGATGAACTGGGCGCAAGCTTCTGAGAGTTTCCAGAGCTTATATCCTTTCACCACACGTGTTACATATGGTGTCTTCGTAGGCAATGGACGTTTTTCGAAATATGCCTCTCTTCACCCAGCAGCGAATGGGTACTGGACGGGATGAGATGGTAATGATGTGAGGTTAACCTTCTCGTGCATCATAGGCAGCTTGAATTGTTTGCTGCAAATGACATCTTAGAACACATTCTACCATTCTACCATGGCACTGAAGATTGATTCTGATTGTTCACAATACCATTACATTCAGGTATCTAATTTCATTAACACGCCCTTTCTCGGATAAACGTACGTGTGAATACAGCTATCTATTGATAGCCTACATATCAATGAATATAAAAGCAATGGCCAATTGGAACATTATCAGATGTTGTCACTGCACAAGCACTTGATCACAACAACTTTCAAACATGATAAAATTAACCACAGTGTCGCACAAATGAGCACTCTCTCTCGTCGCACAGGGACAGTGCAGCAAGCTCAAATCAATCCCTTAAAAATTCACTCCAGAGTGAGTGATTAAAGCCTAAGTCCAAACTACTCTAGAGTTCTTGCCGCCGAGGCTCATGTCACTCCCCGTTGGGCTCATATCAAACCCTTAAATTTCTACAGTATTCTACTCCTGTTCCGTTTGGCATACAGTTCCCCCTGTTCAGTTGGGCATACAGGTCTGACGCTTTAAGATGTTCATGTGACCTCCTTACCTGAATGGGTATTGAATGATTGTCGACATGCATTATCATTTGTAGACAGTAAGTAGGTATGCATGCAATGATCTGTGTGTATTCATTTTGAATTAACATGTGACCTCAATCACTCGTTACTATTCTGAAAGGACATTTAGTTTTACACTAAAAGGGGGCAGATTTCTCGAATCAGAGTATATTATAATTGAACAATGGAAAGCAATAACAGCTAGACTTTAAAAATCAAATCAATTGTATTTATCAAACAATAAAAAGCATTGTTTACAATCCCATGCTTTATTTCTCACATGAGACTGGTGTGCGTCAGGGTGAGAAATATCACCACTACTGCTTTCAATGTTTATGAATGATCTTGAAATAAAGGCGACACAACTCTTTCCATAGCCGCAAGAAATCTCTGCTAGAAGCACACTTTCTGAATGAAGACTGTTGTGGTGTACATATTGAGTGTGTCACAATAATTCAACTTGAAGCAAACATTCATTGGTATTGTTTTGTAACAATACTAATGAATGTGATATTTCTCATCCTGGCGCACATCTCATCCTACCGAGTACCCATTTTCTGCTGGGTGAAGAGAAGCATATTTTGAAAAACGTCAATTGCCTACGAAGATACCATATGTAATATGTGTGGGGCAGTACCGAAGCTCTGGAAACTCTCAGGAGCTTGCGCCCGGTCAACTATCTGCCCTCCACCAACTCGCAAGCGTTGCTTAAGTCGCCTGATTTCTGACCTGTGCCCTGAATACTGGACCACGTGTCACTCATGCGACACAATCAATCTACATTTAGGCCCTGTTGCAATACCCATTCAATGATGGATGAACATATGTCATTTCAAACGACCAAAAAGACACCACGTGTGTTTCATAATTTGTGTTTCATAACTTGCATTTCAATTGTTTCGACGGTACCGTCGCCTGTTCCCTTGATTGGTGATATCGAGTTTATACCTTAAGATATCGCCCATGTACTGTGTAATAGTGGGGCGGTTAAGTTTAAAAAGCACCAAACTTTGCACACTTATACATTTAACCATTCCGAAAACTTTTGGATGTGGATCCCACCTCAGCAGAGCCCCCTCGTGGTAGAAAATCCAAGATGGCCGCCAACATGGCTGAACTCTCTAATGGTTTCAATATATACTCAATATATCATACTTATCTGATCCATTTATACATATATCTATAGTAATGCATGCGGAATGAATTGTACCAGAGCTGTATATAATTCAAATATAGTTTGCAGCGCCCCCTAGAGGTAGAAAATCCAAGATGACCGCCAGCATGGCTGAAATCTCTAATGATATCAATCTATATCTATCTCAACACATCATAGAATGTATGTAAAAGTATTATTGACATTATTGTCATGAACCTATGGCATTAACTTACTTCCTACTTAAGTAGGGCCAGGAATATCGGTTCAGTGTATGTGTTTACGGTTCTATAATTCACTTACAGTGAACACTTTCCTTCAAAGTATCACATAGCACTGTACTCAAGAAAGGCAGTGTAAAGTTTACAAAGATTTGCAAGACTTCTTACAGGTGTAGTGTTAGTTTATAAAACTTCTTTGTGCCTGACCAAGTGCTGTCCACTTGGGTATCTATGTATTACTGCATGTCAACTCCCGACCCCTGACTACAAGATTCTATAGTGTGGGACGTTTGTCAAGCACCTGTCCCCAAATATGCATTGGTGCTGTCTCAGAGCTGCCTATTTGGGTTGAAATGTCAATTGTCTGAGATATTTATGAACAGAGATTTTGCCTGCCATTGACCTTCCCAATAAACCAGTGAGAACGACAAACTGCTGATGGTGGGAAAGCATAGGTGACTTCAGGAAATACTTGACACGTATCCCAAGCATATGAACCGGTGTAGGCATGAAATAGTGACAATGTCTTTGAATTCCGTGGGCCGCTAGAAGAAAACTCTCGACTGTTTCAGTCAATCCAACTGCACCTCCATCTCCTTTCATACGGCTATTGAATTGTTTATGTGTCTGACCTTGTGCCACACAAGAGAACATCCACCGGAACAATTTTCGAGGTACAGCGGTGCTCGGGCTCTACTGTAAGAGGGACATATCTGTGAAATGCAAGCCATTAATATGACAAGTGATGCTGCAAACTTTGGGAAATCTGCTTTTTGAACTGCACCCACCAGACACAATATGCAAAGTTCTTGTTCAAGAACAAGGGGCCAGTTGTGAAAAAGGGGCTGAGCAGCTCACTTCAGTGCACACCAGTTTCTGAAAGGATCGTCTGTGTTCGCTTCTGTTTCTCTTATATCGCACATATGTCTGATGTTGTAGTAAGATGGGTACACATGATGAAGGAATCAGCAAATCTTTCTGAGGCAATTCCAGCAGCTCAGATTGCAGTTTTCCATCTACTTCCTCCGGGACAGTTTCTGAGAATCCTGAAAGCAACTATTTCTAAATGCAAATCTACCAAACATGATAAGGAAGTTCAACATATAATTCAGGACAGTTCCACTGTATTGTTTTAGCAGTTGTGTATGGTGGTTCATCCAAACCAAGCACATGCATCTAACCAGGATTCAAATGCTCAATACCCTTTTTTACCACATTAATTGAATACTGTATCATGGAAACAGAGTGTGCACATTCTAGAACATTGGCATATGGGCAATTGTTTTTGGAGGCTATGTTTGTTTTGTTTTCCTAGTACTTCCTGAGATATGACCAGTTTTACTCATGGTCAGGCATTGTGTTAACACTATCTACATCCTGGGTGAAAGGTCATTTTATTTGAGGCACATAATTACCCATTTTGCAACAACAATGAGTGAGTTGGGTTTAACGCCGCTTTTAACAGTATTCCAGTTATATCACAGCGTGTCAGCTTGATGTGGGAGGAAAGCCCGAAGTGATGCAGGTCTCAGACGTTTACCACTTCGGTGAAACCCACGAGCACGGGTATGGTGCTGACATAATTAGGGCGAACCGGGATTCGAACCCACAATCATAGGGTTCTTGCGTGCCCAAGGGACGCAACTCTGCACAGTGAATCGCGGCGCCTTAGACGACTGGGCCACCCGTGCCCCCTTCTTGCAACAACAGGATGGGGGTACATTAGTATATACTGCGGGCTGTTTGGAAATGGTTTCCCTGGTTTGTGTGGTTTCAGCCAAAAGAACAGCATGTGGTGTTCCTTCCTCTTCAGATGTTGAACGCTGCTGCAATAGTGAAATGTTGGTACCATTAAGTGGATATGTTGCTGTTGTAGAGCAGGGATTATGATAGATGTTATCTTTTGAGAATGTTGGTGGGTATACCACATCTTCGTCTTCATAAACACCGCAAACTGTGCTATATCTGTTCAAATACACCATATTTTGAAATGGGTCAACAAGATCACGTTTTCTTGTTTTAATACCAAGTAACCTGGGATTTGTATTTCTCGGTCTCAATGGTGTCTTTGTATTGATGAGCTGGTGCACCGAGATTTCACGCTTTGAAGACAAGATGTTCTGAGATACAGTAAACTACGTTTATAACGAACACGCTTATAACGAACTGGCGGAACTGTTTTTTATGGTCCAAGCCATTTGCTGTATATATGGTGTATATATGTTTATAACGAACTACGGTTACAACGAACTAAAATTAGTGGTCCCTTTAAGTTCGTTATAACCGTAGTTTACTGTAGTTTTTAATGCTCGAAGATTTTTATTTCATACTGACTAGAGCTTTCAAAGAGTCAGGTACATACTGTTTATGGCAGTCAGAAGGAAATGTTCCTCTAAAAGTTTGTTTCAACCTTAAATCACGTCTGTGGATAAGTGTTGCTCGTTTAGTTAGCCTTAATGATTCAGAATCAAAAAGGCATGTTTCAGTGCTGGTCCAATATCTTTATCACATTCCAAGTTCAGTTACAGAATTTTAATCAAATTCATGCAGTACCAATATATTCCCCGGATCTGCCTTACTGAATACGGATCTTGCTTCAAATGAATGAATTTTAGTACCAAAAGCTTATATATTCAGTAAAGCATTACTTGGAATTGTTTTAAAGCCAGATTTGATTAAAATGATTGCAATTAGCAAATGATACTGATATTGTGGACAAACATTTAACATTTTTTGAAGATTAAGTCATTTGGGCGGCCATCTTGGATTATCTTCGCCACCAGTGGGCGCTGCATATTAGATTTGAATTGTATACAACATTGACGCAATTAAATTTATATAAATGACTTAAATTGACAAAATAATGATGATATATTGAATATAAATTGACGTCATAAAAGATTTAGCCATCTTGGATTTTCTACCACAAGGTGGCGCTGCTGAGGTGGATCCATATCCAGAAATGTTCGGAATGTTTCAATGTATGAGTGTGCCAAGTTTGGTGCTTTGAACCCAAAGTGCACAATTTTGACTAAAATCCAGCCTTAACCGCCCCACTATAATGATATATCTGACACAAGTGACATCCGATGAACACACTGACAAAAGTAAAACCAATCTTTATACTCATTTTATTCACAACTGCCAATGGTACATCTGCAAAGAAAACAGTTATATCGAATTACAAATTTGAATAAACATTTACTAGAGGCATTTTATACTTTCAAATCCCTAACAACATCATCCAAGCACAACATAATTTATTCCTCATTCTGATTATAATTTCATCTCTCATATACATCTCAGATCTAATCTAATCTGATTATACAATGCCATTTTCATGGATATATGCACGGCTATAGGTGAAAGTATTTTCTGCATTCTCACAGAACATTATGATTGTCGATTCAAGCCGATTGGCTGATGAACGCACAATCGCAAGCAATTGAAGATAATATATTGTTCATGACGTCACAACCGATTGGCTAGTACAAAATGTCATACCAAGCATCTGTTCATAATATGACCTTAATATTATTACCAGTAGTATGTAGGATGCAGGCGAACTATCCATGTAGTGGACTTGTTCAGACGATGACTGTGCTGACAACGTTGGTGCCGACAGTAGATTTCATTTGTGACATCGCAGCCTCATGTTCCAGATGCTGAAATACGGCAAAGATAAACGATTATTAGGGAATCAGACTCTGGCAAATTAGCAATTCCATCAACACCAATCTTCTTTCTCTTCTGATTCATATGTTCCCGTTTCTCCCTACTTGGAGTCGAATGAAATACACAAAATGAACTGCAAAAGCTTTCTTTAAGTACGTTCGTGATGGGTTTACCTTTGTGCCTGGTCTATGGTTACTTTGCACAATGTGTGATATCGTATTCAGATTATTCAAGTTTCACGTAACATGAAAGCAATGTGTTCCTGTCTGCAAGAAAAATAATCTGGCTGATTTTTATTTTGACAGGAAACGCCATCGCGGAGTTAACAGTATTTGTTGAAGGAGAGGGGCATCTGGGAAGATGTGACCGTTGAACTAGCTGTTGATGTAAGAATGTTAGGATAACTGTATCGTGTGCTTGTTAGTTCTCACACAAACTACTTCTTCGTGGAAATAAATATAAACATAAACAAGACCATAAACAGGAAAAGAAATTGGAATTTCAAAATTCATTAAAAAAAACCTAGAAGATGTTTGCCTGAAACGTCTTAACCCCCGACCCCACAGAAGCCCACTGGCTAATTCGGGTGTGGCACTGCTCCAATACACTTGGAGACAGGACGATACAGCAGCCTCCCAATGGAAGAAAGAACATGTTTGACTGTACAAAAAGTGTTGAAGACGAAATTCCTGTCCTGCTATATTGTCCTGTCTAAAGTGGGGAACGTGCCATCCTGATTTATAAATGAACCTAGGTAAATAGTACTAATAATGACTTTGTGTAATATCAAAAAAAGTTTGTTTTATTCCATCGTCATGTGGTATGTATAGTGAAACGGCCAAAACCTGCTGTGCTGTTGTAAAATAGAGGAAGTCCTATATAATCCTTTTTAATATAATATCCAATAAATGTGTTTAAACAATATGTATGTGTGTCCTTACCCTCATGATCAGCAGATCAAAGCCATGGGATTCATCGCTATCAATTTCTGCAACAAAAGTTTAATATATATGAACAATGACGTGAGTCCCCTTCAAAGCCAAATTCAGGAGATTCAGGAGATTCCGGCAGCGTTATAATGAGGAGCAGCGGAAGGACGTTACGGGCAACGGAATACTGAGGAGCAATTGGAAGAGGTGCCACACAGCCTTATACTGAAGAGCAACAGATGGAGGTGTCGGACTGCGTTATACTGAAAGAGCAACTGGAAAAGGTTCCCGGTAGCGTTATATTGATGAGCAACGGAAGGAGGTTTTGTATAGCTATATTGAAGAGCAACTGCAAGAGTTTCCGGGTAGCGTTATACTGAAGTGTGAATGGGGGAGTTCGGGACAGAGTTTAGAAAGAGTAAATGGAGCAAGCCGAATAAATAGTGTTCTACTGGTGTCAATGTGACATAAGAAGAGTAGGGAGATGTCCCCTTGTTCTCATCTTCAATACAGATCCTACTTAGTTGCAGAGGTGGCAATTCTCGAAATCTCATTCTATAAGACCATGAGGTGAGGTGAAATTGGGTTTAACGTCGCGTCGAAGATTATTGCATAGCAATATATAGCTATATAGCAACGTGTATGTGTGTGTGTGTGTGTGTGTGTGTGTGTGGCTGCTTGTACTAGTCCGGACTGATGCCGATGTATAGTACTAGCCCACTGAGATACCATGCCGCAGTTTAACATGAATACCCCACTCAGACACTGTATACTGACTCCGAGTCAACCAGTCCTTGTTTAGCCCCTTAATGTCGAGCGCCAGACATTGCAACAACAAGTATCATCCTTTAACGTCTTTTGGTATGACGCGGCCGGGGATCGAACCCCGGACCTTCCGCTCTCCGGGCGGACGCTCTACCACTAGACCACGGCGGCGGTCCTCTAAGACCATGACGAGATTGGGTAGATATTGGATATCCCTACTCACTGTATACAGCAGTTGTACATCAAATACCTACGTGACATGAGGTCCAGGACGGGGCCGTAGCCCTTCTTGTCAATGTATTGGGTGAGAGTGTCGTGTTCAGCGGCGAACATGATCTCCAAGAACACTCGCATGTCAGAATGGGAGAGATCGTCCTCGATCTTGTGCATAAGGTGAAGGTCCCTCAGGAAACTGAACAGGTCTGAGCCACTCTGTCGCTTCTGATCAAAGATAGGAAACATCGTGGTTTTACGTGAAGAATAATTGATCGAATAAGTTAAGTTTATAGACGGCCTAGACCCGGGCCAATTGGCAGCCCCAGCACGTATATGATGGGGTGGGGTGCCCCAAGTGTGTTGTTAAGTTTGGTTTGAACAGTAGTTTAGTTATATCTTGGTAGGACAGCTTCATATTAGAATCCAAAGTTAAAACAAATGTCTGTAAAACCAAATAAACTGGCAGATGAGTACACAATTTGAACAGTCTTTACACAACGGACATGCCCACCCGTCTCCCCTTAATACACACTATAATATAGTTGGTACGAACATGATCATGATCAACATCCAGCAGTAGGACGCTATTTTAACAATTCTACTATTTCGATTGTACCAAAAAAAACAAAAGAATATGCAATAAAAGTATATAAATATAAACTATATCATAACTAAAATATACCACAGTTATAACGGTTAGATATTATTCTTTGGTATAACATACTGTATTATTTGTCTTCCTTAATGACTAATTATAACCACAAAAACTTAGGTTGGTGCACATATACTCACGCCAGCTGCGGTTATTGTGCCGTGCAGGTGCTGAAACAGAATAATGTAACTTTTGTCATGATCGTTGAAGATAAAAGTACAAATTTTGCAATTGTTCAGCATATCAATATATAATTTCTTACGATCTTAATGATGGGTAGCAGACTAAACACCACGGTACTTACAAAGGCAAGGTACGCTTCAAAGTGGGGAATGTCGTCATCGTCGAAATCTGAAGATACATCATACATGCGTGCTACATTTCAACGTCATGAGGATGGTGGAGAGGGATATAGGGTTATAGGTTGTCAGATTCTGTATTGTTTGTAAGTAAGGAATCGATACTTATTCTCTGGAGTTTGATCTTATTATCTGGAGTTTGATATGTTTGGGGGGATTATTTGTCTAACAAACGTTTACCTGTCAAATGCCTATTGTCGGTCATCCGAACTGATAATAACATTCATTGCTGTGCATATATAAATATTCAATATGGGTAAAATGTTTTAAAGGAGGACAATAATCTATTGCCCCGAACGCACGTTCGGTCTTATATCGGCGTTGAAATTAGTGTCCATCTGATACAAGGTTGTGTGTAATTAGTGTCGATCAGAGCCATGGTTGTGTGTAATTAGTGTCCATCTGAGCCAAGGTTGTGTGTAATTAGTGTCGATCAGAGACATGGTTGTGTGTAATTAGTGTCCATCTGAGACAAGGTTGTGTGTAATTAGTGTCGATCAGAGACATGGTTGTGTGTAATTAGTGTCCATATCTGAGCCATTGTTGTGTGTAATCAGTGTCCATCTGAGACAAGGTTGTGTGTAATTAGTGTCCATATCTGAGCCATTGTTGTGTGTAATCAGTGTCCATCTGATACAAGGTTGTGTGTAATTAGTGTCGATCAGAGCCATGGTTGTGTGTAATTAGTGTCCATCTGAGACAAGGTTGTGTGTAATTAGTGTCGATCAGAGACATGGTTGTGTGTAATTATTGTCCATCTGAGACAAGGTTGTGTGTAATCAGTGTCCATCTGAGACAAGGTTGTGTGTAATTAGTGTCGATCTGAGCCATGGTTGTGTGTAATCAGTGTCCATCTGAGCCATGGTTGTGTGTAATTAGTGTCCATATCTGAGCCATGGTTGTGTGTAATCAGTGTCCATCTGAGCCATGGTTGTGTGTAATAAGTGTCCATATCAGAGCCATGGTTGTGTGTAATCAGTGTCCATCTGAGCCATGGTTGTGTGTAATAAGTGTCCATCTGAGCCATGGTTGTGTGTAATTAGTGTCCATCTGAGCCATGGTTGTGTGTAATAAGTGTCCATCTGAGCCATGGTTGTGTGTAATTAGTGTCCATCTGAGCCATGGTTGTGTGTAATTAGTGTCCATATCTGAGCCATGGTTGTGTGTAATCAGTGTCCATCTGAGCCATGGTTGTGTGTAATAAGTGTCCATATCAGAGCCATGGTTGTGTGTAATCAGTGTCCATCTGAGCCATGGTTGTGTGTAATAAGTGTCCATCTGAGCCATGGTTGTGTGTAATTAGTGTCCATCTGAGCCATGGTTGTGTGTAATAAGTGTCCATCTGAGCCATGGTTGTGTGTAATTAGTGTCCATCTGAGCCATGGTTGTGTGTAATAAGTGTCCATCTGAGCCATGGTTGTGTGTAATAAGTGTCCATCTGAGCCATGGTTGTGTGTAATAAGTGTCCATCTGAGCCATGGTTGTGTGTAATAAGTGTCCATCTGAGCCATGGTTGTGTGTAATTAGTGTCCATCTGAGCCATGGTTGTGTGTAATAAGTGTCCATCTGAGCCATGGTTGTGTGTAATTAGTGTCCATCTGAGCCATGGTTGTGTGTAATAAGTGTCCATCTGAGCCATGGTTGTGTGTAATCAGTGTCCATCTGAGCCATGGTTGTGTGTAATAAGTGTCCATATCAGAGCCATGGTTGTGTGTAATCAGTGTCCATCTGAGCCATGGTTGTGTGTAATAAGTGTCCATCTGAGCCATGGTTGTGTGTAATTAGTGTCCATCTGAGCCATGTTTGTGTCTATTAAGTGTCCATCTGAGCCATGGTTTCGTGTAATAAGTGTCCATCTGAGCCATGGTTGTGTGTAATAAGTGCCCATATCTGAGCAATGGTTGTGTGTAATAAGTGTCCATCTGAGCCATGGTTGTGTGTAATAAGTGTCCATCTGAGCCATGGTTGTGTGTAATTAGTGTCCATCTGAGCCATTGTAGTGTGTTATTAGTGTCCATATCTGAGCCATGGTTGTGTGAAATAAGTGTCCATATCTGAGCCATGGTTGTGTGTAATTAGTGTCCATATCTGAGCCATGGTTGTGTGTAATTAGTGTCCATATCTGAGACATGGTTGTGTGTAATTAGTGTCCATCTGAGCCATGGTTGTGTGTATTAAGTGTCCATCTGAGCCGGGGTAGTGTGTAATAAGTGTCCATCTGAGCCATGGTTGTGTGTAATAAGTGTCCATCTGAGCCATGGTTGTGTGTAATTAGTGTCCATCTGAGCCAGGGTAGTGTGTAATCAGTGTCCATCTGAGCCATGGTTGTGTGTAATAAGTGTCCCTCTGAGCCATGGTTGTGTGTAATTAGTGTCCATCTGAGCCAGGGTAGTGTGTAATTAGTGTCCATCTGAGCCATGGTTGTGTGAAATAAGTGTCCATATCTGAGCCATGGTTGTGTGTAATAAGTGTCCATCTGAGCCATGGTTGTGTGTAATTAGTGTCCATCTGAGCCAGGGTAGTGTGTAATTAGTGTCCATCTGAGCCATGGTTTCGTGTAATAAGTGTCCATCTGAGCCATGGTTGTGTGTAATAAGTGTCCATCTGAGCCAGGGTAGTGTGTAATTAGTGTCGATCTGAGCCATGGTTGTGTGTAATAAGTGTCCATCTGAGCCATGGTTGTGTGTAATAAGTGTCCATCTGAGCCATGGTTGTGTGTAATTAGTGTCCATGAGCATACACATGGTCAAACATATAAACATACGATCAATGAGGCCAACAATCTTGTCGAAGGTCTGGCTATCGATGAAGGTTGTGAGGGCGGCACTTCCCTGTTCGGCAGCCTGGGTGAGTTGACTGTAGAGGAGCTTATCTTCTGGCGTCATGTGAGCGAACTCGTGGCTCTTCTGCACATCCTTCAGCCAGTCGGCGAATTTAGAAGGGTCTTTGTAGTCGTGATGGTGGTCGGCAATGACGGCAGTCATTGCTACCAAAGCAACAATCAGGAACTTCATCATACTGAATTAGAAAAAGAGTTTGCTGTATCGCACGTGAAGCCCGTGTTGGGTTTTAGAAAGGAATGACTGCTATGTTCGTCAGGCAAGCGAATCCCACTTTAGAGACGGTCCATCATTCATGTCCCTTGCCTTGATGCGGCTGGGACATACCTAACTCAAATAGACATCAAAGACAAACATGACGCGAATGAGGCGAATGTTGTCACAAATTACATGTTTTATCTTGGCAATGGCTGTCCAGGCGGTAAACGGTGGTTTTAAGACCCAAAATAAAAATTTGAAAGTGTTCCACGCAAAAACTGACAAAATGACACATCACATTATCCGAGTGAAAAGCGACATGTTTAAAAGTATCTTGATAGCTCCCGCTCCCTCAAACATCATCTAGCTTTCCATAACGGTACTACAGGAATCGATGTCGTATTGTAATCCACGCATTGTTAGTTAAGTCTATTTCAAGCAGTGTGAATACACTTTTACACAAAATGAAAGATCAAGTCTCTGTTTCTCAGCTTTCATTATGAGGTGAAAAACCTTCTTTTCGCCATCAAATATACTGTGTTCAGAAAATCCACAAGACATACATTACATTTGGTAATTTGTAATAACCCAAAAATGAAAACAATTAATATCGTTTTAGAGGGCAACTGTAAATAACATAATACGTTTCGACATAAAATATATTAAAAATCAAAGTCACAGTGTAATATTTCAAGGAGTAAGGAAAGTAAGAAATCAAGATGGTACCTGTCGTGTATCACTTCTGGGAACAGGACTGGACCTTCAGTGACTTGCAGGCCTACTTATAACCCTGATAGCAAACAGGATAGGTTTCTAGAAGCTCACTTGATCACACAACGCTGCTTCGTAGTCTTGATACAGGGCACGGTTTTAACTAGCACAAACCTTATTTTGATTTTATGTTTGAGCCTCTGCAAATGATGATGAAGGTGGTTCACTGCGATACGTTGCTGTACCACAGCAACAGCAAGGCGACTTGTATTTTAGCTACAGTGTGGGTTTTAATTTGGACTTTCGCGGTGTTATGACACACAGTTAGCCAGGTCTTGGAAACTTGTGTTCTTTTGCGATAAAATATTTTGAACCTATTTCACAAATTGATGGTCAAATGGCGTAGGTAAAATAATAAACTACTTTAAGAACGACGTTTAAATCAATAATTATGTGATGTGCAAAACATGTCAAACAATCTATAAATAATAACGCGGTGGTTAAATTGTCTCTAAATATGCTATAAATACAGACGTTTAAGTCAATATTTACGTAGGGTAAAAATGTTGAATATACTACAGAAAAACACGTCTTTTGCAACCACCAAACCTCATTGTCTGGTCTTACGTCACGAGGTGCGTGGGGCAGCCTAGTTGTTAAGACCCGAGTTCGATTCCCCATATGGAAACAATGTGTGAATAATTGGTGTTCTCCGCAGTGGTATGGCTTGAAGTGTGCCAACCGCGGCATAAAACTTCTCTCTCACACGAACGCACGAACGACATGGGAACTTCTACCTTGTCTACTCTGTAAGCTCCATTGGACGCTAATATTCGAACTTTTATGATATATTTGCAACTTGCTACCGTCACAAAAACACTCAAAGACACCTAGATATTGCTGCATTTTATTTGAGCCAATGACGCCTCTTTTCTCGGCGTACATGACCTGTCAGACAGACAGACAGACAGACAGACATATATTTTATTGAAGTCTCACCTTCTGTACAACAATATAAAAACCTTAAAACACAGATAAGATTACACAACCCTATGGAACTACTATAGACTATATATATACATAGTAACACAACCAAGATAATTTACCAGCAACCAAAATGGTTTGCCAACAGCTGCCACAGTGCTAAAAAACAGATATCAAATTTAGACCTGGAAACTAGTTGCGACATTTTGTGGATCTCACAACAATTAAGGCAAGATATATCAGTAGAAGAATGACTGACCTATTTTGAGACACTTTTAAATCCAGAGATAGAATCAGATACTGCGTTCAACGAATATGTCAAGAATTACATCCTAGATAAAAAAAATTGGTAATTGTGAATAATGTGCACAGTGTGATGAATTAATAGGAGGTGTAATAACAGAAGAAGAAATTAAACATGCAATGGAGAAACTGAAAACTGTGAAATCTCCAGGACTGGATGGTCTCACACCTGAAATATTTAAAGAATCATGTACTCCTATTGCCTTATTTATTGATAATTTTTTAATGAAGTACTAAAGGAGAGATATTTTCTACAGGATTGTAATAATAGGCCTATTACCACTGTCTTTAAGCAAAAAAGGTGACCTGACCCAAATAATAATGGAGATATCACACTCCTAGATATTATGGGGAAATCTTAACATCAGTAATTAATACAAGACTTACTCTTGTGTTTGAACTTTAATATTGCATATCAGAATCACAATTTGGTTTTAGAGAGTCATTCGACTATTGATCATATATTTGTTTATCTAAGAAAAAAGGGAAGTACATTTATATTGTTTGTTCATTGATCTTAAGAAAACTTTTGATATGGTTGAAAGAACAAAATTACTATATTACACAATGCATCCATGGAAATGTATTTAATGTACTTAAATGTATGAATAGCAAAGTTAAAGCTTCTGTGATGCTTAGTTCTTCGCAGTGTACAAATTTATTTGACACCTCATGCGGTTTCACCGTGACTGTTTATTATGTACATAGATGAACTAGTAAATGTTATGAAGAGTGATGACACTCTTCACTGATTGTGATATTGATGAAATATTTTTGCTCTTATTTGCAGATGATGTGTCCACTGATTCTGTTATTAATCTGCAAAACAAAATAACTAGTTCAGAAGGATACTGCTATAAATGTGGACGAACCGTGTCACAACTTGTGACTTGAACTCAGGAACAACATCAGAACGTGAAAGTTTCAAAAACATTTATTGTATACAAAACAAATCTAACTTTTACTGGCGCTGGAGATACCTGGAAATATAAAACAGATACTTGTTGGCTGGCCCGGTGCTGTACGTGCCATGCCTGCGTTTGCAGGTCCGATATTAGTACGTTATGGTAGTAGCTATGGCAGCTGCAATTCAAATTCTGAAGAAGACAATTTACGAACACGAACCCGATATGCCAACCAAAGACCTTTATATATTTATATGCGTCATTGCACCAACAGATATCTGCATTGAACTTTTGAACTTGGCCAGGACCTTTAGGTAATGCCTGGGCATATTCTGGGCAGCATAATGTTTCACATCACATACAGTTTTGAACATGCAGTAGGTGCGTACCTTTACATTATTGTGTCAATATTTTGAGACCATGAATCAGTAAATCTGCTACAATAATTATGTCAAGTGCACCAAACATATGAATAAGGCATACAAACGTTTACAGTAAGCTCTCATATTTTGAATAGCTGTACAATAAATTCCAGTTCTTACATTGCCTTGATTGACGCCTTTCTGCCCATAAAAACACAACTCTATTTCGTCTACTGTCTTTTATGCTGAAAAATTGCCGCCAGTGTCCCAAAAGTGATATGTCTAAGGACCTTAATATTCCAAAACTAAGCACGCCACACAATCAGACCTTTAAAGGTGAGTTACATTATGACGATGTTTTAACGTCTTTAAAATTATGGAAAATTAAAAAAAAGTCCGGTCCCTGATGGGCTTACTGTAGAATTCTAGATCCAGATCTGTATAAATATCTGATACGATCATTGAATCTAGGTTTCCAGAGGAGAATTATCAGTTAGTCAAAAGCAGTGTCTAATAGCAAGCATTAAAAAAACACTAACCAAGGCATCTCTTAAATACATGGAGACCAATTTCACAATAGCAAATAGAATTTAAAAAGTCCTGCCAACAATAATTAACGAAAATCAAAGAAGTTTTATGTCTAAAAGAAACATTGGATAACGCACTAGATCATTTTACGATATTATGAACTTTGCTTAATGCATGGAAATCTCAGAAGTGTTATTACTTAAAGACTAAAATGCGTTCGATTCAGTAGATTGGGATTTCATTCAAGAAGCTTTGACTGTTTGAACTTCAGGCCTTCAGTTAAGCACTGGATATATCACGATATATAATCTAGTGTTTTAGTAAATGGTTTTCCTTCAGGTATGTTTAAAGTAACAAGAGGATATAGACAAGGTGATCATTTATCTCCTTTCATATTCTTGTTATGCGCTGAAAGTTTAGCATTAATGCTACGCACTTATATAAAAATAAGCGGAATAAGTATTGATGATACAGAATATCTAATTTTCCAATAAGCAGACGAAACATCTCTCATATTAGATGGAATTGAAGAATGTCCCCCAAACACAATAACAACTCTTTATACATATGCGTCTTTTTCAGTCCTAAAAGTTAACAAAAGCAAAAAGCAAGCGTTGTGGATAGGCTCGCAAAAGTTGGAATTTAGATTGGTCCAAAAAAGGTTAACTCCACTCGGTATTATTTTTACTCATAATGTGGCAGAAATGGTAGAAGGAAATTACAAAAACAAACTTTAAACTATAAAAAGCACCATGAACACTTGGTTAGCACATGACCTGACCCAATTAGGTAGAATAACTGTACTAAAAAGTCTTATTTGACCAAAACTAACCCACATTTTCTCAATCCTACCTAATCCAAGTGAAAGATTTATAAAGGAACTCGAAAAACCGTGCTTTCCTTTTCTGTGGAAAAATAAACCAGACAAAATCAGCAGAACTATTGAAATAAAACTTTATAAAGAGGGAGGTATAAGAGTGCCGGCTGTTAAACATACAATCACTGCTCAAAAGACATCTTGGATTAAACGTTTGTTCCATTCACATCCACACTCTAAACTTGCCACTCTTTTGATTAATAATATAACTCCAACATACATTGATTGTCTGCAAAACTGCCAAGTTTATAGTTCGGTTATTAATGATTAGACCAATGTATTCTGGAAAGATGTTCTGTATGCATGGGGAAGCTTCAAACAAGGAAATTCTATCAAAGAGGAAGAAGATATATTATCACAACCTTTATGGCAAAATACGAATATAAGAATAGGGAACACTCCGGTATATTATAAACATTACACGGGAAGAATATAACGTGTAGAATATTTTATGATACAATAAATAAGGTGCCAAACAATATGACATCCCCAAAATACATTTAAAGATGGGAACTAGATCTTGTCCAAAAAATGACGGGAAAAGATTGCCAAATCATTAATCGTATATCATTAATCAGGTATAACGTTTCCTACAAAATTATTCATAGATATTATACTAACAAACGAGTTGCTGAGCAAAAAATCATTTCTTTGAAATTTTTGTAAACGAGAAAAACAAACCTTAATGCACATGTTATTTGATTGTGATCAACCTTGCAAAATGGATCAGACAAAACTAGAATTTTCCCCAAAAGTTTTTTTTTAGGATATCAAGAAAGATTAAATGATGTTTTAAATCATGCTATAACTGTAACAAAACAAAACATATCCAAATTAAACATTCCCTACTCCCTACCAAATTTCCATCACCTCAAACAAAATATAACCAACTCATATCATATTCACAATGTTAATACACACAGTTCATAAACTTATGGTCGATTCAAGTAAACCCACGAACGTACACAATTCCAACAAAAATGTATTGCCATCCTGACACTGGAATAGTTTTGTTTGTTTTTATCCATAGATATACTTTGTATCTTATATTTAGTTAAGACTGTATGTGAACTATATTCTGAATGCTGATTTTATGTGTACTCCAAATGAAATATAACAACAAAACAAGTTGAACAATGCAAATATTCCACAGTCATTTTAGGGGGTTGATATGTACCCATAGATGCTTTCTTTTGTCAAACCAGTCACATGCGTACAAAACTGTGACATATTAACGCTTGCGTGTCATCTTGTAACTTAATGTAACTTAATATAATGTATGAATCTATTTTACGATCTGTTAGAAGCTACAGGTAGGAAAGACAGAGATAATGACTTGTCACAGTACTGTTAATAAGCCATGTTGTAAAGCATCATGCTTAATTGATGCCTTGTTCACTCTAGCTTGTCCCCAAAATGTTGGGAAAAAGAGATATGAAAGAGTGTCTGTCTGTCTACAAATTTAGTAAGCACATATTAATAATATAATTATGATAACCTGTATGGTATAAATAGTATGTGTATATATAACGTCATAATAACCCGATATCCGTTGATATAGAGTTTACAAACATTACTGAAACTGACCAAATGACAAATATGACAACCTGTTTCTTTATAAACCCCTCCAACATCCACATGAAGTTGAAATTCAGCACGCATGTATGAGATATCTTCAGACTATGCTTGTCGTAAGAGGCGACTAATGGGATCGGGTGGTCAGGCTTGCTGACTTGGTTGATGCATGTCATCGTATCCCAATTGCCTAGATCGATGCTCATGGTGTCAATCACTGGACTGTCTGTCCCAGACTCGATTATTTACAGGCCACCGTCATACAGCTGGAATAGTTTGCTGAGTGCGTCGAAGAAAATGATACTAAACGAGGTGACCATAAATATAGTTGCATATCTATCTTCAAAAGGTTCTGGACACTTTGGGGGGCGGTCGGGTAGCCTACTGGTTAAATCGTTCGCTCGTCACGCCGAAGACCCGGGTTCGATTCCCGACATGGGTACAATGTGTGAAGCCCATTTCTGGTGTCCCCTGTCGTGATATTGCTGGAATATTGCTAAAAGCGGCGTAAAATCATACTCACTCACTCACTCACTCACTAGGCACTTTGTCAAAACTGATAGTAAAGGTCATCTGAAGTTTACTGAAAAACAATATGTGAAATGTCAGATTTCCTCGTTGATAACATGTATTTTAACTTTGTGGGTAAAACATTCAAGCAAGACAAAGGCATCCCCATGGGCACAAATAATTATAGTGTTCCCCTTTTGCTGATCTGTTTCTCTTAGCATATCCATCGGAATTTTTCCTCGAATTTTGCAAAGACGTTTTCCTAAAAGATCTTATTTTGTTCAATAACAGTCAAATACCCAATCCCCTTCTACGGATTTTAACCATCTAAACAAGATATAAAGGTGACTATTGAGACCGCCCCGTCTGTTTCATTTCTCAATCTATGCAAAAAGAAATATAGTGACAAAAAAGTCTCAACAAGATTGCATTTCCAATAGTCAACTTTCCCTTTCATGTCGAGCGCTATTCCAGCCTTTCATTTCACAACGTTTGAGGTGCATCCGAGCCTGCTTTGTCCACCAAGATTTCAAAGAGTATCATACGACGCTTGCTCAAAAGTTGATTAGTCAGGGTTACAACATTCAAGGCTTCAGTAAAGCTTTTGAAAAGCATTATGGTAGACATGTGGAGAACATTTCCACATATGTTCCCATGTTTTTGAAGGTGTACACTTGACTTTCCTTTGCATGTGTTTGTGACAAGTGCACCTTTTCGCAAACACCTGGTGTCATCACTGTTTGATAGTGATTCGTAAACACATACTCATGATATAATCTGAATAGTACAATTGAGTCTACTTTTGGCAAAGATTTGTAATGAATATAGAAAGGGTTTTTGTCGTTTGTATTTAGATAATTGTCACCTCTTCAACTTAATACGATCTACGTGGAAGATAAGAAAAAGCTGTCGTAATAACACCAGCAGAACACTCTGACTTGCCCTAGCTCCTTCGCACGTCCAACCCACTCACAGATATTTCCAAAGCCCGGCGACCTGGCTTATTGGCGCCATCCTTCCCGTGATGACAAGTTTTGTTCATCCTGTTAATCCTCGGTTGTCTGGCCCATACTCAGTAATTAAGAAGCCGTCGTAATGAAGTTGAAATAGTGCTGACTGATGCGTTAAAAGACATTCTCTTTACTAAAGATTAAATAGATAAAAATGTCTTGTTTTGAAAAAATAAATCGGATAACTATTTATAAACGTTACAGCCTCCTTAACTAGAACCTCCTCTGTTGCTCTTCAATATTGCGCTATCCGGAAACTCCTCCCGTTGCTCTTCAGTATAACGCTATCCGGTACCTTCCCCCGTTTCTTTTCAGTATAGCGCTATCCAGAACTTCCCGCAATTGCTCTTCATTAAAACGCTATTCAGAACCTTCCGCAGTTGCTCTACAGTATAGCGCTATCCAGAACTAATGCAGTTGCTCTTCAGTATAGCGCTATCCTTAACTCATGCAGTTGCTCTTCAGTATAGCGCTATCTGGAACATTCTCCCGTTGTGCTTCAGTATAGCGCTATACAGAGCCTTCCGCAATTGCTCTTCAGTATAGCGCTATCCAGAACCTCCTGCAGTTGACATTTTTTAACCTTTGCGGCAGAAATTGACCATGATGAAGCCCACGGCTTTGATCAGCTGATCAATAGGGTACGGTTATACTAACTAACAAGCACGTGATACACCTAAACTAATACTCATACCCCTCTCCTTCAACAAATACTCAGAGATTGATTTCCCAGCCTAATTGAAAATTAGCCAGATTATCATTCTATCAGACATGAACACAGGATCCCTTTCTTTTACGATTAATCTGAATACAGACACACACAGTCACATATGGACACACACGCACGCACGCACACACGCACGTACGCATGTACGTACATAGACTGACAATAAAGTGAAAACACCAGCAGCTCAGTGATATATTTCGGCAGGGAGACCAAGATGGGCTTCCTATTGAACCCATGTAGGGATTCGACCAGGGTCTGCGACGTGACGAGCGCGCCTATCAGCCAGAGAATTACCTACAGTCAAAGGCATTGGAAACATCCAACGTTTCCTCATGCGTAGTAGGCACAATCTCTTCCATCAGCTGGTGAGGTGATGCCCTTAGCTTTCTGGAATTCCAAAATACCCTACTGGTGGACTACCTTTCGGAGATCAATACTATCCTAATCTGCTGAGGCAACAGCGTGAGGATATCGAGGTTAAACGGCGAGGGAAACTCACAAAACGTGCGTTGTTGTACCAGGACAATGCGCCTGCGCAGAAGTTTGTTGTCGCCATTGGCCGGAGTTCATCGCTGTTGCTTTGAACTCATTGAACATCCTCCGTACTCGACATCAGATTTCCACCTCATCCAACACTTGAACAAAGAACTGCCTGGCAAGCAAATGACGATTACGTCAATCTTGTTGTGGAGGACTTACACCCCCAGTAGGAAACTTTCTACACCAATGGGAACCAGGAACTCCAGCATCGTTGGCAGATGTGTGTGGACTTCGAAGGGGAGTATGTCAAGACTAATTAACAACATGTACATGCCCCCGCTATGACCCAGTGACTGTATAAATTCCAAGACAAAGTTGATTTCATTTTTGTTGATCAATGTTCCCAAATTACATCGCCAACTATTTAATTTTCCTGGCGAACCCGTGAAAGCAAAGTCAGCAGTAATGGCCATGCTATATCATGTTTCTAACACTGGGTACGCACCGCTCTGTACGAAACCCGTAACCAACTTGGCTGACGTCACCATTCAAAACAAACGAAAACGCCCGTCCATCAAGGAAGCTTGAGCCCGGTGATGTAAACAAAGGGCACGCTATGAAAGGTGCCCATGGGAAGTAATATGAAAGGTGTAGGTGGGCCAGATGTTGGATGTTGTTGCACATGTGCAATATGACTGAACAGAAATATACTCGATCAGCAAAAAATACCGTTGTCTTATGTTGGCCGATTATATGTGTCACGAAATATGTGTCTTTCATTTTTCAAATCTAAGACGTCAGCTTTAACCATGGTCGTAAGTAACGTGTAATAAATGAAGTTAAAGACCTTTTTGTCCATCATATCGAGAACACCATTTCGTTTTTAAAGTGTAGAGCATCGAAACAATATTAACACCGATACGAATGGACGACCATGTACCTGTGTAACATCATATATATAAACAAATCCTTGACCTACAAAATGTAGAACATGGAATTAAAAAATAAGTTACTGATAAATCCTCGTCTGTACTGTGCTAAGCCAAGGTCAGCTTCATGGTCATTTCGCGTAGGACGTATGCTTCTTTACATGAGATGGGATTGGCTTTTCAAGGCCAAGTAAAGTCGACAAGACCTGGATGTCTTTCAGTGCTTTTGTGGTGGTAGTAAGTTGCAAATATATCATAAAAGTTCGAATATCAGAGCCCACTGGGGCTTGCTTTATAGAATATGTAGAAGTAACCCATGTCGTGAGTGAGTGAGGTATTACGCAGCTGTTAGCGCTATTCCAGCCTAACCAATAATTCACACATTACATACCCATGCGGGGAATCGAACCCGGACCTTAACCAGTAGGCTACCCCACGCACCTCGTCGTAAGATCAGACAAGGAGGTTTGGTGGTACAAAAGGCGTGATTATTAATGTATATTTATCTTTTTTTTACCCCACATAACTATTGACGTCTATATTTATAGTATATCTGTCTATGATGTTTGACCACAGGAACAAGTGCATAAGTCTTTTCAGCCAAACAGAAAATCCAAACATATATACTACCGATAAAAAATAGTTAATATAGGTATCATTAAGGTTACATTTACAATGCCGTGGCGTTGCATCTGATCACATTAAATCTGCTCCTGTTATCAATAGAGACTTCAGTACAATAACGGAAGGGCGAATTTCAACATCGACCGTTAAAACCTTCTCTATGCAGGCTGCCTGAAAGCAAGGCGTCCCGTGAAGGTTGTGACCCGAACAGCTTACCATAGATGGCAAAAATTTGGGTCGGCTAGGCAACACCAGGGACGGGATGTACGCCAATGGCTTTACACCATGATGTGTTGACGAATTTTTGCCGGTTTTTGTCACGGAATTGACACAATATGTGCACGTCACTGTCCAAAACAACATCAAGGATTTCGCTGCACGACATCGTGCATTGTCAAAATAGAAATCAGGCCAGTATCGTGCTCCCGAAACCTACCACCTGTGTGCTATACATGTCTTATTTCTGTGGCGTCGCGTGTCTATAAATATGTTACGTAAATACAACCATTCACTGCAACACGTCCTACACCCTACACTGCAGTAGGACCTCGAAGTGCGAAAAACGTCATAGTAAGTAGTAGTACCCGTTCATTCAACTGGACTAACACTTCTGAAATGAAAAGTATTTTATTAATTTATATTACATGAAAAAAAATATGAATGGATCACTGAAAAACAGTGTTAGCACCGTGTGCTCGCAAAAAGATAAGCACGTCCTGTCCTTACGTTGTCACTTCCTACACACACAATTTGCATAAAAAGTAAGTGTTTGTTTCCTAACAGTACTCCTGCCATACGACGGCTGGCCAAACGCTTATAAAATACATCGTTTAAAAAACAGCTGTATCTTTTTGACGCTATTGTTAAACCAATTCCTTTATAGGTATAAAAAAAACACACTGGGGTTTGAAAATGTAAAACACACTGAAGATATTCCTGTACAATTCCTTGAACAAGTATTAACAGAAGAGTGAGTGAGTTGGTTTTAACGCCGCTTTTAACAGTATTCCAGTTATATCACGGCGTGTCTGTTTAATTCGGGATGAAAGCCCGAAGTGATGCGGGTCTCAGATGTTTACCACTTCGGTGAAACCCACGAGCACGGATATGGTGCTGACATAGAAACATAATGCATTACATTTCTAAGCTGTATTTAATTCTCTTAAGCTATCAATATTTAAAAAATCATGTAAATTTACATATATTATTCAAACTGCCAATACATTCTCATTTCATTTTGTACCTAATGCACCGAGGCTCTCGACCTGAAAGAAATATAGTCTTGTCCTGTCCGTCCCGTCCCGTCCCGTCCCGTCCCGCCCCGTACCGTCCTGTCATGTCCTATTCTGACCAGACCTGTCCTGTCCTGTCCTGTCCTGTCCTGTCCTGTCCTGTCCTGACCTGTCCTGTCCTGTCCTGACCTGACCTGTCCTGTCCTGTCCTGTCCTGTCCTTACCAGACCTGTCATGTCCTGTCCTGTCCTGTCATGTCATGTCCTGTTCTGACCTGTCCTGTCCTGTCCTGTCCTGTCCTGTCTGCCCTGTCCTGTCCTGACCTGTCCTGTCCTGTCCTGTCCTGTCCTGTTCTAACCAATCGAAATGGGTTCGTTATATCCGTCCTGAGAGTATGATGTGATGCTTTATAAACTTGGCATCCTGCCTTCCGGACTGTTTAAAAGATGGTTAACATCACTAAGTGCCATCCGATCTACTTCCAGCGAGCCATGAAGTTTGTACTCGTTACTGCTCTCCTTGTGGTGGCCGTCGTGGCAGACCAACATCACGACTACACCAACTCGTCATTATTCGTCGACTATCTGAACGAGATACGGGATAGTGACGACTTCAAGAGGTTGCCTGGTGATTCACAGACTCTCTTCAACAGCCTGGTGTCGGCGGCCGTGCAAGGAACGACCGAACTGACTGCTCTAATAGATCAAATCGGATTTGTCAAGCTTCTCGAACTCTTTGACCGTAGGTATCAGTGTACACTCGGGTTCATTCGGCCTTTTCCTCCACCTTAATACCACGGAAAACACAAGTGTAGTGATATCAGATAATTTCACCGTATTCCAATTACTGACGGATCCCGCCTAATAATGTTCGTACAACATGACGGCCGGTTTTGAAAACAGCCTAAAGTATGTCTAATAATAATCAAAAGCTACATACGAAGACTTTTAACATTTTATGTTAGAGGCGAGTCTGCGTCAGATACTGTCGTGTCGTGTGATAGTCACGTGACTAAGACTAGTTCCAAAATGGACTCCTCCATGTGCTGTGAGATGACGTAATAGGGGTGAGCCGAGTGGTATCAACGTTTCAAACGAAAACGTAACCGGTTGTCAATTACAGACGGATGAACGTTTACGAGTTAGTGAGTGGGTGAGTTGTGTTTAACGCCGCTTTTAACAGTATTCCAGTTATATCGCGGCTTGTCAGCTTAATGTGGGAGGAGAGCCCGAAGTGATGAAGGAATCAGACGTTTACCACTTTGGGATATGACGTAGGGATATGACGCCATGTTTAAAAATACTCAGGGACAAAAACTTACAAGACATGGTTATTCGATGGTGATGCATTTGATCGGGTATCATAGTTGTGTTTTTGACCTGAAGTTTGCAGTGTTTTCGGCGACTGTTTTCAGCCTAGTAACGTTTTGATAACGTTTGTAATTTCTTGATCAAATCCAAATTTCAAGTGTATACTTTCTGTTGCCCATTGGTTTATATTGTGAGCGCCGTTGAGCACCTTGTGATCGAAACCAGGCTTTATATAAATCTTGCTTCATTAGTTTATTAGTATTACTATTGCGGTAATCCAACAGACTATATGGAGACTGTTACTTTCAGTTCTGGATGAAGATGACATTCCTCACTTAGAGGGGTACTTGTCCGCGGTAAGTACTGCATAAGTAACTTCCAGGGTGGGACACAGATTAGTTTACAGTGCCACGTTCGTTTGTTGTTTAACGCCGCACTCAGCAATATTCCGTCTATATGACGGCGGTCTGTAAATAACTAAGTCTGGACCAGACAATCCAGTTATTAATATCATGAGCATCGATCCCCTCAATTGGGATCGATGACATGCATCAACCAAGTCAGCGAGCCTGACCACCCGATCCTGTTAGTCGCCTCTTACGACAAGCATAGTCGCCTTTTAGGGCAAGCATGGGTTGCTGAAGACCTATTCTACTCCGGATCTTCACGGGTATGCATGTCGGTAACCACTGGTACCGTTTATCCCTGTGAGGATTCGGGTGTGGGATTTGTCCACAGTAACCTGAATATATTAATACCATCTGATCAGCACGTCAAGTAATAAATAACTATAACGTGTTCCTATATATTCTGCTTTCTCCTCTTTCTGTTTTAAGATTCAAAATGGCCTGGTGTACTTATTGGATGAATATATAACATAGGCTTTCTGAAAAATATAAATAAGAATTAAAAAAAACTATGTCTTTTTCGAACATTAAAAATGACAATCGGTCCGGTATTGATTCAAGTAATACCTGGCTATTGTCAGTCCCAATACAAAGATTACAGCAGCTGAACAAGAAAGTTTGAGGTATAACATTCCTCTCCAGCTGCATGCTCAATAAAACGACATTAGTTTTCCTGGAAACAGCTGTATCCATGCTGACTGGTGGTTGATAGTACGAGCAACAACCATTCTCCGCATTAGGGTACACAATAACAAGGGTCAAAGGTTGTAATGATGTAGGTGTGATGGCGGCCTGTAAATAACCATGTGAGGACCAGACACTGATACTGGTAGCCACTCAAGTCATCGAGGATGACCATCCGATCTATGCAGTCGTCTCTTAAAAGCAGCATAGGTTACTGAGCACCTGTTCTTGCCCGGAATCCCTAGGGTGAGACCAGCATTGGTTACTGGGGACCTGTTCTTGCCAGGAATCCCTAGGGTGAGACCAGCATAGGTTATTTGGGACCTGTTC
This sequence comes from Haliotis rufescens, assembly GCF_023055435.1. Lineage (NCBI taxonomy): Eukaryota > Metazoa > Mollusca > Gastropoda > Lepetellida > Haliotidae > Haliotis > Haliotis rufescens. The sequence continues at coordinate 4,294,673 of NW_025963846.1, read as the reverse complement.
TTGCCCGGAATCCCCAGTGTGAGACCAGCATAGGTTACTGGGGACCTGTTCTTGCCCGGAATCCCTAGGGTGAGACCAGCATAGGTTACTGGGGACCTGTTCTTGCCCGGAATCCCCAGTGTGAGACCAGCATAGGTTATTTGGGACCTGTTCTTGCCAGGAATGCCCAGCGTGAGACCAGCATAGGTAATTTGGGGACCTGTTCCTGCCAGGAATCCCTAGGGTGAGACCAGCATAGGTTATTTGTGACCTGTTCTTGCCCGGAACCCCTAGGGTGAGACCAGCATAGGTTACTGGGGACCTGTTCGTGCCAGGAATCCCCAGGGTGAGACCAGCATAGGTTATTTGGGACCTGTTCGTGCCAGGAATCCCCAGTGTGAGACCAGCATAGGTTATTTGTGACCTGTTCTTGCCCGGAATCCCCAGTGTGAGACCAGCATAGGTTACTGGGGACCTGTTCTTGCCCGGAATCCCCAGTGTGAGACCAGCATAGGTTATTTGGGACCTGTTCTTGCCCGGAATCCCTAGGGTGAGACCAGCATAGGTTACTGGGGACCTGTTCGTGCCAGGAATCCCCAGTGTGAGACCAGCATAGGTTATTTGGGACCTGTTCCTGCCAAGAATCCCCAGTGTGAGACCAGCATAGGTTACTGGGGACCTGTTCGTGCCCGGAATCCCCAGTGTGAGACCAGCATAGGTTATTTGGGACCTGTTCTTGCCAGGAATCCCCAGTGTGAGACCAGCATAGGTTACTGGGGACCTGTTCCTGCCAGGAATCCCCAGTGTGAGACCAGCATAGGTTATTTGTGACCTGTTCTTGCCCGGAATCCCCAGTGTGAGACCAACATAGCTTACTGTTATTGCAGACATTGCCTGATACCAAACTGTCATTGTTGACAAATTCAGGCGCAAAATTTTAAACCAAAAAGTACCTGGTTTTGTTGCTGTAGCTAAAATGTATATAATCTCGATACAAAAAGAAACATATCGATACCTAACGGCTGGTGAGGCATGGGACAATAGCTACACTCCAACAAGATCATACATGTATATCTTTTCAGCACTTGAGGCCTGGGTTCGTAGATGCTGTGTCCCCAACATCTGACATACTCACGACACCAGGCATTCTCTCGACACCTGGGGCCATATCTAAGGTAAGAAGTTCAACTGTAATTGTGCAACACATCTCTGAGTCAGCGACGGATTAAAAATTTAGAAATTGGGTTTTGTTTGCTTTCTGTTTTGTAGTTGACGCCCCAGTCAGCAATATTTCAGCCACCGGTATGTCACGGCGATCTGTTATGTAACCACCCTGAAACCTCTATGAAATAATATTCCGGCGTCCATGAAATGAGTGGGCTAATATTGCTATTACGCCGCATCGGTAATATTGCAGCTAATAGCGGTGATATGTTATTGAAACTCGGTTGGAAAATGTACTGCCATGCCATGACAGGTTAACTATAGTAATATGAAAGAATCGGGTGTTCTTTAACTTATTTTAAGTAGTATATATAATGACATTGCAATGACAATACTCCTTTATACACAGAAACGTCAAAGTCAGCAAGACTTGTTCAGCTTTATGAAGGATCTACACATCATCAACTTGATTTTGGAAGACCTCAATGACATCGACAAGCAGATATTTATCGAGATGATGTTCGCCGCGCAGCACGATCAACTCACCCAATACATCGCCTCAAAGGGATACAGTGCAGTCTTGCTGTTAATGTCCAGTAAGTGGATAGGCTTACTTGTATGTCTCTCAGTTTGTTTGTTTGTTGTTTAACGCCGCACTCAGCAATATTCCAGCTATATGAAGGCGGTCTGTAAATAATCGAGTCTGGACCAGACAATACAGTGGTTGATATCATGAGCATCGATCTACCCAACTTGGATCGATGACTTGCATGTCAGCGAGCCTGACCACCGATCCCGTTAGTTGCCTCTTACGACAAACAGCCTTTTACGTCAAGCATGGATTGCTGAAGACCTAATACCCCGGATCTTCACGGATTTCTAACAACAACAACAAAAATTATTACGACAAAAGCAGCAATAAGAGCAACTGCAAGCACCACCACCAAAGGCCACCTCTACTTTAGAGATCCCATAGAGGTCCATCTCCAACTCCACATCTCCACATGACACCAATAGAAGCAATACAAAGTCTCCCTCACGTTCATATGATACACCTCCTGGGGAAGCACCATGAATCCATAAAACGTTATACAATAGAATTGCAGAGGTCTTGAGAAGAATGTAATGAACTATAGGTATTGATTCAAGATTGGCTTTTTGTCTCAAAGAAACCTTACTAAAAAACACATATCAATTTGATATCCGTCAATCCAGTTCTCCCCCCTCCAGTTGATAAAGTTACAGCAGGTTCTTCTTGCCAGATGAGGCAGGACATAACCCTGTTCCACTTAATACTTATCTTCAAACTGTTTGTGACGGGTTCCACCGGTAGGGCAGGATACCCTCACCTTTTCTCGACCACCTTGTGTCATCACTATATGATAGTGATTCACAAACACATTCTCATGATATAGTCGGAATCGTAAAATGCTTTTGACAGAGATTTCTTATGAATATGGAAAGGGTTTTGTAGCTTTTATTTATTAACACAAACGTCCATGTCTAAAATTATTGGAATCCTAATGCAATCATATTGTTATCAAGTGTACGTTGCATCGATCATTGGAGCTTAAAAATTTATCAGCTTATCCCATCGACAACACCGACCAATAGATGATAACAATATCTCATATTCCAATTTCAGATGTCGATGCTGATCAGGCTAAAGAGTTCAACCATCTGGTGGAGGAGGTAAGCAAAACCCACATCGTCTTGTTTCACATTAACGCTTCTCTGTGTGATCTTGTATTGTGTTTGGAGTTCAAACGCATCCGTTGCTACGTTCTTATTCACTCAATGCCTTCAGTAATATTGATAGAATATGTAACATGTAACACCAACACTAATAATGATAAATGTATGAAATATGTATTCTTCAATTGACTAAAACACTTATGTGTTTTATTATCGAGGTTTGTGTATGTATGTATGTATGTATGTATGTATGTATGTATGTATGTATGTATGTATGTATGTATGTATGTATGTATGTATGTATGTATGTATGTATGTATGTATGTATATATGTATATGCAACACCCCACCAGCGTGAACTTACTTAAACATGGTCCCTGTCTAATGTGCCACAATTCGTTCTGAAGGGTTCTTAAGCTGCCAGGAATCGCTTGTCATGGGTTCGAATCCCAGATTCGCCCTGGTTATGCACTATTGATATCCGTAGAAGTCGCCAGAGCGATAAACGTCACGTCCTCCCACATATAACTGTAACACAATGTTGAGAGCAGTTCACGGAGCCCCAGATAAGCTGCGTATCTGCGTAAAATACGCATCAGAAATGCAGAAATATGCAGTAAAATAAGATCCAAGCGTATCAAATAAGCAACGAACATTACAGATACGCTACAAAAATAAAACTTGTGCGTATCATCAAAATATTGTCAAGTAACCCTGCGTATTCGATTAGCAAATCAGCAACTTATTTTGAAATTATAGACTGGCATTCCGTCAACCTTGCCAAACTCCACGATGACAGTTACATCTTGATCATTGGTCATCACACTTTCTTGTGGAAGTATCGTGATTATTTTTGAGTCCTATAAAGCTCTCGAACCCACACGACACCAGTTTGCAGGGACTAGATGAATAGTGTTTTTAAATATTTAACTTAAATACCCACATGTGTAAAAACTAGTGGGTAACAGAAATTTGAATACCCAGATAGAATTACTGGTACCCAATAATTTTAAAATGCATGGGTAAAACACCACAACACCAAACGCTTATCTGGAGCTCGGAGTTCAGTCTGTCATCGTATATCTATATATCCTATGCTAACCTATGTTGCAGCACCTCAAGAAGGAAGCGGCTATGGCGGCTATGGTGGGCACACTGGTTGGCTGATTGTCTGATTGTTATTGATACGCCTTGGGAATGAAACAGAATAAAATTTAATCAACACTTTACCTGACACAGATCTCCATGTTTGCTTAACACACATTTGGGCGCTGGTTTTGATCCTCGTATGACGGACCGAGTCTGTAGTCTAGTGGTAGACCGCCCACCCATGCAGAGAGCTGAAGGTCGGGGTTCGATCCCCGGCCGCGTCAAACTAAGTGAGGTTAAAAAAGATGGTACTTGTTGTTGCCCTGCCTGGCGCTCGGGATTAAGGGGCTAAAACCAGGACTGGTAGGCTCAGAGTCAGTATACTGTGTCTGAGTGGGGTATTCAAGTTAAACTGTGGCATGGTATCTCAGTGAGCTGGCACTATAAACTCGGCATCAGTCCGGACTAGAACAAGCAAGCGCGCACACACACACACACACACACACACACACACACACACACTCACACACACACACACACACGTTGAACGTTGAACCCCATTTCACCTCACCTTCTTGTATGACGGCACTGTAAATAATCGAATCAGACAAAAGTGTTTGATATGAGCGACGTCCTCCGCACCCGGGATATGATGGCGCAGTACACCAAGTCACCGAGACTGACCACCCGTTCTGCAAGTCGCCTCTCTATAGTGCCTGGGACATATTCTACCTCCAATGGGATAATGCTGTAGACAATAATGCATTTATTATATACATTCGAGTGTATAACTATAACGGTAAGGGGAAGGTCAAGCTCGTATCTGTCACACGAATACAGCCTGAATAAAACAGTAACAAGCTCTAAGAAAGTTGAACACAATAAACAACGCGTGTGGTCTGACGTTGATTAATGAATAATTTGCATACTCGTATATGCAAGGGGCCGACGTATGGTTCTCAGTAGGAAGTGACAACTTGGAGACGATGGCTTGCGGTATATACAGTTTTACTTTATACATGTAGATATATCCATACAAAAGACACTATGTGCCAGGTCAGCACATAGTGGTAGTGGTTGTTGTCTAGGTGCCCCGGAGCACCCAGCCTCACCCCAGCTAGACTAAGAGTAAGACCTTCTTTTTTTCCGTCAATCTTTCTGGACCAAGGCTTATATAGCCAAGGTCACCTGACATTTAGTAAGTAATAAATATAGATATAAACAGTAATTCATCAGTGACATACTTGCACATCTCGTTCAGGATGGCAGACGGTCGATGTACACAAAAATGGGGATTAACAATTAGGATTAGCATCTTATAAATAACAGCAATTAAGTGTTTCAAGGCATAAAGATGTCATGGCTCCAGGGTAATGAGCCTTTGCAATTAAATGTTCTTCAGACAATGGGTGTCGTAAATCAGGCGCTATGACACTATTATCATGAATTCAAAAATAATTAACAAACAAATGTAATCAATCTATGGAAAGATCTGGCACCTTAACCTTAAAAAACAACAAGTCTAAACAAATCTAATAATATTTAATGTGTTGTCTCCAGCGACGTCATTCCATTGTCCCGACATTGTCTTTATACATCTTCTGTGGGGAATAAGGGTTTGAAGTTAAAATGGTCCCTCTTATCTGTCTGTACCATCAGCTGCCTGCCCTCAGTCCCCTGCAGTTTTTCAACCATTCATGCCAAGCATGTCCCTACAATATCCCATATGGTTACTGTTGACTGATGAGCGAAGGGTCCTTCAATGTCCCCTCTCGAGCCCCTGTCCAGCTATATTGTGTCCAGCAAGTTGAGAATGAGTAGCCTTGCTGCGGTTTAAAACTGTTTTAACAATGTAGCAAACTTTGAGTAAACTGCAAATATAATTCCGTTTTATGTCATCTTAATATATTAGTTTCATATCACCTTAATCCAACCTATTTTGGGATACTATTGACATAAACTGCTTGAGCATATAGAGCGCCATATCTTGTTGAAAGGCTGTTGTCGGGGATTCCATAAATTCAGATCGACAACCCACTCCTAACACTGAACTCAACCCATGCCGTTCCACTCAGTATATTTGCTAACACCAAAGAGTTTGCGTTTTATTTAGTCATGGTAGAATGGAGATAAACATACTGTGTTTTCAATGTGGAGCTAGGTTACCTGTAGATTTAACTGCGCTAAACATTTGAAAACGTCACGCTGCGCGTTGTGTTCCAAATTCAGTTTAGCGCGGTAACCTAGTTCTACATTGAAAACACACAGTATGTTTATCTCCTAATTATTACATCTGTATTATTTGGAAATGGTTACAGAGACTTCATAAAGTGATAATATAACGTAGAGTACCTGTGCTTATAATTAAACTTTCAGTTGTTGTTTTTTTCAATCCGTCTTGGAATAGTGTGTCGTCTGCTAGCCCAGCTAGAGCCATCTGGTAACAATTAATGCCAAGCTGTCAATCGCCCACTGAGCTATCTCGTCTCTCAGCCTCCTCACGTTTGAACAAAAAAATTACCCTGTTCCCCGTAGTTCCTCATAAAATCCCCCGATCCGTGAAATTTCTTCAGCAACCCATGCTTGCCGTAAAAGGCGACTTTGCTTGTCGTAAAAGGCGACTAACGGGATCGGGTGGTCAGGCTCGCTGACTTGGTTGATGCATGTCATTGTCACGTATTGAATCAACCACAAACACAAATGAAGTTGTAATAACGATTTATTCCCTCCCTTAAGGTAATTTTAAATCCCAGTAACAATATTTAAATTCAAACTAATACCAAATTAACTAACACAACTAACTAATCTAGCTTCTACTACAACTAACAATACTACCATCTACTACTAATACTAATATCTGAATACTAACAGTACAAATGTTTACTACTAATAATACAACTATCTACTACTAACAATACAACTATCACGATACACTATCCTAATACTAATAGTCTACTTCTACCAATACTAACACTAATACAGATGTTCTAAGAATAACACAACTAATACACAATAAAACTTTGTGTGTGTACATATATACAACAACAACACACAACCACACACAAAAAACCACAAACAATACAAAGCCACTCCACTGTCACTGTCACAACAGTTCTATACAGAACTTTGGAATCTCTGATGTTATTGAGCAGTTCACACGAGAATTCTTCCTCGTAATAACGAATGGTGATCTTTCCACCCAGGCGGTTTTGTCCCCACGGAGTTAAGGGTGCCTGTTTACATGGATGCCGCGGCTGTGTTCATCCTACGATGTGTACACGGAAAACGGAGATACTTCTCTCCTTACGTAGGGTCGGAGAACTTCTCTCCTTACGTGATGTTGGATCACTGGATTGTCTGGTCCAGACTCGATTATTTACAGACCGCCTTCATATAGCTGGCATATTGCTGAGTGCAGCCTTAAACAACAAACAAAAAACTCATAAAATCCCCAACTTGTGCAATACCGGGAATGTTACAGATAGCATGACCTACCAGGCTACAGAGGCGCTGATAAACGACAAGGTCGTGTCAGATTTTTTTTCGGTTTTTGATTTGCATCAAAGCCTCCTCCTCGGTCCTGATTGAGAATGCAAAACCTTGAGGAAGTCGGTTCAGGCCTCCAAGTGTGCTTCCCTTATGGCCTTCTTCCACGAGCTTACATTTTCAGTCAAGACCTCGGGGTCAGTTTTAAACCTCCACTAAAATCCCTCGTACCTGTTCTATCCTACACATGGTCACTGCCTGTTTCGGGGAAAGACTTAAGAATGTTTGATATTATGAGCAGCAACCCGTGCAGCCAGGATAGGTTGACACGCAATCACCACCAAGTTAAAATGACACGCAACCCCCAACGAGGTACGATGACACGCAATTCCCACCAAGGTGGAATGACACGCAATCACCGTCAGGATAGGATGACACGCAGTCAGCATCGCCAGGATACGATATCACGCAATCACGGCCAAGGCACTATGGCACGCAATCACCGTCAGGATACGATATTACGCAATCACGGCCAAGGCACTATGGCACGCAATCACCGTCAGGATACGATATCACGCAATCACGGCCAAGGCACTATGGCACGCAATCACCGTCAGGATAGGATGACGCGCAGTCACCGTCAGGATACGATATCACGCAATCACGGCCAAGGCACTATGGCACGCAATCACCGTCAGGATAGGATGACGCGCAGTCACCGTCAGGATACAATGTCACGCAATCACCGCAATGGTACGATGGCAGGCAATCACCGTCAGGGTTCAAAGACACGCAATCTGCACCAAAAGGGTACAATGTCACGCCAGAGACCATATACCGAGGGACAGGCCTCAGCAGTAGATTATCATTAACGATCACTGCCGCGGTAATGAGGGTATATGGTCTCTGGTCACGCATTCACCAACAAGGTTCGATGTCACGCAATCACTGTCAGGGTTGGATGTCACGAAATTACCAAAGGGGTACGATGACACGCAATCAGCAACAGGGTAGGATGACACGCAACCACCGTACGGGTACTATTGCACGCAATCACCTTCAAAGTCGGGGTAAGGATGGAAGGGCGTGGTGTCATCCCACAGATGACATCCTTACCCTGTCAGTGTAGCAGGGCGTGGAGTCATCCCACAGATGACATCCTTAACCTGTCAGTGTAACAGAGCGGAGCCATCCCACAGATGACATCCTTACCCTGTCAGTTTAGCAGGGCCTGGAGTCATCCCACAGATGACATCCTTACCTTGTCAGTGTAGCAGAGTGTGGAGTCATCCCACAGATGACATCCTTACCCTGTCAGTGTAGCAGAGTGTGGAGTCATCCATCCCACAGATGACATCCTTACCCTGTCAGTGTAGCAGGGCGTGGAGTCATCCCACAGATGACATCCTTAACCTGTCAGTGTAACAGAGCGGAGCCATCCCACAGATGACATCCTTACCCTGTCAGTTTAGCAGGGCCTGGAGTCATCCCACAGATGACATCCTTACCCTGTCAGTGTAGCAGAGTGTGGAGTTATCCATCCCACAGATGACATCCTTACCCTGTCCGTGTAGCAGAGTGTGGAGTCATCTCACAGATGATATCCTAACCTTGTCAGTGTTCCGAGTCATGTTAACACTGTGTTTGAGTCCTCACTAGAAGATCCCTATGTCACTTATGCCCTTCCAGCGTCTTTCGGGCTACGGGCTCTGACAGGAGTTAGTGAGTATAAATAGATTCCTCCTTTATTTGAAATTTTCCCGCAATATCATGGACGTGATCGCCAGAAATGACCTTCACACATTCTATCCTATACTCATGTGGGGAGTCGTTACGATCCAACGCTTTAACAACCAGGCTACCCCACTGCATGCCCCGTTCGGACAAAAGGGTCAGTTGTTAATAACGTTGCTCAAGCTGTAACAACTGAGTTGTCTGGTCCAGATTCCATTAAATACAGGCCGCCGTCATATAGCTTGACTGAAAAAGAGACAAACAAGTTTATTTTGATATTGATAGCTTAAAACAGTCAATGGAACGGAATAACACAAAATCTGTGTTGGGACGTAGCTTTATGCACACGTATAATATTTTACGAGAGCTTCAATCTTTATTTGTGCGTGGTATCCAATACCCAAACTGGAAGAATTGTTTCCCCTGAGCTATTTGGCCTCGCTGTGGAGACCGGCAAGATGGAAGCCATGTTATCACGCACGGTGCAAGTAATTTCTCCGCAATGGTGTGTAGTTTGTTGTAACATTATCACAGTTACATTTTCAAAATAATGTGAAAAATATGCCATTCATAACATAATTAATACTGCATTGGCATATCAGATGCCTTTCTTATCTGTTACTGACTCAATTGCCCCTTGCAATATGAAAGTCAATTTCAAGGTGATTGACCCAAACAGCAGACATTCAATGTCGGTGCCACGATTTAGCAAATAGTTTGTGTAGCTATGTAATAAAAGATGATCGAATGATGTTCTACAAACTCGGTTTCATTTGAAAGTTGTTCATTTGATTGGTTTGTTCTAAAAAGCCACTTCTGCTGTCATATTATATGCGCTATAATGAGGAATAGTTTTGGTTGGCCAACATTTAGATGTTTTACAAAACTCCTAAAATTAATCAGAACATTCACAAAATCGAAATACAGATGGAAATGCTTGATATCTTCAATTAGTCAAGAAACTGATATGCAGCCATATGATCTCCTGCTGTCAGAGTAAATTGTGGTCATAATTATGAAATTATGGAAAAAAATTTTCACTGGTCTGTAGAGGGTTATTGTCACCCATATTCACAGAGAAGTATTGTTCAATATTACCCCAGTAGTTGTGGGCATCAGGCTTGTTGATAGACAAAAAAACATATTTTGCTGTTTGTTATTTACCATGTGTTGTTTTTCTTCTCAAGCACCCAAGTGCGAGGCATGGCAACACTGAAGGATAGTACGTATGTCTTCAATTCTTACTTCGCAACACAAAATATTACATATGGTTGTACACCCATTAAGATTCCAGGGGTAGAATAGGTCTTCAGCAACCAATACTTGCCGTAAAAGGCGACTATGCTTGTCGTAAAAGGCGACTAACGGGGTCGGGTAGTCAGGCTCGCTGACTTGGTTGATACATGTCATCGATCCCAAATGCGTGGATCGATGCTCATGCTGTCAGTCACTGGATTGTCTGGTCCAGACTGGATTATTTACAGACTGCCGTCATATAGCTTGAATATTGCTGAGTGCGGCGTTAAGCAACAACAAACAAACAAACAAAACATATGGTTGTATACATTTATATGTCAAATATATTCAATATTCTTCTAATAGTTTGAATGTGTCCTATAATGAATGAGAATTATTATATATTCTGATGTTTATTTTCTTAAAGTAAAAGGTTAGACATGGCCAGAGGTCAGTTAGTCCAGAGGTCAGTTAGTCCAGATGCTTGTGAAAATCTAACTGTTTTAGTATGAGCTGTGAACTGAATCAGTATGTTCATTATTTTGTAAGAAACAGGAAACCTATTTGTAGTATACTAAATATTGAGCTTCTTCTGAAAGTTTATACTGTTGTTTTCTAATCAGTTCGTATCCGACTCAAGTCCGTCACCAACATTCAAAAGATCACAAAGTCCATGAAGATGGTGTCAGCTGCCAAGTTCTCCCGTGCTGAGCGAGAGCTTCGCCCAGCAAGACCTTATGGATTAGGAGCTAAGGGTAAGGAGTGTTAGCCTCTTAAAGATTGTGTTAGTTCTAAAACAAAATAGCTGATATATTCTAAAATTGAATGTGTTAGTGAATCTTCAACATTAAATTCAATGAAAAAATATAGTTAAATGGTGAGGACTAGTGTCTAAATATGTTATTGTAGCGCCCATAATAATTTAGTCTTCTTTTATGGATAATTATTTGAAAAAAATAACATCTGTATTGCCTTTACCATTGAGCCCCACATGTTTTATTTGATTACTTGATTTTCATAGGAACTTTACAACATGTATACAAATATTTTGTATAATCCATGATTTTGATAAGAGTTAAATGGCAACTTGAAATATTCCTGATTTCATCAGCTTTTGAGAGGACATTCTTCTATATCATTACCAAATTGGGGTAAATTCTTTGAGACGTTTAGGATGATGGTCAGTCAGTGTCAAAGAAAAAGAACCAGTCTGAAACCCAGGTATAATTTTTGTTTGGATGGAAAAGCCATAATTAAAGATTATTTCCATCTGTATTTTGGGTTTCGGTTTTTGAAAAAACACCAGTGAACAGACACAAAATTGTGTTAAATTCCTGTTTTCAGCTTTTTATGAGAAGGCTGAGGTTGAGCAGGATGAAAACCAGCCAAACCACCTGATCGTAGCTGTGACCTCGGACAGAGGTCTCTGTGGTGGTATCCACAGCAATGTTGTCAAACACATCCGTTCGACACTTGGGGCACAGAAACCAGGCATTGATACAAAGATTGTCTGTATTGGAGATAAATCCAAAGCTATGTTACAAAGGTTTGTTAAACTGCCATATGTCATTATATTCACCTTATCTAAGACATCACAATTTACTGTGCAGAGTTGTGTCCCTAAGGGGTTTTCAGGATCTACTGATACTTTGTTCATTGGCACAATATCTCTGCTTCTTGGTTTCACCAGAGAGATAAACATCTACTAGCTGCAACTCTTTGGGCTTTCCACATTAATCTCACACACCTTGAGGTAACTGATATTAGGTGTCATCAAACCCAGCCCAAATGTACATTTGTTCGTTCGTTCGTTCGTTCGTTCGTTCGTTCGTTCGTTCTCTCCCCTGACATGGCTGAGATAGATATGAATTAGCATTGAAATACAATTTTGTAATGATGAATACACAATATGTGTCAAAATTCAAATATAACAAATGTTATATTTTGGATAACACATTTGTTAGTAAAGTACATGTTCTGGTGTTTTTGGTGTTGACTCCCATTCAGGTTTCGAACCTAAGCTCACAGAAGGAGGCATCTATTCGCCAGCATACAAAGTCGGCGATCTAACCCTCTCAGCCACCCAGGTTTCCACAAAAATGAAAGTCCAACAACTGGTAGTCTAGATCACATATTTTGTGTACCCCTCTGACACAAGTTGTTTTTTTGCTAATGTTGTAATCCTTGTTTACTTTCTTCTGTTTCTCTAGGCAGTACCCTAAAAACATATTAATGTCATTTAATGATATTGGCAAGCGGCCCCCAGTGTTTGCTGATGCTACTCTGATCGCCAGTGCCATGCTGGAGTCCGGCTACAAGTATGATCATGGAACAATGATCTTCAACATCTTCAAGTAAGTTTAGCTGAAAACATTGTATGTGTGCCAAATGATTATTGTAAATCAATGTTTGCACAATTACCAGACCCAATCTCTACAAGCTTCATGGAACATATTACAATCAACCTCATTAGGGTAGGATACTCAGAGCAGCTAAGGCAGTCTCCTCAGCCCTTTGCAGATCCACAAGGAATTTATATGATGATAAGTGGAAGAGTTTTGACCAGTTAGCGAGATCTAAGGGTTTTTAGCAGCTTTAGCCACTTCACCACAAGTAGCAGAGTTCTTATGCCACCTGAGAAGTACAAGAATCTAGCAGTCAGCATCTCTGTCCTCACTATGTCGACGGAATCAAGCTAACCAAAGTTACAGAATTCTAGCGCTTCTAAGATCTTACAAACTTGAAGATCAACAAAGAAATTCAGAGCCCCAGCATTGGACCTGAATATGGTACTCAAGCATCTTACCAGCAATGCCTGTGAACGTCCAGAACAAGCTGACTTCGAACTTGTTTCTTCTGGCACTAGCTACGGCGGCCAGAATGTCAGATTCATGCTATCGTTTTGACAACCCTACCAGATTTGACAACGGCGATCACGCATTGGCTCATCTTGGTCTAAGAGGGGACTTTATCGCCAAGAATCAGCTCCCAGGGCAACCAGACAGACAATTCCACGTCCCACCACTCTCATCCATTCTTGGCTCAGAGAATACAAAAGATTTGTAGTTATTCCTGTTAGAGCCTAACACATTTATCTTCAAAGAACCAGCTCCAGAAGGCAGAAGTTAAGAAGGCTATTTATTCCTTTATAAAGGAATTCTTCAACTGAAGCCTCTAGAACAACCGTCTCCTATTGGATGAGAGTAGTCATACTCAGAGCATACAAGGCAGCAGGGTTAGATCCACCTTCAGCATCCAACCCACACAAAGTCAGAGCTATAGCTTCCACCTTAGTCTTACATGGCAGCTCATCCATCCCGACGATTATGGAAGGTTGTTTTGGGAGACCGGACACTGTCTTCGCAAATCACTATCTTAGAGATATTGCCACAGAGGATGTGGCTTGAAGTCATCAATTTGGACTATTAGTAGTAGCACAACAACTGACTGCCTACTAGGAGATGAACCTTCTACACTTACCCACGTTCATGCAGACTTGTTGACATCAGGTTACTGTCCTATTACAAATGATCCAGAGTTTTACTACGTAATTCAGAGCATGAGTGACACTGATTGTGTTTAAGATTACGACCTTGTCTTAACACTATAGTTGTTAAAAGTAAGCGGGGAAAATCATCTGTTAGTGCACTTTCCAAAATCTAAAGTATCCAAGAAATTTACTCCCCTCTTTTCAACGAGAAGGAAGTAGTACCCCACTTGGATATATGAAGAACCAAGAAGATTTTAAAGTTCCCATGGGGTTATGTGAACAGATCACAGTCTGAATCACACACTTGAAGGAACCACCACCTACAGGGTTATTCAAGCAATAAGTATGAGTCGGGATAAGGTAAAAATATGTATTTTTTAAGTAAAAATATTATTAATACTTATCCTGACTCATGCGCTGAAGCATCCATCCCCTCTTCCACCTGATACATGTTTTGGCTACAGGCAAGAGGATGAGAGAGTGACAAGTCTACCAGATAGGTCACATGCTTCCGGTGCTCAGGGTTCTGTTTTCTGGGAACAGTGTTAAGGAAGTTTCCACTACCTATCGGAAATAAGATGTGTCTAGCAATAAGTATGAGTCAGGATAAGTATAAATGATATTTCATTTAAAAGGGGCGGTTGGGTAGCCTTGTGGTTAAAGCGTTCGCTTGTCACTCCGAAGACCCGGGTTCGATTCCTGACATGAGGGCAATGTGTGAAGCCCATTTCTGGTATCCCCTGCCGTGATATTGCTGGAATATTGCTAAAAACAGCGTAAAACCATACTCACTCACTCACTCACTATTTCTTTTAAAAAAATATTATTTTCATTTCAGGAGTGTGGTGTCATACAGAACAACCGAGCAGCCCCTCTTCTCTCTCGATAGCGTCAACGGGGCTGAGAAGCTCAACCTGTATGACAGTCTGGATGAAGATGTGGTTCGCTCGTACAATGAGTTCGCTCTCGTCAGCCTCCTCTACTACGCCCTGAAGGAGGCCTCCTGTAGTGAACAGAGCTCCCGTATGACAGCCATGGACGCTGCCAGCAAGAACGCAGGTTTGTGCAAACAACATTTATGGGACAAAGTGTATTGCACAGTTTAAAATTTGAGAATTGACTTTGATATGTTGTTGTGGTTACCGAGTTATTAACACATAAAACCAGTGTCCACACTTATCCACACAATATACTATTAACACTTATTTACACACACTGTGTGCACAAGAAGCTGTTGACAATTGTACAAAATCAGTGATATTGTTCAGTGCAAGAATGCAACACAAGCCCTACCCTGCTAACATAATATGACAACATATACGGCAACTAAAGACACCATAACCAATTTATTATGCCGAAAAGTTGACACTATTTGGTATCTTTGTCGCACATGTCATGTCAAAACTGAAAACTTAACACTTACAACCTGAGACTAAGGGTCAAAGGGAGACTACTCTTCAAACCTCAGAAGTCAAACCTTGTTCCTAATTTTAACTTTATATAATTTTGATTAAAGTCACGAACGTGATCCCAAAGAACATCAACGTTCTTACACATCAAAATTAATTATATTAAAACACAAAACAGTGTCGAATAATGAATTTCTGTACCGGAATATTCATGTGAAATATATGAGGTGGGTGTTGGAAAATCCAAAATGGCTGTAACTGACGGTACAGGGTCTCATATTAGGTCAGTAACAACCATCTTGGATTTTCACTGAAGGTATAGGGGGTCAGTAGTTCTGCTCTCTGATTGGTCAATCTCACTTTGAGGCATAATAATCTGTTATGAGCCAATCAGGAAGTAGTGGGTGTGGCCATTTTTCCTCAGTTTATGGAAACATAAACTCTAAAAAAAGGTTTCATTAGTCTTTCTAATGCCACAGAATCATTTGCAATTTGTTAATTCAAGGATATTTGTGACTTTCATTTCCATCCTGTCTGTGTTATTCCCTGTTTAGCCATAGGTGATCCAATCATCTATAGTTATGTTACATTATGGGTTGACATTGAGTTCCAATGAATTTGTAATTGATTGATCTTGTTTTCCAGGAGAAATGATTGACAAGCTGACCTTGACCTTCAACCGAACCAGACAGGCAGTTATTACCAGAGAGTTGATTGAAATCATTTCTGGTGCTTCTGCGCTTTAATAGTTGTTACTGTTAGACATCAACATTTGTACATAAGCTACAAATAGGACCATTTGCAGTCAGGCAGGGAGGAACTCGTGTTCATCTCACTTGACTGGCCTAAATATCATTGAGAGGCTGTTGAAAATCTATTTAGTGCTGTGTTGAAAATACTGTGTCGCAGTTTTCGTCAGAAAGTTCGGTTTGCAGACCAGTCTGTATTTGAAAGTTGACACCCAAGAAAATAAACTAATTTGTATGTACCTATCTGTTTCTGTTATTTTTCTTTCAGTTATTCCTTGGTTCTCAGGCACCATCCGCATCATTCAGTCAGACGCACATTTCTTTTTCATTTCAATTTCAAACAAATAAAAAAAACCTTTAACTTAAAAACAATGTAATTCAATATAGCAAAAGGTGCTTTCCTTTTACATGGACACTGCTTTACTGTGAATCTCGAGTTTTTGTCATGACGACAATAGGAGTTTGTATGCTTGTTTATGTAGGGAGGCCCTTTCCTAGACTGATGGTACACAACTGTTTACATGGTTACATACTAGTTTGAACAAGCAAACAAACAAGAAACACCGCCCGTCTGCTCTCTATTTTCAAAAGTCATTGCCTGAGAACCAATTCTTTTTAATATATCCTTGTCCAGGACCTCAGATGTGCATGAAAGTCAAGGGGTCTTTGTGACAGCCTGAATGTTGAGGGGTAAAGATTTTGAGGATCCTGGATAATAGTAAAGGAGCAAACCTCGATGTCCCCCGCCTCTCCTTAGTTTGGAACACTGGTGACTGCCAATCTGTTGGGATTCTGGATAGGTCCCCAGTACCTCATGCTTGGTGTAACAGCAGACTAAAATAGGTATTGGGACTGTGACTTTGATTGTGTTATGCCTTACACTACTCTGGATTTAACATATTATGAATTACACGGTAACAGGATAGCCTGTCTGTATCACAGTCACAGGATAGCCTGTCTGTATACACATAGTGGCAGGATAACCTGTCTGTATCACATAGTGACGGGATAGCCTGTCTGTATCACATAGTGACGGGATAGCCTGTCTGTATACACATAGTGGCAGGATAGCCTGTCTGTATCACACAGTGACGGGATAGCCTGTCTGTATCACAAAGTGGCAGGATAGCCTGTCTGTATCACATAGTGACGGGATAGCCTGTCTGTATCACATAGTGACGGGATAGCCTGTCTGTATCACATAGTGACGGGATAGCCTGTCTGTATCACATAGTGACGGGATAGCCTGTCTGTATCACATAGTGACGGGATAGCCTGTCTGTATCACATAGTGGCAGGATAGTCTGTCTGTATCACACAGTGACGGGATAGCCTGTCTGTATCACAAAGTGGCAGGATAGCCTGTCTGTGTCACACAGTGATGGGATAACCTGTCTGTATCACATAGTGATGGGATATCACACAGTGGCACCAGATATATACTGTCTGCATTACTCAGCTGCCGAGGATATGGTGTTCATTTCACACAGTGGCACAAAATATAATGTCTGCATTACTCAGCTACCCAGGATATTGTGTTTATATCACACAGTGGCATCAGATATTCTGTCTGCATTACTCAGCTACCAGGATATTGTCTTATTATCACACATTGGCACCAGATATACTGTCTGCATTACACAGCTACCGGGATATTGTGTATATATCACACAGTGGCACCAGATATACTGTCTGCATTACTAAGCTACCAGGATATTGTCTTAATATCACACAGTGGCACCAGACATACTGTCTGCATTACTCAGCTGCCTGGGATATTGTGTTCATATCACACAGTGGTACAAACTATACTGTCTGCATTACTCAGTTGCCCAGGATATTGTGTTTATAGATAGGATATCTTGAGTTTATATCACACAGTGGCACAAACTATACTGTCTGCATTACTCAGTTGCCCAGGATATTGTGTTTATAGATAGGATATCTTGAATTTATATCACACAGTGGCGCCAGAAATACTGACTGCATTACTCAACTACCAGGATATTGTGTTTATATCATACAGTGGTGCCAGATATACTGTCTGCATTACTCAGCTCCCCAGGATATTGTGTTTATAGATAGGATATCCTGAGTTTATATCACACAGTGGCGCCAGAAATACTGACTGCATTACTCAACTACCAGGATATTGTGTTTATATCATACAGTGGTGCCAGATATACTGTCTGCATTACTCAGCTCCCCAGGATATTGTGTTTATAGATAGGATATCTTGAGTTTATATCACACAGCGGCGCCAGAAATACTGACTGCATTACTCAGCGGCCAAGGATATTGTGTTTATATCACACAGTGACTCAGGATACACTGTCTGCATTTCTCAACTACCAGGACATTGTTTTTATATCATACAGTGGCACCAGACATACTGTCTACATTAGTCAGCTGCCCAAGATACTGTGTTCATATCACACAGTGGCACAAAATATACTGTCTGCATTACTCAGCTCCCCAGGATATTGTGTTTAGAGATAGGATATTGTGTTAATATCACACAGTGGCACCAGATATATTTTCCTGCATAACTCAGCTACCCAGGATATTGAGTTTATATCACACAGTGGCACCAGATATACTGTCTACATTAGTCAGCTGCCCAAGATATTGTGTTTATATCACACAGTGGCACAAAATATAATGTCTGCATTACTCAGCTGCCGGGGATATTGTGTTTATATCACACAGTGGCACAAAATATAATGTCTGCATTACTCAGCTGCCGGGGATATTGTGTTTATATCACACAGTGGCACAAAATATAATGTCTGCATTACTCAGCTACCCAGGATATTGTGTTTATATCACACAGTGGCTCAAGATATACTCTCTGCATTATTTAACTGCCCTGTGTATTGTGTTTTCTTTTCACACAGTGGCTTCAGATATACTGCCTGCATTTTTTAACTGCCCTGTTTATTGTGTTTTCTTTTCACACAGTTGCATCAGATATACTGCCTGCATTATTAAACTGCCCTGGGTATTGTGTTCAGATCACACAGTGGCACAAGATATCCTGTCTTCATTACTCAGTGGCAGATGATATCATGTTTATGTCACACAGTGGAACAAGATATCCTGTCTTTATTAACCAGTGGGCAAAGTGACCCAGGTAAGCCACGGAGTATGATGAGTGAGTGAACATTGTTTAACATGTCAATCAGCATTCCAGCTATGCCATGACGTCCCGTTAGTAATCGAGTCTGGACCACACAAACAAGTGACTGAAAGCATGAGCATCGATCCATGCCATCGGGGTACGATGACGCACAATCGGTAGGTCACAGGGGCTGACCTCCCGTTGTTATTTAATCGGCTACTACGAACACCATGGGGTGGGTCACCTTTACTGACTTGGAAACTCCAGGAGGAAATTCGGAGACGTTTGACACCTCAACGCCATGACCACGGGAAAGGTGATGTAAGACCAGGGGATATAATGAATCCAGCAGCGGTTCATATATCCCCCTCACCCGTCCCTCGTTTAGTGTCAAACTGGAGGCTACGGCAAGACATGTCTGCCAGTGTGCGCTGTACAAATTACAGTAAACTACGGTTATAACGAACCCAAAGGGACCACTAATTTTAGTTCGTAATAGCCGTAGTTCGTTATAAACATACATACAGCATATATACAAGAAATGACCGGGACTAAAAAATATGTTCGTTATATCCGTCAGTTCGTTATAAGCGTGTTCGTTATAAACGTAGTTTACTGTACAGGCATTTCTACATCTGTTGGTTACAAATCATTAAATATGTTTACCAAAGATGTATACCAATATCTTTCTTATCAGTTTCATTATAATACGTTTATGTCATGGAAGGTTTACTTTGAATAAGGATACCATATCGGAGCAAAAACAGGTACGGGTTTCGGAGAACTAGATGACCATTCCCAAGAAAATACCGCAAAAAGTTTCCTCGCCACACCACCCACATTCACGCCACACATTTTGGAGTTGGTTAACCAACATTGGGAAACCTTTTACTTAAAATATATACGACTCGTGGTCGTTGTTTATCGTACAGTAAAACCCTGCAAGGCGACAAAGTAGACACAATTTATGGATAACAATTTTCTTTAATTACTGTTGCCTAGCTATATCTATATGTAGAACAACTTATTAGACACTCCCTCTCAAACATAATGTCGTCCAATAGTACGACGTCATCAAGTTGCGAGCGCATGTTCGAATCTCCAGAAATGACGTCATGACAGAACAATGTTTTATCGTGAACTAAATCACACATCGTTCTTCATTGTATATAAGCCAATAAATGTATTTTAGCGATTACTTCAAAATGCTGGAATCCCCATATCTGGGCTCCAGACAAGAGAATTGATTGTATCAAACCGTTTGTATACATGTTATAGGTAGTGTAGGTTCAAGTGTGTATAGAGAATGAGAATAACAGTACAAGTACACTCTTTGCCTTCAGTGTCCTGGTGAGCTTGGGTGGCCCAGACGCTTGTCGTAAGAGGCGACTAACGGAATCGGGCGGTCAGGCTCGCTGGCTTGGTTGATACATGTCATCGTATCCCAATTGCGTAGATCGATGCCCATGATGTCAATCACTGGAGTGTCTGGTCCAGACTCGATTATTTACAGACAACCGTCATCCCAGCTAGCACACCTACGTCGGGCCGACGTTGGCTTTGCATCGGCAACCGCCGGCAATATCGGCATCGGCAAACTGCAGCGGTCCGCTGTCAGGCCAATGCTGGTGATTGGCACTGACATTGAACCTGATATATGATTTGATCTTGTTATGATAACATAAAAGAAAAAAACACATTTGTCGATTACAATGTGACAAATAATAGATCAAGTATATTTACGAATAATACAATAATTCTATTCGAACTCAAAATATTAACTTTATTTTTAAATTTTAAATTAAATAGATCAAGCACATTCACTGACCATTTTGGCTGCACATATACAACAGACAGAGAAGATACAGACGGGATTCGTCACATCTTACAATTCATTCAGCAAATTACATGATATTGGCAAAAGTTTGGAATATCGCGAGCGGTTATGTTACGTTGATCCAACGTTTTCACAGCATGTTTCCAAGGGAAGCTACTCTTGTTATAGAGGGCGCTGTTACTCACGCGCGTCTTTTCAAGCAGACGACGAAAGGATGATGCGTGGAGGGCTGAGGGAAAACCTATTTTGCGGTAAGTGTTTACTTCATTACTGTATTTACGAGGTGTTTATTTCATTTTCAAACCTTACAATTGAAACGAGAAACAGTGTACATTTATAAGTGTCAACGTGAAGGGAGAAATCTAGGCCTATGTGTTTTGGAGGTTCGAGAAACACACTCCTGTCAATTCTACGTCAGTGTCAAAATCCGTGGAATATGTCGTGACACTGCATCCTCACCAGATTCTCTATTTGTATTTTTTAAACACCATATACATATTTCTAGCAAAACGCGGGGACAAGGGCAAATACAAAACATGACAAGATATGTTTTATGTCCATGTAGATTCAGCGATGTTCAACCAACGAGTCGCAATCTCGGGGTGAGAGTATTACAGCGGCAAGCAAATGAATAGCCAAACTTTTACTTACATTAGTATTTTTGAATGAACATTGCTTTATTTGTCATTGTCACAGGCGTATTTGTTAAGTGTGGGGATGGATGAGGTTAGGAAATTAATTACAAACTCGAATTTACAAGTCAATTTTGTGATTGCTGTCAGCGGAAAAAGCAGTGAACATGAAATTCATAACGAGGCTTTCGGAAACTTTCAGCATTGCGGGTGCATGTCATGCGATCCAGCTAATGTTTCCTACATATCGATGAACGGAGCTTCACTGCCGAGTTTGGTTTTCGATCACCAAAAGGTTGAAATAAAAAAAATAAAAAAATGTTTTTAAATGTCATAGTTACTTGCGAATTTTGAACTTTTTCTGGATAATGGGCGAAATGAAAGGACAGCTCTTTTAGTAAACGGATCACTGCGCATTACAGGTGTGGGCAATTTTATCAAGATCTGCTGGATACCTTACATAGACATATGCCTATAATCGATCAGAAATCTTATACCGATGTATGGTATCTGTATCGATCGATTGAGGTTTTGAGATATGGCTATTTCAGAATGGATTTTTAGGGGATGTTTGTGTGGTTTTTTTTTTGGGGGGGTATGGTAGTCTTATCTAGTTAAGTAATTTATGATGTACATTTTTGATGAAATACTGAATTAAAAAATTTTAAATGTACTATTTCAAAGGTATGATGCTAAATATATAATCCAAGACAATTTAGAATGTCATTTATTTAATCAAAATTCAAATTTATGGTAAAACTTTGATGAAGATACTTCAGTACAGATTTTTCAGGACATTATCCATTGTAGAAAAACACCCACAGCCTTGTTTCAAATTTGATTTATTCTGAATAAAAAAATTAAATTAAATTAAATTAAAAATTAAAATTACTTGTCCCCAATACTTTCCTGCTATTTTTTGCATACAAGTGTTTGTAATATGTACATACCTTTGTATCTGATCTTTTAATGATAAACGTTTATTTGCAGTTTTGGTTAACCATGATGTAATCTACATATATTTTGGCATCATATAATAAATGAAATCTGTTTTGTGGTAACCAGACTTCACAGGATCTGTTCAACATTATGTCAATATGGGGATTTTCTCACTGCTTTTCAATGGATGTGGCTATGGCTATTAACGTGAAACTACTTTCCCTGGGAAATTATTTCTGCTACATGGCTCCAGATAAGGACTGTATGTACAAGTGCAAATATATGAGATAAGATGTATGACTTAAGGAAAGGACCTGATATCTGTGTATGGCCAAAGCTTTATTTAAATGTTACTTTTATGTTTTGAGCAATATTCCCCTCAACCTCTTGACATCATCACCATAATAGCTACGTGCTCACTGCTGCTACACAAACTTGACATGTAATATTCTTATATTTCTATTTAAGAAAATCAGATGTTTAGCCATTGCCTATTGGCAAACATGGATGAGCTGAATGAACTCTTAGCAGCTTTTCCAAAATCGAGCAACTGAGAGAGAACTGGTGAGTGAATTAAATTTCTTTAGATGTATCAAGTATGGGAAGTTTACTCCAATTTTGATTCATATAGAAGATCCGGGGTAGAAGATATCTTCAGCAACCCATGTTTGCCGTAAAAGGCAATTATGCATGTCGTATGAGGCGACTAATGGGAACGGGAGGTGAGGCTCTCTGACTTGGTTGATGCATGTCATCGATCCCAATTGCATGGATTGATGCTCATGATGTTAATCACTTGATTGTCTTGTCCAGACTCGATCATTTACAGACCGCCGTCATATAGCTGGAATATTGCTGAGTGAGGCGTTAAACAACAAACCAAACCAACTGATACATGTTTCTGCTCGAAATATTTATAAGCATATATTTAATATCATGTTTGCCCTATTAAGGGCCCTTGACACTTACTATGGTAATCTTCCAAATGAAATTTCATGCTGACTTACTTTTGATGGACATACAAGAGAGATTGCACACCTAAAACTGTTCTCCAGCAAGATTGGAGGAGGGGTGTTATGTGGTTATTGGGGATTTTTATTGGGCTAAATGAATAGGGTGATATGTCATTTATAAAATCTTTTTTAATTGACATAAGAAACAGATTAGGGACCTACCATACAATATTGGGAGTTGTTATGTTATTTTCGTATATAATTACACATAATTCAATTTACTTATTTACACATATTATTAACTCATCAATTTACTTACTTGGATTCCGATAATTCTAGGGTGGGGCCTTCTGCTTTTAGCCCCTAAATTTGGAAAAAGGCCCACATTTTCAAATACAATGGGGCATTTTAACATTGTGCTGTATGGGCAAGTGCGGGTGTACCTAGGGAATATATGAAATTGTCACATAAAGGGCCCATGGCAGAAAATTCCTTGAGTGAACCCTGTATTTATTAACAGGTGTCAAGACTTAAAATAAAATATACACACATATGTAAGGTGGTGCATGTGAACAGGGTATTACTTATTCTATTATTCCATTATGTAAACACACTTGTGAAGTCCATTTCTTGTAATTGTGAGAGTGCATGCAATGACTTATAATATGCACACTGACATTTTTTGCTATCATTTGTAAACAGAAGCTGAGGAGGAAGCCTGCAGCTGGGCTCTTACAAGCCACTGACAAGTACATGGTGACCTGTGTAAAAGAATGGCTTCGAGTTCCAGGAGCAAGGCTTAGAAATGGCATAAGGAAAACGCGTACTGAAAAACAGAGATGTAGATAGAGAATCTGCAAACGAAAGTGCTGAATTGCAACGGAACAAAGAAATCCAAAATGTTGGTGTTGACAACATATTTTTCACAGGGTTATGACCCTTGTTTTTGAACTTGGTACATATTCTGCCAGGTTCTCTTGGACACTACTGAAGTTAATAAATGAAACTTTCCGTGCTTACCTAAGGTACAAACTCCAGAAGATGGTTATAACTTATAAGAACTAATTTTGTATGGAGTTATGGCCTTTGCTTCATGCTATTTTAGGGGGGGGGGGGGGAGTTTGTCTTGCAAACGAATTTGAAGCCACATAAATGAAATTTTGCAGGCCAATAGGAGGGGTATATGTTTAGACTGTGTTTTAAAACAGGTTTTGAGAATATATGTTTCACATCCGCCTTGTTGCAGGTAGTAACACTGTTTTCTTGTAAATAATAATTAATTAATAATAAAGTTTATTATTCTATTTTGCTGTTTGTGTTTTTTATAAGTATTAACTACACATGTATTAGGGTACATAAAAATAGTACTGTAACTAGTGTAAGCATTTCGATTGTATTGTACAGCTAGAAGTATTTATATTACTCACATTTGGTTTTCAAAGTATTAACTATGATAAAAAATTATTATCTTTTTAAAAATTTTAGTATTTTTTAGTTTTACCTTTTATCTTTGTAACTTTAACATCATGGCTAGCTGCAGCTTTTAGAAATGTTTAGTTTTATGTACCCTAACACTACACTTGGAAAAGTTCTATTGTGGCATCATTTACATGAAATATTAAGATGAGATGTTGTCAGTTATGACTTCTGATGGCATCAGCCTATTTAAGACAATGGCAGATGCTGCGCTGATAATTATTGTCGACGTTGGGCCGATGTCCATCCGATGCTGATTCCATAACAGTTGCCGGAGGCTGGCCAGATAACTATTTACGACGTTGGGCCGATGTCGATCCGATGAGCAAAACTTCATCGGCCCGACATTGTTTGCCCACGTTGGGCCAATGCTGGGCCGGTGCATTGCCGATGCAGGGCTGATGATGTTTGCCAACGTTGGGCCGATGTCGATCCGATGAGCAAAACTTCATCGGCCCGACGATGTTTGCCGACGCTGGGCCGATGCTGGGCCGGTGCAGTGCCGATGCAGGGCCGATGACGTTTGCCGGCGTTGGGCCGATGTCGATCCGATGAGCAAAACTTCATCGGCCCGATGCAGTTTGCCGACGTTGGGCCGATGGTGTAGCCGACGTTGGGCCGATGCAGGGCCGATGATGGCATGCTACCTGGGATGTAGCTGGAATATTGCTGAGTGTGGCGTTTAACAAACAATATAATCTAAGGCGCCGCAATTCGCTGCGTAGAGTTGCGTCCCTTGGGCTCGCCAGAAACCTATTACAGTAAACTACGGTTATAACGAACTCAAAGGGACTACTATTTTTAGTTCGTTATAACCGGAGTTCGTTATAAGCATATATACAACATAACTACAGCAAATAGTCGGGACTAAAAAGTTAGTTCGTTATATCCGTCAGTTCGTTATAAGCGTGTTCGTTATAACCGTTGTTTACTGTATTATGTTTCTTGGTTTGTCAGCACCATACCCATTGGTTTTATTTCGCCAAAGTGGTAAACGTCTGAGACGTGCATCACTTCGGGCTTTCCCCCTACCATGATACAACTGGAATACTGTTCATTATAGGGGCATTAGGGGCACTAAATCAAACTCACTCTCTCAGGATTGAATCATGAACAGAAATTGTTAAATTATCAAACGTATTTTGATATTGAGGCAAGGGAGTAGGGAGTAAAAGTATGCGAAGATACTCTATTATTTAAAACGTGCGTACACGGTATGCAAAATTGTCCTTCAGTGTAGGATATTTAATCTACATATCTACATGAAGTAATGGTGTCACAGAAATTGCCCAAGGATTTCATGCCAGCGTACTAACTGGTACTTAGATACCAAACAATACATGGAGTGAAAACCAATCGGGGTTTACTAGTATACGCCATTGTTCACTCCAAGGACGTCAAAAGCTTTGCTGGGACTTATTTTATCCATTTACCGATTATGTTTCTAGGTTTTTGTCAGCACCATACCCGTGCTCGTGGGTTTCACCGAAGTGGTAAACATCTGAGACCTGCATCACTTCGGGCTTTCCTCCCACATCAAGCTGACACGCCATATAACTGGAATACGGTTCAAAGCGGCAAAACATCGGGTTCCCATGATAAAACAGTTTTATTGGAAAGCTATTCTACCTCTATATACACCTGGGATTCCAGGTATGAATATAGGCCCCCAGCAACCCATGTTTGTCGTCAGAGACGACTAAGGGGATCGGATGGTCAGGCTCGGTGACTTGGTTGAATGCATGTCAGGATATACCAAATGCGTGGATCGATGCTCATGGTGTCAATCATTGGATTGTCTGCATATACTACGTATGATATGCACGCAGAGATTACAACGTGAGTGACTGTGCGCGCCGTACTGATTTAACGAATCGAGTGTCCGAATATTTGAATTTCTCGAGCCAGAAAGTTTGACACGAGTTTCGTAAATAACAACAACTTTGATACGCACACGTATGCAAAACGTTCAATATTATGCATACTTCATTATTTAGCTATAGTGAAGTAGTGATGTATTTCATTTTAATTGGAAACCGTCTCCTGAAGCTGACAGGGTCAATATGACGTCAACAATGATACGCTGCACGTCATTGTTATTGTGACGTCATAAACAGCACATCAACAATGGTCTTAATATTGCGCCAGGAGCGCGTGAAATCATTATTACCTGGGGCTTTGTATGGGTTTATAAAAACATGCATACGTGGGTGATAAATAGAGAATCTCACCCGAGTGGCTTGCCGAGGAGTCTTTCCACTTTTATCAACGAGTGTTGATATATTTGATATCAAAAGACACGAGGGTGAGATTTTATTTATCATCCAACATCATTCTTCCAACTTCTTCAGTTTATAGTAATAAAGCAGTGTTTAAGTGTAAAAAGTACTGCTAACAGCTTCAGTAGCAGAGCCATTAGTGATGTCATTTGATTGTGACGTCATGGTAACCAATGACGTCACAATGGTCTGCAAAGCATTGTGATGCAATTTCATTGCAGCGATATCTACAGTGTAGATATTGCTTCATCTCACCCAAGCGATATCTCCTGCGGGAGCCAGTTTTGGATGATAAATAGAATATCGTACCCGAGTCTCTTTTGACATCAAATATGTCAAGTCGATAAAAGATTAAATCTCATTCTTCCAACTTTTTGCAGTTGAAACGGTTTTTTAACATGTGTGCTTAGAACTCGAGAAATATAGGGGTATGCCACATTGAAACAATGTTCGACAACTTAACGCGCTCAGGGGAAAGAGTTTACTCTAAGTGGAAAGGTTGGTTGACCTACATCATCACAGGGGGTGAGTTTGTCAATACAAAATTTATGAAACGAGTGAATAGTTCTGGTATCTGCAGAAATTTGTATTACACGGGAGCGACTTTAGTATTTTATGTATACTTGCGTTTATAGGTTGTTGGTTTTTTTCTTGGTTTTGGGGGGCTTTTTTTAGTTTCACCGTCGTGTGTGAATAGGTAGACATCTACACCAATTGAGTTTAACAGAATAATACTTCAAACAGGTCAAAAGTTGATACTTATTAATTTCATAGCATATAACGGCCCACCTATAAATAGAGGGTCCGTTTCACAAAAGCTATCGTAGTGCTGCGTTTATCCATAACTTCCATATACATAGATGTACGAGTGTCGTTGCGCTACCATCGTTACGTCGACCCGTGAAGATCCGGGGTAGAATAGGTCTTCAACAACCCATACTTGTCATAAAAGGTGACTATGCTTGTCGTAAGAGGCGACTAACGGGATCGGGTGGTCAGGCTCGCTGACTTGGTTGATGCATGTTATCAATCCCAATTGCGTGGATCGATGCTCGTGATGTCAATCACTGGATTGTCTGGTCCATACTCGATTATTTACAAACCACCGTCATATAGCTGGAATATTGCCGAGTGTGACGTTAAACAACAAACAAACAAACAAACCAATCACGTCACAATACCCTATGATGTAATTTGTGGAATTTTGTTGCAAGATCCACCGTCGAAACAATGCCATGTGACCTCAGCCTAGGAACAGGGTTGCTTGATCTATCATATCTACACGTTGAAAATGCATAGTCATGTTAAGAGTTTTCAATATTGTTCGTGAAACTTGTTCCCACAGTACATAAGCACGCGCTTTTGTATTACACAATGAGTGAGTGAGTATGGTTTTTTCGCCGCTTTTAGCAATATTCCAGCAATATCACGGCGGGGGACGCCAGAAATGGGCTTCACACTTTATACCCATGTCGGGAATCAAACCCGGGTCTTCGGCGTGACGAGCGAACGCTTTAACCACTAGGCTACCCGACCGCCCCGTATTACACAATGTGTAATACAGCTGTATGTTTATTAAACGAGTGATCTCTTCACGGGCAAGTAATCAACAGTAATAACCAGTGTCCTGAGTGTAAAATGTACAGCTAGAGAGCTTCAGTGACGGGGAGATAACTGATGTCATTTGATTGTGACGTTATGAAACCGATGATGTCACAATGGTCTCCAAAGCATTACGATGCAATTTCATTGTTGCCATATCTCTCTTGCCACCTCTTCAAAGCGATATCTCCAGTAGAAGCCAGTTTGGGATGATAAACAGTGAATTACATGCGCATATATGATAAAATACTGATACGCTATGAAAGATATTCTTCAGGCGTATCATTCTCAACACGTGCAACACGCCTGGGGGCCTATACCATCGCTGAATTTATAGTAGGCTTGGGGCTTAGTTTAGTCAGACAACAAACCCCTCACGACAAATATAAATGTAGTGTGTGTGTGTGTGTGTGTGTGTGTGTGTGTGTGTGTGTTTAGTTCCTTATATCCGGTTTTGTTTCGGCACCTGGGCAGTGTCGACGCAACCATTCATTTTCGATACGACCCATAAAGATCCAGGTTAGAATAGGTTTTGACTATTGCGACTACGCTTGTCCTCGGAGGCGACTAACGGGATCGCGTGGTCAGGCTCGCTGATTTACTGGATGCATGTCATCGTATCCCAAATGCATGGATCGATGATCATTGTGTCAATACTGGATTGTCAGGTTCAGACTTGATTATTTACAGACCGTCGTCTTGTAGCTGGAATAGTGTTGAAAGCGGCAACAAACAACAGTCTCGATTCTATTCATGAGGCTTCTCGTCGTCACTGTGCAGGCACCTTTTGTCGGAGAATAGAAGCTCTCAGCCACAATGATTGGCAGAACAAAAGGTGACGGAAGAACTATATATTGCTAAGACAGCTGTTCCTGTAGGGTCTGTTGTAAAATCGTAGCACCTAATGTGAAATAAATTTGTAAAAAAACCATAATTTTAAAAACTTAAGTACAATTTACTGATATTTGTTTGATCTAATTTCAAAGTACTACATTATATAATAGTAGATACGAAATGTACTTCTATTTTTATATTTTCGATATGATTAACTATTACAGGACACATAACACATTGGTGTTTGTTGAAAGGTTACATAATACAAGACCCGTGAAGATTCCGGGGTAGAATAGGTCTTCAGCAACCCATGCTTGCCGTAAAAGGCGACAATGCTTGTCGTAAGAGGCGACTAACGGGATCGGGTGGTCAGGCTCGCTGACTTGGTTGATGCATGTCATCGTATCCCGATCGCGTGGATCGATGCTCATGATGTCAGTCACTGGATTGATTGGCCCAGACTCGATTATTTACAGACCGCCGTCATATAGCTGGCATATTGCTGAGTGCGGTGTAAA
This sequence comes from Haliotis rufescens, assembly GCF_023055435.1. NCBI lineage: Eukaryota > Metazoa > Mollusca > Gastropoda > Lepetellida > Haliotidae > Haliotis > Haliotis rufescens. The sequence goes on along the minus strand of NW_025963846.1, from coordinate 4,264,451 downwards.
ACAAACCAAAGAGTAAAAGAAATATTATGATCCTGTTAAATGGGGTAATCTGCTTGGAGTACTTTGCTTGGTGTTTGCTGTACCTTATGTCGACGCCCTGCATATAGCATTATCTATACGATCAGTATGAAAAAAATGCCTTATCACAAATGAGATGGTGTGAAATGGGGGTTTAACGTCGCGTTCACATGTGTGTGTCCCTGCCTACCCAATCCCGTTAGTCGACTCTCTTGACAAGCCTGTGTTGCTGACGACCAATTTATCCGGTCGGATCTTCACGGGGAAATCTAGCTATGACTCGTGGAGCACGTGCATTGTACATAATCCTGGTGAATTAGATGCAAGTTTTGTTTGTTTGATCAGTGCCGTAGCCAGCCGGGGGGGGGGGGGGGGGGGGGGGGGGGGGTAAGGGCCGTTGCCCCCCTAGATTTTTTGATTTTTTTTATAGAAAACAGTTTCATTTGAATCAAGTTGTACAAATATTTGTCAACCAAGTCAGCGAGCCTGACCACCCGATCCCGTTAGTCGCCTCTTACGACAAGCAAAGACCTATTCTAACCCGGATCTTCACGAGTCCGTTATTGTGTAACTCATGTAAATTAAATCATGATAGTTTTTTATGTATTCCGTATTTACATGCGTAGTTCGCAAAATATTAATGAATATACTATATTTTTAATTATTACCTCACTCACAGGTGCGGTATTTTTTCGTCAAGCTTAATATGAATTAAATAGAAATATTTACATTCCTATGTTATAATTTTAACACACAATTTAGAAACCGAAAAACAAATCATATTATAATCATTTATTATATTGTCGTCTATTAATTTTATTATTTTCTGCTACTAATTAATGCAAAATCTTCTTGGAATGCCGAATGCCAACTCTTTTTGTGAACTATTTCGGCGGAAATAGCCGATCTTACACGATTATTAATAAGGGTACACCTAAAAGTCCACATGTGAATTATGGAATCACGATTAACCTGTCTGTTTGTGTTACATCAAAGTAAATAAATATCCTAGGTCCCATGTCCCTGTACAATCCTTTGCTTCAGTAATATAGTTTGATGTTTATTTCCCATGTAAGCACGGGAGAGTGTTATGTGGTAGCATTTATCCGAGCACAACAAATCCAACTTTTGTAATAACCTTTCCGGTTTGAACACCGGCATCATCCGCGAGATCAAATTACTACTGCCTGTTTGCCTGCCGAAAAACCATCAAAATGCCGTATGGTTATGATCCTGTAAGTGTAGACATAAACATTACTTACGTTTGTTACAGTCGAAATACCCCTCTTAATCCTGAATCTATCTGTATTCGACAATCAATTATTTCAAGCTTTGTGTGGGTATTTGCACGTGTTCTTAGCCGCCATTTTCTTGCGAATAACTAGCGTGGTTTTCAAAATCCACAGCAGCTACAGTGTGGGAATAATTCGTCTCCAGAATGCGTTTTCTGTCGATTTATCTAGTTTATAATGTTAACTGAATACTCATCAAAACTTAACATGGGTTCTGCAATGGGGATTTATCGAAAAATCTAGGTGTGAACCTGTATGGCGCTCAGTTTGAAAATGACCCTTCCAATAGGTTCATGTAAAGGTCGATACGGGTTGAACAACAGTCGCCAGATTAATGTGCTTTCTTCCTCTATGTTGAGGTCGTTGGATGAACATGATTCCTCGACCAGTTTGCATGGGGATTTGTATGTACTCTTGGGCCCATGTAACTCCCCTAATGTTAAGTACTGAGAACTGTGGTATTTGTGTGGGCCTAGCATGTTTCATTGCATTCTTATCAATCCAGACATATATTTATACCATTAAAATTAGAGGTTTGATAAGCACCACACCTCAGTAGCAAATGTAGATCTGTAAACAACACGATGGTTATTTATCAAATAGTGTATACATGTTTATGACTGTAAATATTGTATCTAGGTCAGCATGTAGAATTTGGATACTGACCATAAAGTGACAATATGGGTTACTTATTTCAATGCATTGCATATCAGTTGTATCTCCACATCAAATTGTAAATAAAGTACTACCAGTCACATCTGAAATACATAACAGCTGGACATGTCGCCAGTGATGTCCAGGTAATTTGAATAATCAATAATCCCAAGGCATTTGAGATGCCCTTGGTTAATGACCACACTTGAATGAGTAATGAACCAGCTTTTGCATATTTGTGTCCATCGTCATAGTCACACTGCTCTTTACAGGAGGTATTTAGTTGCTTTTAAGAAAAATACAGGGGTAGACACTATAGGTCATATCAAACTAATTAAAAGCTCATTTTGGACTAGTGTTTTTTGTGAAATAACTAAACTGGCCACCTTACCCTAGTGAACATGCTTAAAAGCCTGAAACTGGACTAGCCCTCAGACTACCTGAACAATAATATACAAACTGACTCAGGCTAGTACCAAGGTGCATGCCTGCTCCCATTCAGCAATAGTCCACCTACGTTTAGACCATAGGGATAGACTTTAGGGATGAATCCACAGCACTATTAGTGCAGTTGAAGCATGCAAATTGGTAACTGCCTGAATTGGTTTGTCTGTTAGGTGTCATAAAGGCTTCTTCAGGTTATGTAGTCAGTATTCGTGCTAGTAGAGGTCCAGCTGCATCCCTTAATCTGACACTGTGACAGGCTTCCTTTGTGGTCTAATGGTAGTGTCTGCCCGGAGGTGGAAGGTTGAGGGTTCAATCCTCGGCTATTTCATACCAATAGAGGTTAAGAGATGGTACTTGTTGTTACCCTTCCTGGTGCTGAATCTGGAAAAGCCTAAAAATAATCTTGCGACCAAATATTGGTATACAAGCCATGTAGCATGCATGGTCTTTCTTGAGTGCACCCCTGACTTATTTTCCTATTTATTGCTTTAGTACCAGCCCAGGAAACCACCGAGCTATGGACCCAAAGATCCAGAACATGAAACGTATAGGAAGCTGTTCATTGGTGGTCTTAGCTATGAAACTACAGATGAAACTCTGAAGAAACACTTTGAACAATGGGGTCAGGTTGTCGACTGTATCATCATGAAGGATCCCACGACAAAACGGTAGGGACGTTTTCACAACAGTCATGCAGAGTTGGCATACTTGGGACTTTTATTGCATTCACCCGACACGATTTTGTATTTGTCTATTGGTAATTAATTCTTTTAAAAAAGTGTCCATTTCAGCAAAAAATAAAGAAAACTTCATCTTGTAACGAAACAATTATTATACACCCATTATGGTTAATTTTTCTAAAACATGGGTGTATAAATATACCATGTATATAGCTTAGGATTATGCTATTAAATCCCATAAAACTGAAATTCATCTGAATTCAGCAAGTTTTTACATTCCATGAAAGAAATCTTTCAAGTAACTGCTAGATTGTGTTTTCAAAGTCATGTGTTTCTCACCAAAGTCAGTTTTTTTTGTTAATTGTAAAGCATTTACATATTAACAACTTACATGAATTGTTTACTGTTACTGACTATCAACTTGATTGTAGATCCCGAGGGTTTGGATTTATCACATACAAGGAGGCTGGCATGGTTGACGAGGCTCAGGGCAACAGGCCACATAAGATTGATGGCCGTGAGGTGGAATCTAAGAGGGCAATGCCCAGAGAGGTCTGTTTCAAACAAGAAAACAACAACATATTAATAATAATACTATTGTCCCAGTTTTAAGTTCTTCAGATTTAGATTGTGTATCGGCTCATTTAGATATATCAGATGTCTTGCTGATGAGTTCATATAATAACACTGAGACCTACTGAAGATGATGCTAAAAGCCAAATTCAGTTTCATAGACTCAAAAGCTTTTGGCACAGATTCCATCTGGTAAAAATATGTGAATCAATTGTTGATCATTTGGGTGATTTAGTGGCTGGGAGCAGGCCAGGGATGACACGTTGATGAAATATGTTGACGCTGACCTACAATTCATGGACCTTCAGGCTTTTAAAAAAAATATGGCTGATCAACCAATGCTTGAAACTAATTCTTGATAACTGGAGGCCTATTACAATACATTTTCAACCGCCTCCATGGTCTAGTGGTAGAGTGTCTGTCAGGAGAGCGGAAGGTCAGGGGCCGATCCCCAGCGGCGTCATACCAAAAGACGTTAAAAGATGGTACTTTTTGTTACCCTGTCTGGCGCTCGGCATTAAGGGGCTAAAATGAGGACTGGTTGGCTCGAAGTCGGTATATTGTGTCTGAATGGGGTATTCATAAGTCCGGACAAGTACAAGCAGCTACACACACGTGCATGCATGTCGCTTTATAAGGGCAATTATCTTAGACGCGACGTTAAACCCATTTCGCCTCACCTACAATACATTTTCAAAGTAAACATCCTGTCTTCCGTTGCTTCTTGGTTGAAATCACTTATTTGTCTCGCGATTCGAAACATGAATTGGATTGTTACAAAACTGCAAGTTATGAAGCTAACTTTGATGCATTTTCAGTATTGTAATAGCTGCAATGCTTCTGACTTGGTACAGGTCTGTTTTGAAAAGGCTTTAGAAATAGATTCTGCATTAAAGATGCCTTGAAAATAGATTTTATGAAAAAGCTGTGAATTTTGCTATCCAGTGCCCAACAATTGTATCATGGTAAAGTTTAATTTTAAGAAAACGATCAACAATGGGAGAAAATATTTTGCATGAATTTAGGATAGTGTTGTCTCGTCAAATCAAAGACTTAGCTTCAATTGTCTGTAGTCGTCTTCCAAAAATTGATATTCATAATAAATACACAAGCCTCAGGTATGCCTGTTAGAATTGGCCTCAACGGATCGGGTGATGTATGCTAAGCTTGTCATACGCTGATGGCAGAGATCATTGCTGAAACTGTCAGTGACTGGATTGTCGAGACCAGACTTATTTACAATCCACTGTCATAAAGCTGGAATATTGCTGAGTGCAGTGTTAAATGACAACCCTTATAAATATTCATTTATTCCCCTTCATTGATGGAGTGCAATGTTTTGTTCACCAGGAGAGTGGAAACCCTGACAGCCAGATGTCTGTCAACAAGATGTTCATCGGTGGTGTCAAGGATGACACAACGGAGGAACAAGTACGAGAGGTCTTCAAGGAGTTCGGGAAAATTGAAAATGTAAACCTTATCACAGACAAGACAACGGGAAAACTAAAAGGATTTGCATTCGTGGAGTTTGACGATTACGATTGTGTGGATAAAGCAGTTCGTAAGTTCTACGTTTCTATCTGAAAGTCGTGCTTCTCATATGAGGGCTAATAGCCAGGGATGTGAAATCTCCGCGGAAACGCGGAAAATCGCGTTTTTTAAAACAGTAGTCCTTGGAAAAAATCATCTTCCCATAAAAATATAATCAAAGATTTAAAAAAATAAAAACTCCGAAAAATATGATCGAAAACTGGACAACCGTCGCGAATTGTCCTGTTTTCGATCAGAGCTTTCAGCAGCATGGGTTTTTGGACATCATACGTTTTCTATCACGAATATAGCTGACAGGGTCTAACTTGTCTTTAGACTTCCTATATATTTTCACTATAAAGTGTTTGATAAACATATGCCTTGAATAAATTCCTGGTCAAAGTCATATGAAATAGAAGACATTTGAAACAAAATTTAGATATATGATGCATATACTGCCTGCTATTTGGGATTGCATTGTTTTCAAGTATTAGGATTGTTTTATTTATTTTTTAAATGGAAATAAAAACAAAACATGCAGCAGACTTTGATGCGCCTAAGATCCAAGACTATTATTTTCTTGAGCCTAAAATAGGAACCCAATTTTGAACATGCAAAAAAAAAACCAGTGTGCCTGCCAAGTGCACTTAGTTTGGAGTCTTAGGTAAATCCCTGCTGTTTTACTATATGGATGTTGGGTTACCAGAAAATATTGAACATTTTGTTCCTGAGAAGGCTTGTAAGATTCTAAGGCAGTAAGTAAGGCTGTATCTTGGTATCCCAGTCAAGCCGCATGTTCCACAAGAACTGAGCTGTAACTCCCAACTTTCTGACCTGTATATATGTGATTGAACTCTTCATACTTAATGGAATGCTGTCTGTTATACAGTGTGACATGGTTACTTGTGTGCCCGTCCAGGCTTCATTATTTACACTTTCATCATCCATGTTAGACGTTCATTCACTGCTATTCCCAGCCATGATTTCCTTTGACTGTTTTCAGTACGGAAGAGACACTCATTAAATGGCAAGGACGTGGAAGTAAAGAAGGCTCAAAACAAAGACCAGCAGATGGGTATGGGAAGGGGGGGTCGTGGCATGAGAGGAGGCGGACGTGGTGGTGGAAGGGGAGGTAAGCAGCGTAATTGTTTTTGTTAAAGATAGCAAATTTTGATCTGTACACATAGCTTCCAACTGTCCTAAATTTTTCGTATTTGTTGCGTATTTTCAACTGAAATACATTTTTTCCCTTAATTCCTGCAAATAATATGAAAATTTATGGGGGAGGGGGGATGACAAGGAATAAATTCCCATAGACACCGTAATGAGAGGGTAATTATCCGGCCATGGACTGTCTACAGTCACATCTTATTTATAAACTGGTATGAAGTCTATAGTTTTGCATCTGGCCAATCAAGACACTCAGCTTGGATTATCGAAAGAAGTATGAGAAACAAAGCATAAAATTTATCAACTAAATCCCGGAATCAGATGTCTATATTGTACTGTAGATGATTCATATTGTCAGACTTGGAGTCCCAACCAGTAGATCGTAGCCAAGTACAAATTGTAATTTGATAAAGACAACAGCTATGTCTTCATGATAACCTTTTTCCTCTAGGATATGGTGGGTACGGAGGAGGAGGATATGGTGACGGTTACAGTGATGGATATGGACCAGGAGGTAAGGCGGAACTCCATGTACTGTTTGCTCGTTGGGATTCCGGGTTACTATAGATCCCCAGCAACCTATACTGGTCGTGGAAGGTGACGTAATGAAACGGGTGGACAGATTTGGTTAATGGTACGGATTGTTGCGCACCGTATAACTGACAGGATTGCTTGGTTCCGATTATTTCCTGGCCACTGTCGTATGGCGGGAATATGCTGAGTTCATTGAGCACACACTAAAATGGGGAATGATTTGGCAGTTTTCGGTGTCATCTTCCTATCAACCGCTTGTTCGCATGGCCCATTAAAAAAACCATGAAACATGAATAAGGCAGTTTATGTCGGAAATATTGCTGACTGGCATAAAACATTATTCATGCTACATATTCAGACCATGCTACATGCCAATCTTCATCTGTGAAAGATGTGTTGCATTATGGGAAGGCCTTATCTGATTTATGAATCCTGCTATTACAAACCTTCTCACTTTTTGGTGGTGTTAATTGCAAGGTTAACAATGCTTTGGAAACAATCATTCAAGAACTCGCCTTACAAATAAGGCTTTGAACTGAAGAAAAATAGAACCACTGTTGCCAGTAATAAACTTCATTCTCAGGATACTGAGGAGTGATGTTCAGACCCAACGCAAGCAGAGGAATCATGAGTATGGATAACAAATTAACAAACGTTCCGCAACTCTATACTTCGTAATCTTCAGCCTTTGAATGTAAATAAATATTACTGTTACCAGTGTTAAAAAGATAAAAAATATTAAGAGGTCATAGCCCAAATGTTAAGTTTAAAAAAACTAAGATCCACTGAAGAATAGCAGGATACTACTGAAGGCAGCACCCCACCTCGCATAGGAATCTCCCCAATTTTATAACCACTTCACAAGAACAAATAGCTCACAAAGGTATGATCCAGTCTTAGTGATTGACCCAAATCTGTGGTATTCTCAGTAATAAATGTGGCACCTGCACTTGATTTCCAATTAAATTTTATGCTATATCGATCACAAGCTCAGGAACCTCAGGTCTGTTATGGATGTAGATTTCAAGAAGAACCATGAAGTAATGAAATGGTGTAGTGTACTGAATATATAATAATTACTTTAGAGCGTGGAAAGAACCAATCATGTGGACAGTGGTCATGATGGATGAAATATATAGGAACCTAATGTCTGTTATGGATGTAGATTTCAAGAACCATTCAGATCCAGAAAACAAGTTGCTCTTGCCAGAATTTAAGCGTCAGTTCTATGTAAATTACAATCTACAATTTTGATAAATACGATTCAAATATGGTGGGTTTTTTTCACAATATCATGCATCTGGTAAAACCCTCCAGTCATGTAACTTCATTTCTCAACAAGCAAGCTATTCTAAATAACCATGGTAACAGACTTACATGTCAGACTAGATGCAGGGTTTTACGTGTCCACAATGCACCATCTTCCCGAGGCAAGAGTTAACTGACATTAAAAGTCCAGTTTCCACCCTTGCCGAACTAGGCTGGTATTATGGAGTTACATTTTGGCTGGACTTACAAGTCTATGCATAGTCCAATCAAAATTGCGTACCGAAATCGAAATCCGCTACGTAAACTGTCGTGCAGATTTCGGGCGATTGCAGGATTTTCAAATCAAGAGCACCGCCAGCTTGTCAGCAGATATTTTCCAAATCTTTTCATGTTTTTAATCAAGGTGCTCACTTGATTTGATGCCTTTCGCGAAGTAAGACCCGCTTTATCACAATATAGATCTTGATTATCAATCAGATCGTCCTGACTCGGCGCCACCTTTTTGTGTGAAGCAAACGCAAGCGATACGAGAAGTGGAATCTGACTGGTCCATAGGGGAGGCCTAGAAGGGACATAACTGGTAATAGCCACTGGTAGCCTACGATCGAGCCCAGTAATTTGGGCCTAGTTCGGCAAGGGTGGAAACTGGACTTTTAAAGTCAGTTAACTCTCCTGCCTCGGGGAGATGACTATGCACAAATGTAGAGAATGGGAGCAGAAAAAAAAATATGCTGTGTCCCAAGGGGCGCACAAATATACTTATTGTGAGCAGTTATTTCATCCATCATGACCACTGTCCACTTGATTATTGATTCTTTCTGCTCTCAAATATTTATTATATATTCGGTACACTACACCATGATCCTCATATCAAATTTATTAGACCCCTGAAGATTACGGGGTAGAATAGGTCTTCAGCAACCCAGGCTTGCCGTAGAAGGTGACTATGCTTGTCGTAGAAGGCGACTATGCTTGTCGTAGAAGGCGACTATGCTTGTCGTAGAAGGCGACTATGCTTGTTGTTAAAGGCAACTAACGGGATTGGGTGGTCAGGCTCGCTGACTTGGTTGATGCATGTCATTGTATCTCAATTGCATAGATCGATGCTCATGATATCAATCACTGGATTGTCTGGTCCAGACTCGATTATTTACAGACCGTGGTCATAAAGCTGCAATATTGCTGAGTGCGACGTTAAACAACAAACCAACCAACCAACATACCGCCGTCATGACTGGAATATTGCTGAGTGCGGTGTTACACAACAAACAAAACAAGAAACCTATTATCTCTTTGTTTTCAGGCTATGGCGGTTACAATCAAGGGTATGGTGGGGGTGGTGGCGGTGGCAACTGGGGGGGCCATGGCGGTGGTTATGACGGGTATGGCGGGGGCTACGGCAACCAAGGTGGCTGGGGAGGCAGCGGGGGCTACGGCTCTGGCTACGGGGACAACTACGGTGGAGGCGGTGGTGCCATGAAAGGAGGTAACTACTCACACAGATCTTCAGGATCATATGAAGGTGAGGATGACTTTTAGTACGTCTCACTAAAGTACTCATGGAAATGAAAAAAACCTGTTTTGCTGGATTTAATAATCGACACAAAGCATTATGTAGATGTAAATACGAAATAACAAAACAACTGGAAAATTACTAGTCTGGATGTGCTAATTTTATCTCAGTGCTCAATACAAAATGTACTTTACAGGAGGTAATTTGTAGGCACTTTCAACATTCAAAAATAAAACTAAGTCCTATCAGCATTATGCAAATTAGCCTTGGAAAAAAGTTATCAAAACAACAATAAAAATAACAGCTATGTTTATGTACATAATAATAATGACATGTAAGTTGTTGTTTGAGAAGGGAATATGTTACTTTTACGTTCTAATATTTTGAGGATGATTCACTATGCCACTCACAAATCACTAACCACTGACAAATCACATGCACATGGGTTTCAAGCACCTGTTTTCACCTGTCGTCAAGGTGTCATAGGTTATGGACATTCACCTACTAACACCTGGTTATGCTCAGTTTCACAATAGTCTGTTTTGTTCACATTTTTACACACTTTTACATGTAAAAAGACATAAAAACCCTTGATACCCTTGAATATTTATACATTTTGTATATTAACTGCATTTATTTAAAATCTGGATCGAAAAAACAGGTTTTTTCATTTCCATGAGTACTTTAGTGAGTTTTGGGTACAAAGTGATAAAGAAATGATAGACATGGTTTGTAAATGAAATATGGCTGAATCAATGACAGTGACACGTCCAACTCACCTGTACATATATATCTGGTGCCGTGTTGCAGGCGGCTACAACAGCGGTGGATACGGCAGCGGTGGACGGGGAGGATATGGAGGAAACAAGTACTAGATCATGGGATGTCCATCCTCTGGTGTGTATCTCAGTTTGCTGAAGGTAACAGCCCCGTGTATATTATGTTAGACCATGTGAAGGTAACGCCCAAAGTGTAGTGTGTTAGACCACACAAAGGTAACTTTGACCATGTGAAGGTAACAGCCCCGAGTATTTTATGTAAGACCATGTGAAGGTAACGCCCAAAGTTTTGTGTTAGACCACTCAAAGGTAACTTAGACCATGTGACGGTAACTTAGACCATGTGAAGGTAACGGGGCCCAAGTATTTTGGGGTAGACCACATGAAGGTAACTTACAGCATGTGAAGGTAACGTCCCAAGTATATTGTAAGACCGCAAGAAGATAACAGACCATGTAAAGGTAACTTAGACCATGAAGGTAACAGGCCATGTGATGCACTGTCTACTGCAACACCAGGGATGTCACTGTATTTCAGAGCTCAGGACAAATTCTTCAAGTGTGGAAGCCGATACATTTGTTTTTGTATTGTATTCAGTATTTCTAGTTCATTATACAAGTATTAGCTGAGCTTATTTGCCAAAGAAATGTTCAGATGTTTTAGTACTGAAAGGTAGTCCTTAATAATATAAGATACTGATGTTTATGGAGGAAAGTTTCAGATGACACTCATGTTATGAATTGACATGTATAAGAAATTATGCAAAGATGCAAAATTCTTGCTCAAAAAAACTATTTTCTTGAGGGGGCACGGGTGGCTCAGTCGTCTAAGGCGCCCTGATTCGCTGTGCAGAGTTGCGTCCCTTGGGCACGCCAGAAACCTATGATTGTGGGTTCGAATCCCGGTTCGCCCCGATTATGTTTCTAGGTTTGTCAGCACCATACCCGTGCTCGTGGGTTTCACCAAAGTGGTAAATGTCTGAGACCTGCATCACTTCGGGCTTTCCTCCCACATTAAGCTTACACGCCGCTATATAACTGGAATACTGTTAAAAGCAGCTTTAAACCCAACTCACTCACTATTTTCTTGAATTGTTATGAACAAAATTCAAATTCCAATGTGGGTGCTATGTAGGCTCCAAGGTGTGCTACACCATGTTTATGGAGGCCTAACGCAAGAAGGTGCTAAACAATACGCAATTTATTGTCCTAATTTCAACAAGTTTTACACAGTTCCTCTTGTTTTTCAGACGGGTTCATTCATAAGGGCAGGCAAACGGGCAAACTACTATGTTTATAGTCTGGTGGTGTGTTTCAACTACCTCTATTGAGACAAACAAACTTTGAACACTCCTCCAGACAAGTTATCAGATACCTAGGAAAGCACCTGTCACGGGGACCAACAGCTGGCTGTCGTCCGCAATGCGGTGTGGAACAGCGGAACTGCAGTGGGCAAATCTCCCAGCAGCCTTTGTGAACCTGGGCAGTTGGACCTTCGCATCATTGCTGCTCTAACCATCCGATCACACTGTAACTACCACATTGTCATTCATCAGCTTTTTACCAAGCTCTCACATTTTTAGTTATAAATCATGATTTTTGTTCCATCATTTTTCCGCGGAATTAAATATCATCCAAAAAATCTGTAAGTTTTCTGTTATTTTAACCATGAAGAGCCAATGATGAATTGGCCCAAACTGTTGCCACTCAAAGTGAGGGATTTGATTGTCCGCGATATTTCAGCACATTCCTAAATAAGGGCTGTAACGATATCCGCTGTCGCAATATGATGCATATCTTGCTAGTGCAGTTGTGATACAATACAGGGTTATAAATTATCCTGGCAAACCAGGTGGTGAAGACATAATCGGACATTCTAAGAATGTTACATCTAACCAGCTGATGGAAGAGGGCTCTTGATAATTTTTAGCCCTGTATCGAGCCATGAGGCAATATGAATTCAGAAGCTGTAAGTGCGAATGAAAATAAAGACTGGAGACCCAGTAAACTGAAAAAACTTTCTCCTTTAAGATGTAATTCATTTTTAAAAATCTTGAAAAAGATTATTTATCTCCGCAACGTGGAAGCATGATAAAATGTCGATTTATATCGGCGAGTAGTTTAGTGAACGTCCTAGCACAAGTGTCAACATGCGATGGTGAATCAATACAGTCTATCATACAAGGTATGTTTCTCCTGTCCCCTGCATAGTGCACTTTATAGACTCTGTAACTATACCCGCTGCTTAGTATATCTCCTGTTGTACATGGAATTAGGAAGGCTATAGTGCCATTCAATGTATTCTTAGATTAATCATTCCTTGCAGTGAATAAAATATATTTGGCATTTACTTTTGATGGTGCAGGTTTTTTGTCAGGTTAATATTTTCAACAGAGAGAATAACAGCTGTTCAAACTTGTGCAGGGGCGGTCGGGTAGCCTAGTGGTTAAAGCGTTCGCTCGTCACGCCGAAGACCCGGGTTCGATTCCCGACATGGGTACAATGTGTGAAGCCCATTTCTGGTGTCCCCCGCCGTGATATTGCTGGAATATTGCTAAAAGCGGCGTAAAACCATACTCACTCACTCAAACTTGTGCATGCTCAAAACCTCTTTGTAAATACAACCAGTGCCAGTGAGCTACTTTAATGGTCTTACAAGAAACAAACGTGACAGATCACTGTAGTTTCACAGGTGCAAATTAGCTCATTAGACAAATTAAAGTTAAATAGTTGGACCTCAGGATCGAAATATGGTAAAGGCAGGTGCGATTTCTTTTTCTGAAAGTGTTCTCCCATAGCAATTTACCTGGGCTCTTTTCCACTTTTTGTTTTGTGTGACTGAAATATATAGTTTCACACTATTTATATTGGCCTCGCAGTGCCAGAGAAACTTCAGTTGTACCTGGATATTTATGATTTCATAAATTATTGGCAAGATACTATACTTGTTCTGAGGTTCAGTATTGACACTGTCTATAGCTGTTGTAGGAAATTATCTCAAGGTTCACCGATGGCACAAATAAGATTGGTGAATTAGCAGTGGTTTTAACACCACCATTTCATGTGTTCCAATCTGTGAAGATTCCGGGTTAGAATAGGTCTTCAGCAACCCATGCTTGCCGTAAAAGGTGACTATGCTTGTTGTGAAAGGCGACTAACGGGATCGGGTGGTCAGGCTCGCTGACTTGGTTGATGCATATCATCGATCCCAATTGCGTGGATCGTGTGGTCCAGACTGGATTATTTACAGACCGCCTTCATATAGCTGGAATATTGCTGAGTGTGGCGTTAAACATCAAACAAACCAACCAACCAACCAACCAACCAACCAATCATGTGTTCCATACAAGATTTATGTGAATATTCCTGCATGGATTTACTTATGAACACAACCACTGTGCATCTTCAGTTATGAATCTGGGACAGGGATGGTCCAGTCGGCCGAGGCACCCCAATTCACTGGGAAGAGTTGCATACCTTGGGCACGCCAGAAACTTATGTTCGTGGGTTCGAATCCTGGTTAGCCCCAATGATGTTCCTTTGTCAGCATGCTTGTTGGTTTGACCAAAGTGGTAAACATCTGAGAACTTCATGACTTGTGGCTTTCCACACACATGAAGCTGACAATGCTGTGATATAACTTTAATACTGTTCAATGGGGCATTTAACCATAATGTTCAACTATCAGTTTTGAAGTTGCCACTAATGAATAATTATGAGTAAATATTTGGCTCACTTTCCTTTGAGGGAGTATGAGGCATTTCAGTCTGAAGGTATGTTATTATTTTGAAATTCACACACACACTTTGCAAACCTGTCCTTCAGCATGTTCAGTGTAGGAGGACGTTGAAGTGAAGGGTTTTTTAATCAGGGATGAGAAATTGTCCAGCAATTTGTTGCTTGTCTTCAAAGATGCCAAAAAGACATTGAGTGAATACTTTGCGAATCCTTGGTATGCAGTAGTCCCCTGTATCCCATACAGACGTTCCTGACAGGAAGGAGCTGGAAAGGGTTGCTGACCTAACGTGGCTTTGATTAATTAAGTGGGATCAATTAAGCATGCCATGGGCAACAATGGCTACCTGCTGAACTGTCGTTCACAAGGCAAGGCTGCATCCGGTTTGCAGGTTCTCCCTGAATATGATCCTTGATCTGTCTGCATCATGGGCTTGCGAGTTCACCACCAAACTTGTATAACGTTTAAATGGGTGTCATACTGTCTGAAAACTGTCGACGGGGCGCTTGGTCCAACACTCTCAAAGTCAAATAGCATTGCTCATTTTCTGACGATAGTATATGATTATCTCCCTTTGCGCAAATGCAGGCATATGTATTCGGTTGGATGCCACTTCTGGAGAATTGGGGAACTAAGTAGGCAGATGATTTAGAGCACCTTTATCTCGTGCATATTACAAACCAGGGGAATCTTTTGAAAGTTTTTGGACCTGGTTACAGTAAACTACGTTTATAACGAACACGGTTATAACGGACTGACCGAAATAACGAACTTATTTTGTAGTCACGGCCATCTGTTGAAATTATGTTTTACATGTGCTTATAACGAACTACGGTTATTACGAACTACAATTAGTGGCCCCTTTGAGTTCGTTATAACCGTAGTTTACTGTATTTGTTTCCATGACGACTGAGACTTCACTCGTCCCTCCATTTTCACATCTTACAACAAATGAAAGATTTCAGATAAATAATGGGTTCGGGTCAATTAGCGTCGTAGCAAATTTGTTTGAAAGTCGCAGCTTTCTCAAATTACATGACCGAGATTGCTGCGTATTACCTTGACAACACAGTGGCAATGCCACGATTATGCAATGTCGCTAATACGTGTCTGACCCATGCTTGACTTGTTATGATAGCATTGTGAACTTCGGCCCGCGTGTATGCCGTACCCGGGATGAAATCAAGGATGATGGCTTTCAGTCACTGGTTTCATGATGAAGACTCTGATTACCAACAGCTTTGGTTGTAGCTGTCAGAAGCGTAAGCAACAGCGTTGTTTTAAACCATGGAGCGAGTACACTTCAAACTGGTGGGTCAGACTCGCTGTCATGAATTTAGCGTGACCAGAAGTTACATCACGCACATGGGTAACCGATCAGGGCCCAGTTGCACAAAGCGACCTTAGCGCTACAACTATCGTCAGGCTATGTTAAAGTATGGGAGTTACGAGCATCTTAGCGCTAAGATCGCTTTGTGCAAGTTGGTCCTGGACAGACATTCCATTGCAAAACTGGAGTGGGTTTTAAACACAAGATCCACACGTTCATGTTATGAAATGGTGCAGATTTGCACATTCAGCCATACATTTACACTACCACTATAGCTGTCTGCTGTGAATTGTGAAGCAGAAAATCCCACTCGTCCGTCTTCGCGAGATGAGTATACACATGGTACCCTCATGAAAACATGCAACAAATGTGAACATGCATGCGCAGAAGTCTATGCGCAATAGGCTTCACCCTAAATAAGTAGAAATGCAGTAGCACATGTTCTAATTATGTACAAATGTTGCCCCGATATCACTCTGCCCCATCATAAAGTCACCACATAACCGATCATATACCGAAGGTCAACCTTGTTTCAAGTGTACAAGTAAAACTTTCGTGCATATACACCTGCCTTGAAGTTTCAAAATATAATCGCTGGCTAGAAGTATTAAACCACATTTATGTAATACTTAAATATACTTAATAATTCAGGTGGTTGTATATTTAGGAGAAAACCTGTGCTTTGAAATTTGATGTTGGCCCACTGTGGAATAGATGAATAGATACCTCTCATTTTAATTTTGAATCGAGCGCTTTAACACGAGGTTTCAAATGTATAAATACAATGCCAGCAAGAAGGCTTTGGGAACGGCGGTCTCTTGAAACGGGTAACTACACATGTGTCAAAGGGCCGCTATTTTAGAACATTCCGAAAAGGTGGCACGGGTAGTTGCAAATGTATGAAACAAATCTAACTAGTATCAATCAATCAATCTTTATTGTATGAAAGGCCATTGGCCCATATACACATACAGATACACAATATCATTTACAGCTGTACAGCGCATTATATAATTATTGGATAACTAATATGAGGTATTGTAATAACAGTGGTAATAACCAAAGTGGCAGTAGTAGTATAAAATACAAAAGGAATGGAATAGCATAGCACGACGTTCAATACAAAATAATCTATCAGTAATATACTCATCATGTCATGACAATTTGACAATTTAAATGTATATGCATTTCTAGTAGAAACAAACAGACAAACATGAAATGTAGATACTCCTGATCTAGATGCGAAAGTTTCAAAACTACTATTTTTTTCTGGACATATCGGATTCACTAAGTAATTTACTACGCACTCGTAGACTTTGATGGATGTATTGTAATATCTTAGTTAGTTTTTGACTAGGGATACCATTAAAAGATAGTATTTTGTTCATGGAATAGTGGTTCTTAGTAATATCAGGCATATATTTCAATCTTAGGTTGTCGTAAATTGGACATATAAACAAAAAGTGTAATTCGTTTTCAATATGGTTTTCGCAGAATGGACAAAAACGCATATCCTTAGGAATAGAGGAGAAGCGACCCCTGTTGCACATCAAATCATTTAACCCTAGCTTAAGTTTAATAAATGTGTCTCTAATTTTTCTCTCTGTATACTAGACAGTTCAACATTAAAATTATCCAAGTTTTCATTAGTTGAAAAAAAGGTTGAATAAACACGTAGTTTTTCAAAATGAAGCTGTCAAATAACCCTCCAAAGATATGTTTTAATTTCATCTCAAAAGGTTGCAAATAAACTGTGCATGGACCCAACTACATTTGTACGAAGTTGTTTCTTGGAACTTAAAATGGCATCTTCTATTGTGGGGGCTACAGGTTACGGAAATAGCACAACCCATGGTGTGATAGAGGAACTATATTCTTGATGAAAATGTTACAGCAAAGATTTATTTTAGAAATATTAAAATCCGTTCATGTTTTTATATCAGCCTCCTGCGGATGTCCAAACTGTATCGTTTAAACTCTCGTGTATCTGATATTTTCTTACAAGGTTTTAAACTTCAGAGGCGACTACTGTGTATTTACTTATTTCTACCTTATTACTTACCCCTGACTTTATAAATTATAACTGATGACATCTGGAGCGGTAGTAATATTTAATAGTAGTCTTTGCAAATCCAGATTCACATATTTCGTGAAATCTATATATTTCAAACATATATAGGACCCCCGATGCACTATTTTGAATA
Organism: Haliotis rufescens; assembly: GCF_023055435.1. Lineage (NCBI taxonomy): Eukaryota > Metazoa > Mollusca > Gastropoda > Lepetellida > Haliotidae > Haliotis > Haliotis rufescens. Next base: position 4,246,723 of record NW_025963846.1, on the reverse strand, counting down.
GCGTCGACAAACTGATAGAACCTATTTCACTATTAGAGAGATGGGCATAAGACGTTCACTTGGTGTAGGCAATGATAGAGATGGTTACATTTATCGACTATGTGTACTATCACATGTCAATGTTAGCTTAACTCTTGCGATATATCTCAACCAATCAATATTACAACAATCTGGGGTAAACAACAAAGACAGTCGTACATTTAAGTAATATATGAAATGCTTTTACTCACCAACGATTTTGTATAATAAGTATAGATCGTCATTGTATTTAATGTTCCTTGTTAACCACAATATGCTATGTTATGTAGCCTTGAGTGTGAGAAAGGTCAGTTCAGTAACTGAATGAGACCACGGAGTTCACACGAGACAACAAAGGCTCCGTCTTGTGTTCAGTTAAAGGGAAACGGAGTTTTCTAGCAAATAAGAAAATGTCTTTATTAAAAATGTATTTGTCAAATCACAACACATATAACGTGTTACAAGTGGCGTATATATTGCGATAATATGATTGTTGCAAACACAAGATATTCTGAGTTCTCTCAGCTCTCCTGAGTTCCTCACGTCGGGTAAAAGTGCAAGACCACCACGATACTAATGTTGTCTGTGGCGTTATCCCTCACGGGGGATCTGTGTAGGAGGCAACTCCGGCTAAGTCGACCAACGTGGACTTCATTGAGAGGTCATAAAATATAATTTGTACACACTCGCGTTTGTGCTATCCGCCGCATCGTTTGATCTCGTCACTGGCCAATACAGATGACGCGATGACCATTGTCGGCGAAACATCGATATTTTCAACAATAGAAAAGCCCCTGAGGTCATATCGCCCGAGGGAGCGGATAAGCTGTACAATTAACCTCTATTGTCCGAGGGCATGCGCGCGCATCACAGACACCGTTGAAGGCCACATGTCCAGGCAGTCCATTGTGCACTAAGCCACCTGGGTTTGACACTAATCACATCCGTCCAATATACAGACCGGCTTTTATAATACCTATTACATAAGTAATTAACACCATACATCTAAGTATATGTCCAGAAGAATTAACCCTTTCAATGGCAGATTGGCAGATGAAATTTAACAAACGATAGTATCAATATATCTGGGGGGTTTTCCTCTTGCAAACTGCAGCTGTAGAATATTAAATTATATAATTATTCATTGTAATTCATTATAATCATCTCATTCTGACATGTGTATCCTTCATACTGTTGACAAGCTACACTGACATATATCATAAGGTGAATGCATTGTACAACGTCTGAATTACATTGAATAATATTTAATTTGTTTAGTTACCTTAGCGAATAAGGTGATTTTTTAGAGAGGAAGACCATTGAAAATAACAAACATGTATACCATACTTTCACTGAATCAAACATTTATATATAGTTAATTGACATATAATGGGTAGGCTTCTCGAAAAAAACTATATCCTAATATAAACTATACCTTAGTTTGTCTTACAGACCCTGATACAAATATATATCAAATACAGCCCATGCAAGACTATAATGTTTGGCAAGTCTAGATCACTGCAGTATCAAAATGAAGAGAGTCACTGGGCTCCTTTTTATTATATTTTTATTAAGATAACTAAACAACTGTTTTTTTTATGTACGATATGTTCATTTCAGAGACTAGATTTTAGTCTAACTATACCTTAGACAAAGCATTTATGTTATGTCAGGAAGTCGCTGGAGAAATAACCATTAATATGAATGTGTCTAAACCATGAGAAAATTAAAAACACAACATGGAAACCACACATTGCTATGTTATTTCCCCTTAGCACACACCTTTTCATTGATGTATTTCAGTGTCAAAACTGAGAACACATTACATGCATATTTATTAAACATGAATAAAATATTACAAAATCTAAAAGTACATAAATTTACTGATAATTATCCTTTACTAAAATAGTTTTGTGCTGTTAAAATAATTTACGATTATCTATTACTTTTTATGAGTGAACAGGAGGAAAATGTTGGAAAGCAACGCATTTTCAAATTTGTAACATGAGAGGCATCAAGAAATAAATCTATGCAACCCACGGTAATTTGATGCTGGGAGGAAAACTCTTTGCACCCCTGGCGATAAACCTTCCGGAACTAGACGAGACTATCCGAATAGTTTTGTGGGGCTGCCGGAAAGGTCCGAAGCGATCAATGACATCATACCACCGACTGCGCATGTCTGGTATTATAAGTAGGCTGGGCTCTTTGTCTGCAGTTCATTCTAGTTTGTGAATCAGCACAAGAAGTACATCTGAATATGCCTGAGGTATGTATTGCATGAAAATAAGTTTTATATTCCCGAAAGTTTAACTTTGATATATGTTTGTTACCTCATACACTTGGGCATTGTAAATACTGGTGCAAAGGGAAGCTGTTTCTAGATTGATCGAATTAATCAATGGCGTCGTAGTGCGCGTCTGTGTTCGGACATGTTTTCTCAGTTGATGAACACAAGGGAATTGTTGTTATGGTATCATTGTTGCTGAACAGTGTTTGATTTTGTTGTTCCTATGATTTAATCTTACTTTGATAAAATATTTCTTGGCATGGCTCACGTTTTTTCAGAATGGGATCGAATTTTCATATGGCCCACGTGTTATCTGCCCTACTTTCAGGAGGCGGTTTTCTTCCGAGAAATCACGTGCTTAGATATATTGTTCTACTTAGCGCGCATATATGTATTTGGTAATGCGTGATGTATATCACCATTCGATTTTTAAGAGTTTGGTCAAGTGCCACACCCATAACAAATTAAGACGGAAACAAAACGTCGGATTCATTGTCCGAAGAATGATTTGTTTTTCTTATTTCATATGTCCTAATATCCTAATTCACCCGTGACTACTAAATTATGCTGGGGACATGTACAAATCCAATGATGGATGTCCCCATTGACTGCCCAGTCAGGGTTATTCTAATTCAATTGTTGATGCGTCTGTTTTGCAACAGAAACGGATAAGAAAATGTAAAGGTTTGCCTTTGAAACAGAACAAGTGAAATAACGTTTAGTGCTTTGTACTAGTCTTTCTAAGGCCATGTAACGTATCATCAATGGCCTAGTTAACTAACATATAGGATTTTGTTTCAGTACGGAGGATTCGGTGGTGGCGGTCGCAGAGGAGGTGGACGTGGAGGCGGAAGCTGGGTACCCAAGGACCCTGAACATGAACAGTTCCGGAAACTCTTCATTGGTGGTTTGAGCTATGAGACCACAGAAGAAAGCCTCAAAACTCACTTTGAACAGTGGGGTCAGATTGTTGACTGTGTCGTTATGAGAGACCCAGAAACAAAGAGGTGTGTGTGTATTAAGGATTAAGCAAACTGAAACTAAAGTTAATGAGTAAAGTTTTAGTTTGGTCATAGATGTCAACTCCTTGACCATTGGGTGTCCTGCATATGAAATTTCGTGTCGACATTTCTATTTTCCATTGTGTATAAGTGTTTTGTGACGCGGAAACACATGAATGTCCGTGTATGATTATGAAATGTTACCTTTTGCTGAAGAAAAGTGATTCATTTTAAATTTGTATGCATTGATATCTTTCCAGGTCAAGAGGTTTTGGTTTCATCACATACAAAGAAGCTGCCATGGTTGACCTTGCCCAAGGTGAGCGTCCTCACAAGATAGATGGACGTGAGGTGGAGTCCAAGAGAGCTATGCCCAGAGAGGTGAGAAACCCATTGATGGATGTCACTGTAAAGCCCATTTTAAAGTTGTGTTAAACCCAACTCATTCAAAGTAAACAGTTTTGACGCATTCTGACATTTATTATTTGTCCTCTTTGTCCGGTCTTGTAGTTAATTGGGTAACACTAAATATATCATGTAGTTTTCCTTGTGATACATATTAAACACTTCCTTTAACCATCTTTATTTGATATTTGTATTTGATATAGCGTGACTCTGGTGGTCGCAGCGAATCTCAGCAATCTGTAAAGAAGATGTTTGTTGGTGGCATCAAGGATGATATGGAGGAGGATGATCTAAGAGCTGTGTTTGAACAATTTGGTCCAATCAACTCTATTGACATCATCAAGGACAAACAGACACAGAAGCTCAGGGGCTTTGCCTTCATCTCATTTGATGATCATGACAGTGTTGATAAATGTGTTTGTAAGTATGCCTTTGTTACCATAAAAATCTATTTAAACAACTGTTCACACTATCAGAAGACTTAACACGCTGTAGGATGATTTTTGGTTGCACATATCACATATCACATAAGTGGATATAAGCATAAGCAGAAATTGTACCTGTGAAGCGGTCTTCAGTACCATATAGTTCGTTACATGGTATTGTCTGTTTTATTGCAGTAAAAAAGCGTCACACTATCAAGGAGAAGGAAGTAGAGGTGAAGAAGGCGCTCAGCAAGGAACAGCAGGAACAAGGAAACCGTGGTGGCGGTATGCGCGGCGGACGTGGTGGAGGCCGTGGTGGGTACAGCGGTGGTGGTGGTGGCGGCGGCGGCTATGGAGGCGGTGAGAGTGGCTATGGCCAAGGAGGATACAACCAAGGTCAGTTTTTTTTGTTTTTATTTTTTTCTCGTCAGGTGTTGGCGAATGCTGATGAATCTTGTTAAGGTGTGTAGGAAGCCCAAACCAAACGTTTGTAATAAGATATTGGATGACAGTTGATCATCACCTGTCAGTGAAGAATAGTTTAGTAGAGCAAAATCATTTAGCTGTAAAGGTCTTACGCATGGGTATGTCACTTATTTAGTATAATTAATGACTTTTCAGGACCAGGTCCCATGGGTCGTGGTGGGCCTAACTATAACTGGTCTTATAGAGGGTCACCAGGTTGGTAATCATAATCGCCTGAGCAAGTCTTATTTTTATAGTGTGTGGGTATAAGTGTGGTTTTTGTTAACAGCGTAACAAATAGATACCAGATCCTTCTAGTTAAACCAGAGAATATTGTTCTGAATCGGAAGCATGTTAAATATTATGATTTTAAAAAAGGTAGTTCTGTGTGACATGGTTTGTTGTTGGCAGCAAACCAGTAGTGTTCATCCAAATAGATCAATGCTACGATCAGTAAATCAATAATATGAGTAACCAATGAATTTATTATCTGCAGGAGGCTATGGCGGTGGCTATGGCAATCAAGGCGGTGGTGCCGGGTATGATGGAGGATATGGAAGTGGCGGCTATGGGGCTGGTCAGCAGGGTGGGAACTGGAACCAGGGCGGCGGCGGCAACAACTTCGGATCTGGTTACGGGGAGAGCTATGGAGGTGGTGCCATGAGAGGTGGTGGTGGTGGTGGCTACAATCAGAGATCCTCTGGTCCTTATGGAGGTAGGTCCTGGTTTATTGGTCATCTTGAAAAATCATTGAAAATGTCATTAAATGTATTTTGATTTGTTTTGCTGGTGACATACCACTTGACGTGAATGAAAATGTGATTTACGGTTGGTAACAGAAATTCATTTTATACCAATTCAGAATTATAAATGTAATAACCATATACTTTTTCAGGTGGTTACGGTAGTGGAGGTGGTGGCGGCGGCAGCGGTGGCTATGGAGGTGGTAACTTTGGAGGTGGTGGCGGCTACAACAGAAGATAAACCCCATCCTCTCACACAGGCTCTCCATGTAAGTATCTCATCCCATCATCACCAAATTTACATCATCACAGTAACAAAGATCAGTTCTTAAAGTGCCAAGGAGGTTTTCAGAAGTAAACATCAGTTGGTTATGATAGATTTAGTATATATTGAAGCTTCTTTGTAATGATAATGATGATTGGATATTGATGATTTTGAGTTGTTCGTATATTTACATTTTGCATTATTTGATTGTACCAGGCAGGTTCTCATTAAGCAGCAGCATAAGGCAGGCAGGCAGGCAGGCAGACATAGATCAGGGATAAGTGTTTCAACAGCAATTATGGTTACCATAGCACCATGTTACCATAGCTACAAGGAGGCAAGTGTCCACTATGGACATCAGAGACGTAGCATCAAGATAGAGCCAAGACTGAAGGGAGAGTAAGGAATTGAGGCGACGATACACAGATAGCTCTAAGCAAGAGTCACCTTGAGGATAGTTGTCTCCCTTTGTAGCCGGTGTGGTGTGGCTATTGGAGCGTAGTGCTAGAGCAGGCATAATGGACATTGCAAGGAGTATTTATTAGTGAACAACCTGAAATGAACTGTCCAATGGCTGTCTTCCTGTCCCCAGAAGCTGTAGGGAGAGCAAGAAAGTATTTTATTACATCAATCATGAATCAAACCTGATCATATGCCATGGAAATCATCACTTTGACCACCATTACATGAGACTATTCATTATTTGTGCTATCTTTTTACTCATTTATTTGTAACAAGTTGTGGGCAGTCTTAATAAATGTGAAAACACCAGAAATAGAGCTTATGTTATTCAGTGTCTTCAGTTTGTGTACATTTTGTTCGTGAAAAGCCAGAGATTTGACTCGGCAGCAGCAGACCATGGATTTGGGGAAGGGATGAAATGCATCACTGTCCAAGTATTGTTGGTTACATGCAGGTCAAACCCACCTGTGCTCTAAGATCATTAGCTTCTCTGTATTGTCTGTTGATTTTCGCAGTTTGTCAAACTATATCAAATAGTGTCTCTTGGTATACTGCTGAAATTCTTCAGATCTGGTAAAGATACAGATTATGCACAGTGGGTATATGTGCAATTGGGAGGCAGGCTGTATGAGTCGCCATGCATGTTATTTGTGGATCAAGTGGCTAGAAATTGGTACATGTGATCATGCAAAATGTATATCCATAGACAGAACAGAATGTTAATTCTCATTTTTCGATGGGATATTGACTAGTTGCTGGCTTTCTACATTGGGTTGATGTACCGCATTTCTTTGACACGGGCAAACCATTATTGTTGATATATGCACGAATATTGTGGGGGTGGTTGAATGTTGTATGTTTTAGATCTATGTGTTAGTTGCCAGCTATGTATAACACTGGTCTCCTAGAGGTTACCTAGTGTAGGCAATCCTCCTTCAGCTCCAAATGCAGGCTAGATAGCACCAGCAAGTTAGCAATGCAGGAACATCTATGTACGTAAGGTAAGGTAGGAGTTTGTTCTAGTGTTTACTGATTCATTATTGGGCTCTTCATGGATTAAGTTGTCAAGTACATGTAAAAGTAATTGGGATGATGTAATACTTAAGGAATAATGAGTTTGTTTCTAAGTAGTATTGTTTCATAACAACTTTCTTGTAATAGATTGAATTCCTTTTTGTCTTATCACCCTTTCCTTTGTCCAGATGGTTTACTGTGTGTAATCAGATTTCATAAACCACTATTAATAATTAAACATTGTCTCATTTCTCTTGAATCATTATTCCTGAACAAATGACCAAATTTGGAAGTGGACATAAAAATTCAAATCTACTAAATGACAGTTGTCATGCTGATGTGTGGGACATATCAACACTGAGAAGTTTTTAATTTTGTGGTTGAAGTCTGGTTCATTTGCTCATTTCTTTCTAGGTTGGTAACCATTCATGTTATTTTTTTCTTCTAGGAACCCACAAATGAGATGAAACAATGACTCATACTGTCAGCAGACAAAAACCAAACATACAGGTAAAAACATAATTTAGAATTTTTCTGAAAATAAGCATTTATTACAACTGAGGCCAAACTCGTTGGTCAGTAAAAGGGAAAATGTGCATTAAAAATTGATGTGTTCTAAAATTGATAATATTCTAATATTGCTATGTTTTGTTTGTCAGGTTTGTACTAAGGCGGGTGATGAAAAGAAACATGTAAATCCTGCAGTTGCTCCTTGTTCACCCACCCATGGGTGTGGGGCAAGATGGTACATGACATGTCTGCACAGTGACCAAGAAAACAGTACCATGAGGCACACTGCCATCATTGGCTATTTGAGTATCAACTTTTGTGCCCCCTAAATGTATGGACACCAGACAATAAATCTTTTGACTTTAATAGTGTTTTATGTGGTCTATTGTAGTAAAAACAGGGAAATGGCCAGTGCCATTTGAAATAATCAGCCTGTTAGAACGTACTGTTCCTTCTAAGCAGGAATTATCCTATGCATGGTTTTTCTTCAGAAATGTTATATTGTTCCTCGAAGAGTAGCGGGAGATACGTGGTTCGAATTGACGCAGTAATACCAAATACATTTTGGATGGTACTTGATGTCATGCATTAAGGACAGCCCGGCTCCAGTCTTTATGATTCGGCTGGAATGTTCGTGTTGTGGTATCTACGCGATCCCGCAAGAATGGGTTACTGAAGACCTTTTTCTACCCCGGGTCCAATATTGGAAGAACAATTCGGCAGGGACAAGGATTGCTGCACTGGATTGAACATATTTTAAACGTGCAAATTGGACATGGCTACAATAATGCTGAAACGTGCATAAAATCCACTTCATTCAATCTTTCTAGTTTCAAGAATTATTGAGAAACTTGGTATGTTTGTTCTCTTCTCTCCCTTGACATCAGATTTGTGCTGTAGAATGTCAGATGATGCACCAAGACTGCAAACTTTACCCAGTTTACACCAACACACATGCCGTGATATACACATACTCCGTTCACCCCAGGCCCGCTCAATGGTATATATTTCCATATCAATTGATTCACTTTGGTAGTAATATATTAATAAATCTTAACCATTTTTTATTGAAAACGAGAATATATCAACATGTCCGTTAGTATTTGTTTCCGATACATAACTTCTAAACCATTGACACTTGCAATGCAGATCGGTGTAGCGGTAATCTGGTTCCTTTTGATACTAAAGATGAGGGTAGAGCTCGTTTCCAGAGCAGACCTCCAAAAACCGTTGCATATTTCTGAATGAAAATTAGGTTACGGTTAACAAATGATTAGATATGGGTGATTTTGTAACTAGCAGCACAACAGGTTCCCCGAACATAAACATTTTTATTATAATGAAAACTTCTTTAAAATATAACATCCGAATTAGATATTTTAGTTCAGGGTAATTTCATTCATTAACATCATATTTCAGTTTATGAAAAACATTTATTTTATAGATAATTACTCACTAATGTGTGTATGGTGTCAGTTCTACCCACACGGTTGGTTGGTTGGTTGGTTGTTTAACGCCGCACTCAGCAATATTCCAGCTATATGACGGGGTCTGTAAATAATTGAGTCTGAACCAGGCAATCCAGTGAATGACACCATGAGCATCGGTCCACGCAATCGATGACATGGATCTACTAAGTCAGCTAGCCTGACCACCTGATCCCGTTAGTCGTCTCTTTCGACAAGCTTAGTTGCCAAACATGGGGTGCTGAAGACCTATTATACCCCGGATTCTCACGGGTCTTACCTACACGGGAATCACATTTGTATGTTCATCTGTATTTTCAATTTAATCCTTAAAAGGTTTAGATTATTGCATATTCACAAACACAAAAAAATAATTATATATTTGACGGAAATACTAAAATATTGGTAAATTTATATTTGTATCTCCCCCCCGGCATATAATGCGGGGGGATATAGCGATCAGCCAGTCTGTCCGTCCGTAATCATTTCCTTTTCCGGGGCAGAATTCGAAAACCCTTCAGTGTATTTGATCGAAACTTGGCAAAGCTATCAGGCACATACTGAAGTGTAGCCTTTTGATATTTTGGGATTTTCTAATTTTTATTCTTTTAAATTATTATGGAAAGAAGTTGGACATAGACTCAATTGGGGATGGGGTTCGTTTCCGGGACAGAATTCGAAAGACATTCAGTGTATTTGATCGAAACTTGGCAAAGCTATCAGGCACATACGGAAGTGGTGCCTTTTGATATTTTGGGATTTTTCTAATTTTTATTTTTTACAATTTTTATGGAATGAAGTTGGACATAGACTCAATTGGGGATGGGGTTCGTTTCCGGGGCAGAATTCGAAAACCATTCAGTGTATTTGATCGAAACTTGGCAAAGCTATTAGGCACATACTGAAGTGGTGCCTTTTGATATTTTGGGATTTTTCTAATTTTTATTTTTTACAATTTTTATGGAAAGAAGTTGGACATAGACTCAATTGGGGATTGGGTTCGTTTCTGGGGCAGAATTCGAAAACCATTCAGTGTATTTGATCGAAACTTGGCAAAGCTATCAGGCACATACTGAAGTGGTGCCTTTTGATATTTTGGGATTTTTCTAATTTTTATTTTTTAAAATTTTTATGGAATGAAGTTTGACTATACTCCATTGGGGATGTGGTTCGTTTCCGGGGCAGAATTCGAAAACATTCAGTATATTTGATCGAAACTTGGCAAAGCTATCCAGCACATACTGAAGTGGTGCCTTTTGATAGTTATTTTTTTACGAATTTTTATTTTTTACAATTTTTATGGAAAGAAGTTGGACATAGACTCCATTGGGGAACGGATTCGTTTCCGGGGCAGAATTTGAAAACCTTCTAGTTGGTAAACAATGTATGCTTCTTAAAGAACATTCAACTGTTGACTCATTACATACAGAATTGCACATTTACTAGTGGTTACTCTACAGACAGCTGCCGGGGGGGATATGTCATCTTTCTGATGACTCTTGTTTTAAAAGGAAATATGCATGTCCAAGGATTCTTTGTCATAACAGTTACAGTACTACTATAATAAAACTCTAAAAATACTAGCTCCAAGGGAGATCACTCTCATCAGAAAGTAGGATGCTGTAGAGAGCAGCTTGCTAGCCAGAGATGATTGAGGTTAATTTAATATTTAACATGAGATCCTAAATCCGTTTCATGATTCATGATATGTACTAAATCCATGTCATTACCAAATGCGTTATCGTAAACCATTTTGAGTATCAAATGAATAATTATGCAAACAGTGATGCTTTTTCTTTGTGTCTCGATCAGTGTTATGGAAGGACGACCCCGACCCCAAACACACACACACACATAAATAAATAAATGAGTGATGTCATTACCGTCACATGTCGTTTCCATAACAAACGCAATGTCATGGTAACGAACAAGTGAATGCACAGTTGTCATTTCCGTCACTTGTTGCTGCTGCGACGCATACAACAAAACAGGTTTACAATTATTACGTGATAAATTCAAAGTAAACAAGACACTTATTGCTGAATTGTAAAACACGCATTTTCATGGGAAATATTTTTTTATTCTTGTGTGAAGGATATGTAATAAACAACACACCTGAATGATTATTTTATCAGTATTCAACAAGATACAAAGTTAGATGTGCTCAAATCCCTGAGCAGAAACAAATCATGAAAGGGTTTTAGAAATTGACAATTGTTCCTCTAGTAAAATCTTCCATATAATCATTATCCCTTTTCAAATATCCACAAAACACGTTTAAATTATTCTTCATATTCATATTTTAGATAATCAATGTTTTTTATGTTATTAAAAAACTTTGATCTACTTCGCCAATAGATGTGTCGTCACATGTACACATAACTAGGTTATCTTCATTGTTTTAATCTGCATAAGGTCAAGTGTTATGTTTGGCAATCTTCCCGAGGTACATAGCTGCATGACGTTTAATACAATAACGAAAGTTATATAACGTATTATTCACTGCCTGGGTGGTATTCATTTTCTTATGATTATGTTCAAAAAGGCAAAGAAGGCCCCTACAAGGGGAAGTATAGCAAGCCCCATTGGGATAGTAAACGACTTGAATGATTTTCTGAGTGCTTTAGTCATCCAAATCAGAGAAATGCCAGTAACGTAATATGCATGCTTACGGTCACAAAATCCATACACTATGCTTTAATACAAAGTTGTAAAGTGATTTTAAAAGACAAGTTAACTTTTGTATTCATCACTACAATTACAAAGCATGGAATACGGTGTGAATAATGGTTTCAAATCTCACTAAATATTTTCTTTCCATAGCTGAAACAGTGCAACTTATAATATGTACATCAAATTCTGCGGCAGAGAAAATATTTAAAAAATTCACAAATTTTCCATCTGAAACGAGCAAGATTGTCCTCAGTTTCTTAGACATCATTCACCTGATGTTATAAGAATAGAGGGGGCACGGGTGGCCCAGTCGTCTAAGGCGCCGCGATTCGCTGTGCAGAGTTGCGTCCCTTGGGCATGCCAGAAACCTATGATTGTGGATTCGAATCCCGTTTCGCCCCGATTATGTTTCTAGGTTTGTCAGCACCATACCCGTGCTCGTGGGTTTCACCGAAGTGGTAAACGTCTGAGACCTGCATCACTTCGGGCTTTCCTCCCACATTAAGCTGACACGCCGCGATATAACTGGAATTGTGTTAAAACTCACTCACTCACTATAAGAATAGAAAACGATCATGTAATTTCAATTATTATTCGCACGGTTCCGATTACAATTAAACATGTTTTTTGCGACACACGATTTTAGACCAAATGTCACGTGAGTGTCTCATTTGCCACATAATACATTCCGTTATACACACCGATCCGTGAAGATTCCGGGGTAGAATAGGTCTACAGCAACCCATGCTTGTCGTAAAAGGCGACTAACGGGATCGGGTGGTCAGGCTCGCGGACTTGGTTAATGCATGTCATCGTATCCCAATTGCGTAGATCAATGCTCATGATGTCAATCACTGGATTGTCTGGTCCAGACTCGATTGTTTACAGACCTCCGTCATATAGCTGGAATATTGCTGAGTGCGGCGTTAAACAACAAACAAACCAAACCAAACTTAGTACCTTTGAGGATATTTTCAGAAAGTGTGTGTGCATCTATTTAATGTAAGGGTAGAATTACTACTTTCACAGCCCTGTGAAGATCTACCTGGTTTGAATTAGTATTCAGTAACCCATGCTTGTCGTAAGAGGCGGCTAAGGGTGGATCAGGCTCGCTGACATGGTTGATGCATTTCATTGTATGCCAATTGCGTAGATCGATGCTCATGATATCAGTCACTGGATTGTCTGGTCCAGACTCGATTATTTACAGACCGTCGTCATAAAGCTGGAATTTTGCTAAGTGGGGCGTTAAACAACAAACAAATCAAACCAAAAATAGTCCCTTGAGGATATTTTCAAGAAGTGTGTGTGCATCTGTTTAATGTAAGGGTAGAATTACTACTTTCACAGCCCCGTGAAGATCCATCCTGGTTTGAATTAGTCTTCAGTAACCAATGCTTGTCGTAAGAGGCGACTAAGTGTGGATCAGGCTCGCAGACTTGGTTGATGCATTTCATTTTTTATGCCAACTGCGTAGATCGATGCGCATGATGTCAATCACTTGATTGTCTGGTCCAGATTCGATTATTTACAGACGATTAACAGAGTGCGACGTTAAACAACAAATCATTTTTTAATGTGAAGATTACACGATATACGTCTTTTCCATTGGGCGGGAGGTCGGTCACATGACCGCGAATTGACGTTCATGAGTCTTTAAATTCTTATTGTGAAGTATTAGGGATATCCGGTGATGTGACCCTTTCATTTGTCAACAAACTTCAAAAAGTGACCTTGAAAAAGTATAAACGTCACCTTTTGACGTTTACACGACTTTTGGACCGGATCATGGGGAATCCCCGAGTTTTCTGGCTGTCTCAATCCCCTCCTTACCATGATCTTGAGTATCGGCAATATTGAACAATATATTAACTCTTTTTTACACACTGTTTCATTAAAACTCTTATTTACACCCCGCACACAAATACACTGCAGGGTACGATTCTGTGGGAAATTCCCTGTTTGTGATAGCATCCACTGTCATTTTAGGCAAAGCAAAATTACTGAAAATGACCCCTGAAAATTTGGAACTACTAAATCACCATTACGGCGTTTTTTTAGTGTAGATCTATGTTTTGAAATATAATTATCGGATATTGACTCGGAGAATTGCATATCAATTATAGCATAATAGAGATCAGTGTACTGATCAAGGGTATCTGGTTTTTTGTTTTTTTATCAAATAACCAATGATCATTTTGAAACGTCGCCGATTACCCTATAGAATCCACTAGAATGTTTTGGAGCAAACTCCGGCGTTTACACGATTTTAACTTGCACGGTTCAAAGCGTTCATACTCCAGTAAACCAACACAATAACAAAAATTCATTTCTTAAATGAACTGCACAATTTGACGTTCATACGTTTTTCACGAGAACGTATTCTTGAAATGACGTAAACACTGTTTGACTACTCAAACATTCCTGTAGCACGAATACATACTGAAGCGTTGTTTCCGATCATTTAGACCCTTCAAATTTGAACTCAACCTTTTAGCATACATTGAGAAACGTCAGAGAGTTTATGAACGTTCATAGAGTGAGGGCCAGACTGTGAGGGAGCTTGCGACGACGTTCACAGAGTAAGGGCCAAACTGTGAGGGAGCTTGCGACAACGTTCACAGAGTGAGGGCAAGACTGTGAGGGAGCTTGCGACAACGTTCATAGAGTGAGGACCAGACTGTGAGGGAGCTTGCGACAACGTTCATAGAGTGAGGGCCAAACTGTGAGGGAGCTTGCGACAACGTTCATAGAGTGAGGACCAGACTGTGAGGGAGCTTGCGACAACGTTCACAGAGTGAGGGCCAAACTGTGAGGGAGCTTGCGACAACGTTCACAGAGTGAGGGCCAGACTGTGAGGGAGCTTGCGACAACGTTCATAGAGTGAGGACCAGACTGTGAGGGAGCTTGCGACGACGTTCATAGAGTGAGGGCCAGACTGTGAGGGAGCTTGCGACAACGTTCATAGAGTGAGGGCCAGACTGTGAGGGAGCTTGCGACGACGTTCATAGAGTGAGGGCCAGACTGTGAGGGAGCTTGCGACAACGTTCATAGAATGAGGACCAGACTGAGGGAGCTTGCGACAACGTTCATAGAATGAGGACCAGACTGTGAGGGAGCTTGCGACAACGTTCATAGAGTGAGGGCCAAACTGTGAGGGAGCTTGCGACGACGTTCATAGAATGAGGACCAGACTGTGAGGGAGCTTGCGACGACGTTAATAGAGTGAGGGCCAAACTGTGAGGGAGCTTGCGACGACGTTCATAGAATGAGGACCAGACTGTGAGGGAGCTTGCGACAACGTTCATAGAGTGAGGGCCAGACTGTGAGGGAGCTTGCGACAACTTTCATAGAGTGAGGGCCAAACTGTGAGGGCGCTTGCGACGACGTTCATAGAGTGAGGGCCAGACTGTGGGGGAGCTTGCGACAATGATCATAGAGTGAGGGCCAGACTGTGAGGGAACTTGCGACAACGTTCATAGAACGAGGGCCAGACTGTGAGGGAGCTTGCGACGACGTTCATAGAATGAGGGCCAGACTGTGAGGGAGCTTGCGACGACGTTCATAGAGTGAGGGCCAAACTGTGAGGGAGCTTGCGACGACGTTCATAGAGTGAGGGCCAAACTGTGAGGGAGCTTGCGACAACGTTCATAGAATGAGGGCCAGACTGTGAGGGAGCTTGCGACAACGTTCATAGAATGAGGGCCAGACTGTGAGGGAGCTTGCGACGACGTTCATAGAATGAGGGCCAGACTGTGAGGGAGCTTGCGACGACGTTCATAGAGTGAGGGCCAAACTGTGAGGGAGCTTGCGACGACGTTCATAGAGTGAGGGCCAAACTGTGGGGGAGCTTGCGACGACGTTCATAGAGTGAGGGCCAAACTGTGAGGGAGCTTGCGACGACGTTCATAGAATGAGGGCCAAACTGTGAGGGAGCTTGCGACGACGTTCATAGAGTGAGGGCCAGACTGTGAGGGAGCTTGCGACAACGTTCATAGAGTGAGGGCCAGACTGTGAGGGAGCTTGCGACAAGGATCATAGAGTGAGGGCCAAACTGTGAGGGAGCTTGCGACGACGTTCATAGAGTGAGGACCAGACTGTGAGGGAGCTTGCGACAACGTTCATAGAGTGAGGGCCAAACTGTGAGGGAGCTTGCGACGACGTTCATAGAGTGAGGGCCAAACTGTGAGGGAGCTTGCGACGACGTTCATAGAATGAGGGCCAAACTGTGAGGGAGCTTGCGACGACGTTCATAGAGTGAGGGCTAAACTGTGAGGGAGCTTGCGACGACGTTCACAGAGTGAGGTCTAAACTGTGAGGGAGCTTGTTAGCATATACCTGTTAGCAACACTGAATACAACAAGATTTGAATACATCAATACAACACAGAAGCATTCTTGAAGACTTTTATCGGGATACTCATAGAAACCCTGAAACAAAATATCTCCAAGCGAGTTTACAATACTGTTGCAAGACTAGATTTCTTCAGTTTCATCCTTGAAGTGAAACGATTCTCTGGGCTCCTTTCTATAATATATAAATGACAATGTTACAAAATACATATTTACATGTTTTCATTTCAAATACGTGTCTTATCCGTTATTGTACAATGTGCTATAAATGTATTTGTTTTATGGGAGACAAAGGGTAGTCTAACTCATCATACCTGTTATGTCTTGGGTATGATAGTATGACCTATCATATCCTGTCAACAATACTGAGCAACTTAAAGTATGATAGACAAATAAAATAAAATATTTATTCATTGTACGAAAGGCCCTATATTATTTTGTCAAGGTCACACAGATTTTAGGATTTCACTTCGCAACATTAAGGCATGGTGTTTATGTTACAGTCCATGTGTTAAATAGGACTCACTATTTCAGTCATATGACAAATTGTCTCAAATAAAAATTGAAAAAGATTGTAAGGATCATCTGGTTTCAAATTAATTGAACCAATTTATTTTTACACAAAATAACACAGCCAAAGATTACATAATTTGCTATAATGAGTGACGGTTAAATAGACATAATCAAATCTAACATAAGTTCTTTCAATTTAAATTAAATACAAACCCAAAATCAGTTTTCTTTTGACCCTCAGTTATATTCCCAGAAAATCTGTACGTAAAAGAAACCAACAACCAACCAACAAATGGTATTCAATCAACAATTGTATTCTAAAATTAACTAGGTTTACAAATCAATACAAATAACTGCACATCAATTACAATAGCAGTACACAATAGAGTGGTAGTACAATATTCAACGGCAGTATAAAATGTGAGAGCAGTGAAATGACAATGACAAGAATAATAATCACCTCGCGAGAACAGTGGTCCAGCGTCCGAGAAAAGCCTAGGGTGAACACCAGAGTGAAAAGTGATCTTCACAAAAAATCCGGTCTTGATGTAATGTCAGATGAAATGTGAGATGACGTTCAACGTATTTAGTCTTACCAGCTTCCAACATTTCTACACTTTGTCAGACCAGTCCAGTGTCGCTTTAACATCACAGAATATTCCAGAATAATATTTGACGTCCATCAATGCTATTCCGGAAGTTTACAGATAATTCGAGCATTTAAATATAATAACTACCCACCACTGCTTACATTAAATAGTACTACATTCCTGATAAATAATTATTGTTCAATTGCAATGCAATGACCTTCCACAGAATCTCAATAGAAACAATGTAATACAGTTACAATCATTGTTTAACAATAAATTACACTACCACATAAACTCATTTATGTTTGTGTGTGTGTGTGTGCGGCTTGTGTTTTATTATGCACAGCCATACTCGTATATATTGAGTGCAGAATTACATTTGTTTTTATGTCTGCAGGTACTGTATATATTATCATTTTCTTTGCAGACGAACTTATAATCTAGATACTTGGCATTGTCCCCCTGTTTTGTATTTCAAATATTAACGGGGCATATTGTCTATCTTGTGTATGTGTTTGATTCTGTACAGACAAAGAAGTACCTTAGATATGTGTTCGAATATGTATATGCATAACTGTGTACTTGTTTGTAACTAATAAATGTTTACGTCAAAGTAAATAAACACTGATGACCGTAGCCAGTGCCTCTTCAACAATGTCCTATAAACTGTATTAGATACGTGTGAATTGTATGTCTGTTTCTGTGCAAATAACATATTGTTCTATTATATTGCTTTAAGTTACGTTACCATCTGAAATAACATATTCGCCATTTGAAAAACACATAGGCTTCTGTTTCCCTTGTGCAGCCAAGGACAGTGCTGCGAAGGCTGAGCACAGTTCATCAGGCCTCCCATGTCATCACAGTGGAGTCTATGGGCACACAAGCCCGACCAAGCATACCTCCAATACCGTCAATCGTACAAGGTAACCCGTTGCACTAAAACCTTTGAACACAGGAGTCAATATCTATGGAGTGGCATGGGGTAGTGAGCCTTATATAATTCACGTCACAGGGCAACATTGTATTTGTTGACATGATGTCACCCTTGCCTTGATAAACACAGGATCGTCCGTCAATGATACTCTCAGGATATGACGCAACAGCCTCTGCTCTGGGAGTCCCCATCACGTGACGATGTATCGCGGTATCTGATATGTGGGGCAGCATGGATGTATTCCAGGGAGTCCCGCGAGGTGGACACGGGTTTGGGGAAGAGGTCAATGTAACCTTGACCCTTGGCGTTAGAACTGAAAGAAACAAAGTTAGGTTTGTTTAAAGCCGCACTCAGCAATATTCCATCCATATGACGTAGATCTGTAAGCCTGGACCGGACAATCCAGTGATTGGAATACAAAGCCATGCATCAACCAAGTCCGCGAGCCTGGCCACCCGCCTGACCACCCGATCCCATTAACCTCCTACAAGAAACTGGGTTGATGTAGACTAAATAGAACCCGGATGTTCACGGGAGTCTGATTATATATTGTTATACAGCCTGGACCAGTTCACTACAACAGTGCTGGAATATCCGCTAAAACGTGCATCTCGTCAGATTGCACCCAGGGTCGAGATAAATCCTGTTTTCACCCCCTGGATGCCACAGGGACATGTATGTCCCTCCTCTACAACCCTCACTTTGAAGTCGAATAACATTCAAAATACATCACCAACACAAATACACTTCACAGTTGTAAATAAGGTGGAAAATTCCCTGTTATCATTCACTGGCATTTTAGACCAAGCAAAAGTACTGAAAATGACCTCTGAAAATTAGGTACATCGAAATCGTCGCCATTTTTTACACATTACTAAATCACCACTCACGGCGTTATGTACAGCATGTTTTGAAATCTAAATTTCGGATATTTACTCGGAGAAATTAATTTCAGAAATAGCATATTAGTGATCACGGGTACCTGTCTTTTATGAAATCACCAATGATCATTCCAAAACGTCACCGATAACCCTAGAATCCTTTCGAATGTTTTGGAGATTACGCAAACACAAAGAAAGAGAGATGCAAATGGCGACGTCACTTCTGAAAAGACGTTTTGATGGCGACCTGTTCCTGGGTATATGAGGGGGCACGGGTGGCCCAGTCGTCTAGGGGGCCGCGATTCGCTGTGCAGAGTTGCGTCCCTTGGGCACGCCAGAAACCTATGATTGTTGGTTCGAATCCCGGTTCGCCCCATTTTATGTTTCTAGGTTTGTCCGCACCATACCCGTGCTCGTGGGTTTCACCGAAGTGGTAAATGTCTGAGACCTGCATCACTTCGAGCTTTCCTCCCACATTAAGCTGACACGCCGCGATATAACTGGAATATTGTTAAAATCGGCGTTAAACCTAACTCACTCACTCACTCACTCCAGGGAATATGAACTGAGGGGCCAAGGAATCTGTACCTCTCAGTTAATTTTGTCAAAAGGTTGATTTGAAAATAGTGAGTTGGTTATTTACAGATCTCCACGATAAACAATAATATCATGTTTAATTTTCATATAACATATCATAAGTTAGCGATATTGTATCCAAAAGATAAACTGTACTGGCGCTTGGTCAGTACCGCCGGCATCGATATAGCTGGAGTATTGCTGAGTGTGGCCTTAAACAACAAACCAAGCAGGCTTAGTCAGTACGCAATACTTCTAGTGTTATAAATGCTGACGGGTATTTCAGACATCGTAGCCTTGAAAATCAATATATTTGCTTTCTTGTCCACAAATTTACTTTTCCAACATGGTGAGGGTCATGAGTTTTCAAATTCATTTCTTACCTCAGTCTTCATTGAACCAACTTATTTTTACACAAGAGTAGCCATCCACAAATCAATAGAATAGAATTAATTCCGTATGGTCCGACCATGAGGCAAATAGAAAAAGATGATTGGATAATAATAGACACATTGTGGCAGAGCGCTTCAAATTTTGTTGTTTTTTAAAAAAAAAATTAAATTTAAACATTTTTTCAAGATAAAGAACTAGCTGGAATATAATGCGGTCGTCATGTGATGTGCGTAAAGATACAAACTTATGCATGACAGGATATTCATTATAGTACAGGGGTAAATATTTTGACCTCTTCTCTACAGAAGTTGCATAAATTGTCAGTAAAATCATGATCAATCGACATTCGATATTTTTGTATTTAAAATCATTCCAACAATATCTAAAGTTTGTATGAGTTCTTCTTAAATTTACAGTCTTGATTGATTACATGTATTTTTCAGGATGTAATTAATCTTCCCGAGGCAAGCGAGTTAACTGACTTTAAAAGTCCAGTTTCCACCCTTGCCAAACTTGGCTGGAATTACTGGGCTCGATCGTAGCGCCACCAGTGGCTATTACCAGTTATGTCAATTCTAAGCCTCCCCAATGACCAATCAGATTCCACCTCTCGTATCACTTGCGTTTGCTTCACACAAAATGGTGGCGCCCAGTCTGATCATTGCTTCACACAAGATCTATATTGTGATAAAACGGGTCTTACATCGCGAAATGCATCAAATCACGTGAGCACCTTGATTAAAAACATGAAAAGATTTGGAAAATATCTGCTGATAACGAGCTGGCGGTGCACATGTTTTGCAAATGCTGCAATCGACCGAAATCTGCACGACAGGGTGCGCGATTTTGATTGGACTATGCAAAGACTCGTTAGTCCAGCCAAAATTCGGCTAGTTCAGCAAGGGTGGAAACTGGACTTTTATAGTCAGTTAACTCCCTTGCCTCGGGAAGATGGATGCAATAAGAATTTGTAGGTACAATATAATTTTCGTCTTGGGGAATTAGATATACAGTCTGACCATTGTAGCATAAACAAATCTCTTGTTCTTTGCTGAAATGTATTAATATAAATACAAGCATCACAGTCTCCGACATCTTGCATCAGCCATACATACAACACAAATCCATAACTATAAAATGTATATCTCACAAATGAAACACAATTTGTATAACCTAATTCATCATATTTACACAGCATGAAATAACAGCTCTTTGGATATTTGCCTAAAGGCTAGCTTAATAGCTTAATCCAATACTTAATTACTCTCACAATACCATGTTCATATATTCTCGTTCTACCCAGTTCAGCTTATAAAGTACTTGTTTGTTGTTTAACGCCGCACTCAGCAATATTCCAGCTGTATGACGGCCCTTATACAGTAGTATTTGAAGATCTGTATCCTATTTTCAAGGTATATTTACAATATTTAGTATGT
This sequence comes from Haliotis rufescens, assembly GCF_023055435.1. Classification (NCBI taxonomy): domain Eukaryota; kingdom Metazoa; phylum Mollusca; class Gastropoda; order Lepetellida; family Haliotidae; genus Haliotis; species Haliotis rufescens. The sequence goes on along the minus strand of NW_025963846.1, from coordinate 4,225,308 downwards.
ATAATTTCAATGCTTAGGATTTTATACTATATATCAACGTTTAAGACCAGATATTTGAACATCATCCTTTTATTAGCTATTAAAGCCTTGTTCGCCTGTTTAGCTAAAGTAATACATTTTTGTACATGCTTGAGTAAATTTATTTCTATATGAAATTAAAATACCGAGATATTTATCCTGTGACACCCTTCCATATGTTCCCCCATAGTGGACCATTTCTCCATTAAAAAAATATAACTTAACTCTTATTAATGTTTACTATTAATCCCTATTTATAGCAGTATCTAAACTTGGTAACCTTTTTGCAGATTTATAACAGAATAAGCAAGTACTGACGCATCATCAGCATGTAAGAGCAAACGTATTTCATCAATATTACAATCCATGAAGATACTATGAGCGGCATAATCCTCATCTAATACCACGTGAGGAGGAACACGTCTGTAACATGTGAAAAGCTGAGCTTCACAGAAGCTTTGACGTTGCTATACATACATTTAAGCACATTAAATACATTTCCACGCATTGTGTCCAGCCTAAAAAGAGTAATTTTGTCCTATCAATCATATCAAAAGCTTTCTTAAGATCAATAAAAAAACCAATAAAATTTACCACCCTTTTCCGTTAAAATTTACGTGCCAGTGAATGAAGTACACAAATATGATATTGGTGGAATGACCCTCTCTTAAACCAAACAGTTAATCGGATATGCAATTTTAAAGTTCAAACCAAAGAGTGAGTCTTGTTAAGATTTTCCCCATAATATCTAGGAGGGTGATACCTCTATAATTTTTGGGGTCAGCTCTACTTCCTTGCTTAAAGAGAGTGGTAAAAAGCCCATTATTCCAATTCTGTGAAGAAATCGTTTCTTTATTACTTCATTAAGAAGTATTAATAAATGTATCAATAAATATGGCATTATGATATTTATTTATTTAAATATTTCACAGAATAAATTTTATAAACATGAGCAGGAAAGAGTTATAGTTAAATAGACATAGTCAAATTTAACAAGAGTAGAGTTCTTATTTTTTTTCAATTACATAAAAAACCCAACTCGGTATGCTTTCTTGTGCCCATTTGTTTCTCCTGATATAGAATGGAGAGACACTGGATAATCGAGTCTGGTCACTGTACACCGACTTTTGCTCATGCGATTAACCATTGGGAGCTTGGCCTAGACAGGATTACTTACAGGTCACCCCCAATACAATAATATATGTCACTGGTATATTGAAGACTGTTGTGGGAAAACATAATGCATTCGGTATCGGAACTGAACATGCAGACACGAAGCTTCACAACTAGAAACAGTGTCACTACCTGTCACTCTGCCCTTGATCTTCCATCCCTAATGGCTCCAAGTGTCCCCCGGGGGTGCCATTTGTTGATACTACCTGGTAATCCACAGTGGCGCTTGAATAAGACGGAGGTGGGTTGATATAGGGGGCGCTCGGCTCGTTCTGCACCCTCTCAAACCCGACTTGACGCAGGACCTGACCACCTTGCGGCGTCTGCGGCCAGACACCCACCGAAGACCCGACAGACTGAGGGGTAGAGACGTTGGACCCGGGAGCAGACGACACCATAACTCGGGCACCTCCGGGAGTTCCCAGAATTCCGTAGTAGTTTCCTGTCGGGTAAGCAGTTGTCACATTCATCATCATGTTTGTTGAATTCAGTGGGTTGTTGAGTTGATCTAGAAGCAACATCTCTCCCGGAGAAAGGTTAGATCGCCCATGACGACCGATGCGGTTACCATTGCTAAAAAGGCTGGTATGGCCAATATGGCTGCCATGGCCAAAATGGCTGCGATGACCAAAATGGCCGCCATGACCAAAATGGCCGCCGTGGCCAAAATGGCCGTGACTTCTGAGTCCATGTCCATGTCTGCGCCCATGACGCGGCATTGTTGATCAAGTTCTCGTTCTATGAGTAGGATTGATTATTGATCTCCGTTCGTTATACGTGTAAATATTGATGACTGATCACCGCTGATTGTGAAGTTTCTGGTTATCATACAGGGAACTACTGTTGAACACTGTCATATGTTCATGCTACTAAGAATCCTCAGTCATCCATACGTGTCAGAATTATGTTATCTTCGTCCCCGTCAACACTGTTGTCTTCCAGTCAATACAATTCCCGACGCTACACCTACCAACCACATATACTTCTCCGGGAGAAAGCGCCTGTTTTCTAGCAAACACTGACGAGTCAGCCACAGGTATAAACGTAATCTGCGTGAGTTACGCAATAGGTTTTGCATTTCAAAATCAAACCAGCGTCTGACGCTGTGTATTTCACAATTCTAACCGTGTCGTATTTGCTGTAACCATGCCGCTTTCACGTTCAAGGCAGGCCTGACCTAGTGGGCCTCTATCACATTTCCAGTAAGCAAATAATTCCCACTTGTGTTAGTCACGTACTTCTGGCATACAGGATAAGGTATGTGTACTGTATTTATTGTGTTCTCTCAGGTGTGTCACGTGGAAACAGATAAAACCTACATCAAGTTATGTTTGCTAAGATAAAAAGACCTCATTATGAGTGAGTGAGTGAGTTGGGTTTAAAGCCGCTTTTAACAGTATTCCAGTTATATCGCGGCGTGTCAGCTTAATGTGGGAGGAAAGCCCGAATTGATGCAGGTCTCAGACATTTACCAGTTCGGTGAAAACCACGAGCATTGGTATGGTGCTGACAAACCTAGAAACATAATCGGGGCGAACCGGGATTCGAACCCACAATCATTGGTTTCTGGCGTGCCCAAGAGACGCAACTGCACAGCGAATCGCGTCGCCTAAGGCGACTGGGCCACCCGTGCCCCCACCTCATTATGAAGATTTAATAAAAGTGCATACTTCAGCACGGATGCAGGGATGGGTAGATGAGTGGAATTGATTTACCACCGCCGTCACCATCGCATCAAACGTTCCCAAACAAATGCTATAAATGTTTCATCGGGACAGAATCATGTAATGTTTAAGGCTTAAACGTTATACACCAAACAAATATCGAGACACAACAACAACAACGTCAAAATAAACGGCTGATCTGTTGATCGCGGGGCGGTCGGGTAGCCTAGTGGTTAAAGCGTTCGCTCATGACGCCGAAGACCCGGGTTCGATTCCCGACATGGGTACAATGTGTGGAGCCCATTCCTGGTGTACCCCGCCGTGATATTGCTGGAATATTGCTAAAAGCGGCGTAAAACCATACTCACTCACTCACTCGCCTGAATTCAATACTTTGATGTCTGAGATGAACTGCTTGTCCATAATTAGGTAATTTGCCATGTGGAAATAATTGTGACCACAGCTTTGGTAAATAAAACACACCACTGCATTTGTAACTTTACGCGAGTCGTAACAGCTGTTGGCCCATCAGGTGTTAAACCGCTATATTCACGTCGTAATTAATATGCCCTGTTAGTGTCGTGTGGAATAAGTGATGTATTCCGTGCTCATACTGGGCAAGTTCATTATAACGGATGGAGGGGTGAGATCGTGATAATCAAAAACGTAGTCATCTGAAACTTCCAATGAATACTCACATCTGATCAAATGAAGCTCGCAGGGAAAAGTACAGGTAATACACGTTGGACAAACCATGTTTATGTGGACAACAACGCTTCAATTGAAATCACCAGACTTATAATGGAACCTCGTTAATCCGGACTACACTGACCCCAGTAAAAACGCACGGACTTATAGTTGAACCCGGACTACACCGACCGCAATGGAATCAACCGTACTTATAGTGGAACCTCTATAATCTAGACTGAATCTACCTCAATGAAATCAAGTGGACTTATAGTGGAGCCCCTTTAACACGGACTACACAGACTCCAATGAAATCAACCGGACTGATAGTGGAACCTCTTTAATCCCGACTACACCGACTCCAGTGAAATCAACCGGACTGATAGTGGAACCTCTTTAATCCGGACTACACCGACTCCAATGAAATCAACCGGACTGATAGTGGAACCTCTTTAATCCGGACTACACAGACTCCAATGAAATCAACCGGACTGATAGTGGAACCTCTTTAATCCGGACTACATCGACTCCAGTGAAATCAGGTGGTCTTATAGTGTAACCTATTTAATCCGGACTACATCGACTCCAGTGAAATCAAGTGGACTTACAGTGGAACCCGGGCTACATCGACTCCTGTGAAATCAGGTGGTCTTATAGTGGAACCTCTTTAATCCGGACTACACCGACTCCAGTGAAATCAACCGGATTTATAGTGGAACCTCTTTAACCCGGGCTACATCGACTCCAGTGAAATCAAGTAAACTTACAGTAGAACCTCTTTAACCCGGACTACACCGACTCCAGTGAAATCAAGTGGACTTATTTTCGAACCTCTTTATCCCGGACTACACCGACTCCAGTGAAATCAAGTGAACTTATAGTGGAACCTCTTTAACCCGGACTACACCGACTCCAGTGAAATCAACTTGACTTATTTTCGAACCTCTTTATCCCGGACTACACCGACTCCAGTGAAATCAAGTGAACTTATAGTGGAACCTCTTTAACCCGGACTACACCGACTCCAGTGAAATCAACTTGACTTATTTTCGAACCTCTTTATCCCGGACTACACCGACTCCAGTGAAATCAACTGAACTTATAGTGGAACCTCTTTAACCTGGACCACACTGACCCCTGTAAAAACGCACGGACTTATAGTAAACCTTACTCTACAGTCTTAAGTCATCGATAGATCCACTTTTAGGGTCATATCATGTGGGATGCAAACCCCGTGTCTCACCCGACAGTAAACACGGATAGCCAGGCCGTGTCTAGCCCAAAACTAAACAGGGATGCCCCGTGTCTAGCCCGACATTAAAGGTAGGCTCCAGTATGTAACCAGACAACAAACATTGATACCACGTGTCTCTCCCGACATTGAACAGGGATACTCCGTGTCTTACTCGACATTAAAGGGATACACCAGCATGTATATTGCACAAGTATATCATGACATCTTTTCCGACAAGGTTAAGGCGACATTGAACACAGCTACCAAGGAATTCATCCCGACGCTACCAGCAAACAAACATTTAGAACGAGTGAGATTTTCTTCCTCACAATGCTATTCACATCACCCGTGACTGCTGACTGTACATGTCAATGTGACCTAGATATTGTCAGCGCTTGATCTGAAGTTACTCCTTTAACACCCTTGTCAGGATTAATGTTACACAATATATATATATATATATATATATATATATATATATATATATATATATATATATATATATATGAGCCTCGTTTTGAAGTGAAAGGGAAGTAATATATCATTCGCGAACCAGGATTTCACCTAATTCTCCTCGTCACATGTGCAGGCGACACACGCCCCCTACTCAAGACCGTGCTTGTCCAGGCTCCTTACAGCATCTCTGAATGGAAACTGACACAGTATATTTCACAACTTCCAGCAACGTCAGTATCGGTGATCAAAGTCTCCTTCCTTGAACATAGTGAGCCGTGTGCAAAACCCACCCCTTTCATATACGGTCCATGCCTGCTTAAGCAGTTGTCGGTCGGAAACCAACCAGAATGGATCCCAGTCAGTGAGTATTTATCCATAAGACAGTGAACATTCTTTGTGACATGTGGTGACATATAGCGTGGCAGCCCTGCCTTGTCAAGTTATCGTAGTTGTCACACCGTGACGTTCAGACAATGAATTTTCATGATAATACCTCTCGTCTCTTTCACACACATGATCCGCGTGGGATCGACATCCCCGTAATACAATACGTTACACAAACTAGTTGATAAAACATGATTTGCACAGACCGTCGCAAAACATGATGTCTAAAGGGTAATTGTGACAACTGTGTAACTTGGTGACTAAAAGGATATGCCACAGGGAAACTACCGACTAGCATTCGGATACTGTTTCATACCTGCTGACAGTTGGTATAAGGGTTATCTACTCACAGGGTTGACGTGATAGAGGTGAGGTGAGGTAAAATTGGGCTTAACGTCGCGTCCAAGATTATTGCACTTATATAGCGACGTGCATGCACGTGTATGTGTGTGTGTGGCTGCTTGTACTAGTCCGGACTGATGCCGATTTATAGTGCTAGATCACTGAGATATCATGCCGCAGTTTAACATGAATACCCCACTCAGACACAGTATACTGACTCCGAGCCGACCAGTCCTTGTTTTAGCCCCTTAATGCCGAGCGCCAGACAGGGTAACAACAAATATACCGGAGTATAACATGCTGATGTAGGATTATATCTACCGCAGTATAACATGCTGATGTAGGATTCTATATACCGCAGTATACCAAGCGGATATAGGATTCTATATACGGCAGTATAACATGCTGATTAGGATTCTATATACCGCAGTATAACATGCTGATGTAGGATAATATCTACTGCAGTATAACATGCTGATGTAGGATTATATCTACTGCAGTATAACATGCTGATGTAGGATCATATCTACCGCAATATAACATGCTGATGTAGGATTATATCTACCGCAGTATAACATGCTGATGTAGGATTATATCTACCGCAGTATAACATGCTGATGTAGGATTATATCTACTGCAGTATAACATTCTGATATAGGATTATATCTACCGCAGTATAACATGCTGATGAAGGATTATACATACTGCTGTATAACATGCTGTTGTAGTATTATATCTACCGCAGTATAACATGCTGATGTAGGATTTCAGATACCGCAGTATACCAAGCGGATGTAGGATTATATCTACCGCAGTATAACATGCTGATGTAGGATTATATCTACCGCAGTATAACATGCTGACGTAGGATTATACATGCCGCAGTATAACATGCTGATGTAGGATTATACATACCGCAGTATAACTAATGATGTAGGATTATACATACCACAGTATAACATGCTGATGTAGGATTATATCTACCGCAGTATAACATGCTGATGTAGGATTCTATATACCGCAGTATACCAAGCGGATATAGGATTCTATATACCGCAGTATAACATGCTGATTAGGATTCTATATACCGCAGTATAACATGCTGATGTAGGATTATATCTACTACAGTATAACATGCTGATGTAGGATTATATCTACCGCAGTATAACATGCTGATGAACGACTATACATGCCGCAGAATAGCTAGGATTTTATCGAAAAAATAAACTGTCCCAGAAAAAGATTATGCTTCAAACTGTTGAAAATATAATTGTCTGCCACAAACGGGAATCGAACCTTGGTCTACTAAGTAATGCTTAGACCACTACAGGTACCCCCCCCCCCCCCCCCCTCCCCTTCCCCCCTTCCTAATGACTGTATGACAGTATGACAGTATGACATCCCACAGTATGTGCATGTGTCAAACTGCGACAAAGCTTTGACACTTCACAACATCACGTGATATGACATGCGCAGTGGAGACCATGCTGCACAGATGGACCTGGCAGATATCTGGACACACGAAGCGTGTGACGGCCTGCTAGCCCTCCTTGTCACTGACGTAGCAAGTTACCCGGCATTCAACACCAAGCAATGTTACAGTCGGACTTGTAATGTTATCAGGCGTCAAAGGGCGGTTTCATTCACAAAGGCTTACAACAATGTCTTTGTTTAGAAATAGATCAAACGTTCGCACCGGGTCAAACGAAATTTAATCACCACAGACAGAAATTATTTTCATGGCCAACGTCCAGAAGATATTAAATAAAACAATCCTACATACATACATGCACAGAATGCACTGCATACGTATCTATGTATCTCGATAACTGCTGCGGCTTGGGATTAAAAAGAAAGTTTCTCGAAAATACTTCAAACAATAATCCTACAATATCAGAAAGCAAATTATTATTATTATTTTTTTTATGCGGGTGGGGGTTGGGGGGAGCGATGGTTCGATCCCCGGCCATGTCATACCAAAAGACGTTAAAGGATGGTACTTGTTGTTACCCTGCCCCGTGATCGGCATTAAGAGCATACAGAGGGACAGGATATCTCAGAGTCTGTATAATGTGCCTGATTTTGGCATCCATCTTATACTGCAGCATTGCATCTCAGTAGGCTGGCACTATAAAACCAGCATAAGTCGGGACTAATAAGTCGCACGTACAGGTACGTCGCTATAGAAGTAAAAGACATTTCAATACATCCTATTATGCTGATATAAAAGTACACATAATTTACAGAAATTAAAATCACTTGTTATACAATTCTCCAAAAACATTGGTGATACAGGTGTCCCTTGGGCACGCCAGAAATCTATGATCGCGGGTTCGAATCCAGAGTCACCTCGAGTATGTTTCTAGGTTTGCCAGCACCATAACCGTGCTAGTGGATTTCACCAAAGTGGTAAAAACGTCTGAAACCTGCATCGCTTCGGACTTCCCTCCCATATTAAGCTAACACGCCGTGATATAACTGTAATACTGTTCAAAGGGGCGTTTAACCCTAAAAGTTTGTACGTTTTGACAGTAAAATATACAAGAGCCGGGCTTGATATCATGACTAAATACTTTCTACACATCCCTGAAGCTATTACACGCAATATGATTAAGACGGGGGACACGCGATTCTCTGTGCAGAGTTGCGTCCCTTGGACACGTCAGAAACCTATGATTGTGGGTTCGAATCCTGGTTTGCCCCGATTATGTTTCTAGGTTTGTCAGCACCATACCCGTGCTCGTGTGTTTCACCGAAGTGTTCAACGTCTGAGACCTGCATCACTTCGGGCTTTCCTCCCACATTAGGCTGACACGCCGCGATATAACTGGAATATATAGCGATATACTGTTAAAAGCGGCGTAAAACCCAACTCACTCACTCACTCACTGTTTAAGACAATGTAGGACGAAGAGTTAGTACCATGGGTTGTTTTGATATAACCTGTTTCCTACACTGAGTGTGGGCTGTTAGTGGCTGATACTCATCACGCACTTTCACTTTCGTGTCCTTTCGTGTTTTTAGCAGTTCCAAATCAAATTGTCGGTGCATTTATATCTCATCCTTTTGTCCTTAGCACGTCCTCCCGCCCGTATCAGTTCGGGCTTCCCTCCCACATTAACTTAACACGCCGTGATGCAACTTGTATAATGTTTAAAGCGGCGTGAAACCAAACTCACTCATTAACTACAGTTTCGTCCTTAACCTGTGGGTGTATCAGACAGACAGACATATTTATTTCGTATACGTGGCCATGAGGCCAATAGTACACAGACATGTTGTTGAAGGACCATTCGTCGTGGAGCACCACTTGTATACTGTAGCTGAATAGATGTACACAGTTTTATTAATATTCAATGTATCATCCTTCTTTCAAATATCTTATAAACAAAAACTGCAAGTCTGAGAAGAATGTGGCTATTTTTGCTGTTCATAATTGTACAAATTGACTTTGTGATAGATACGTATATTAGTTAGGCAGGTATTTGATTCTATATCTTCACATACTGGACATATTAAAAAAACATGGTATTCATCTTCTTGGTAATATTTGCAGAAAGGACACATTAATGTTAAAACATCATTATCTTTGGAATGTCTGTATAATTGTTCATTGAGGGTATGTTAAACATCTTCGTAAAGATAAAGATCGAATAGTTGTTAAATACATTACTGGTTTTATTTCCCTTTTTAACATGTACTGGGCATGTAGCGATTGTGAACATCTGACAGGTGACCAACCTTGACAACACATTACTTTACATCGTCGTTTAAACTTTGTTAAGAACATAATTTTATTTCCAACAACCTGGGATATCCATGCGCATGCAAATCCATGCGAAAAAGGAATTTCTCTAACAGCTGAGGCCCAGTTTATATCCCCAAAGTCATCAGACCCGTGATGATGTGGGGTAGAATAGGTCTTCAGCAACCCATGCTTGCCGTAAAAGGCGACTATGCTTAACGTAAAAGGCGACTAACGGGATCGGGTGGTCAGGCTCGCTGACTTGGTTGATGCATGGCACCGATCCCAATTGCGTGGATCGGTGCTCATGATATTAATCACTGTATTGTCTGGTCCAGACTCGATTATTTACAGACCGCTGTCATATAGCTGGAATATTGCTGGGTGCGGCGTTAAACAACCAACAAACAACCCCTAAGTCATCAAGGCGCTTAAGCTTGTAATAACATCGTCTAGAGTATCGTGCATCTGCTTGTGTCTCTGGTTGTCTGAGCAAACGTATCCAGTATGAGATAACCCTACATTGATAGTGTATATATATCGGGGGCCTTCCGCATTCTGCTAAAATTGCCTTATTTTTGTGACCGGTAGCCGACGCCAAGAACAAATTTACAAGTTATTGTATGAATTTTCTCAATACTGTGGCGATATAAGGTTCCCGAAAGTTCCGAGCCGTACATCAATATTGGCTGTATTTTACCATCAAATTCAACAGCGATTCAACAGGCATAGTTCTAAATATACTAATAAACTTCTTAACTGAATACATTGCTTGGTGGTTGTATCAGTACTATAACCAAGTCGGGCGACCATGCTATCTTATCTCCTGAACACGCATGGGGCAAAGATTACAATTTCCTAAGTGAGTTGTGTTTGAAGCCGTTTCTTGCACACCCTCGTAATTAACATCGCAACGGAAGACGTCTATCATGTGATTTGAACATTGTACCCACGTGCGGAGTCTGTCCCGGGGCAAGTGTACAACCCAAACAGGACCAACTCGAGCATATCTATCAACCAGCTAAACATTGCTTGCTCATGTTGATGGGACTATTATGAGCAAACAGCCCTGATCAAGATAACAGTAATTTCTTTTCTATCTGTTCGTTTCTTTGAACGAAAAGCGTACACATATTTCATCTTTTATAAACAGATAATCTATGAGTAAGTTAATATTTAGTTAATTTCATAATTTTTTAAAACTACTTACGCTAGCCTTCGATGTTGACTTTAAAGGTTCAAATTCAGCTGGCAACACCCGTTTTTCGTGACATTGTTTTGAATTATCAATCGATAAAATAGGTGTGTGTGGGTGTGTGTGGGTGGGTGGGTGGGTGGGTGGGAGTTCTGTCATTGCGTGGTGTTTAAAGGCAGATAGTTAATGCCTGGTCAAATACAAAGTAGCCTTGCTTTAACGTGAGGTTAGACGCTCCCTCAGCGGCGCTGGACCGTGAAATCGTGATCCTGGTATTCAAGTTTTTGAATTAACCCTTTTCCCTTCAAAGACACCGTAACATGAGATGAACGTATGCATGTCACGCAGTTTCACACCCGAGGCGTAGTGTGTTGACGCTGTCAGTCACTTTAATGGGCGAAGTGAGGTGAAATTGAGTTTAGCATCGCGTCCAAGATTATTGCACCTATATAGCGACGTGCATGCACGTGTGTGTGTGTGTGTGTGTGTGTGTGTGTGTGTGGTTGCTTGTTCTAGTCCGAACTGATGCCGATTTATAGTGCTAGCTCACTGAGATACCAGGGGAAGTCGGGTAGTCCAGCGGTTAAAGCGTTCGCTCGTCACGCCGAAGACCCGGTTTCGATTCCCGACAATATGTGACGGTACAATGTGTGAAGCCCATTTCTGGTGCCCCCTGCCTTGATATTGCTGTAATATTGCTAAAAGCGGCGTAAAGCGATACTCACTCACTGAGATACCATGCCGCAATTTAACATGAATACCCCACTCAGACACCGTATACTGACTCCGCGCCGACCAGTCCTTGTTTTAACCCCTCAATGCCGAGCGCCGGACAGGGTAACAACAACTACCATCTTTTAACGTCTTTTGGTATGACGCGGCCGGGGATCAAATCCCGGACCTTCCGCTCTTCGGACGGACGCTCTACCACAAGACCACGGAGGCGGGTCACTATAAAGGACTCCCGCCACATCATGCAATGCTGGAGGACAAATATACCATGAATTTGGTACATCATGTTTTACACGTCTTTTCGAAACTTGGACTGGCACACGTGGAAACTGAGATATACTATTTGGGCAAGTTTGAATGCTGGGCAACAGAGAAGTTTTACAGAGTATAACCTTTCCCTATGGATACAAAAACAAAACAACGTTTAGTAAACTCAGTCCATGAAACGTTATGATTTTTTTTCTTATAGATACCCAGGTGGCGCACCCCCCGCGGGTGCTGTCGGTGCGGTACCAGGCCAAGGACCACCACCCCAGGGTCAGCCCTACCCCCAGGGTCCTGGGGCACCGGCTAACTACGGAGCGATGAATCCTAATCAGACTAAGGGTGAAGCTGGCAAACTGCCCGGGGGACAGGCAGCTCCAACCCCATCCGCCCCCTCCCTCAATGAGATGGACAACGTAGGGGGGTACGAGAATGTCGGCTTCTCAGACAGTAAGTTTGATTACGTATTTAGTAATATATTCTACATTTAGCTGACATGTATTAACGCCATTTTTTGGAGTGAAATAACACACTTGATACCGGAACTAATAGTTTTCAGACGTATGTTTGACCTTTTTTTAAAAGAAGAATATTATTAGAAGAACATATTAAAGGCTGATAGTAATTGGAATATCTTCGTCACATTATTTTGACACATGAAATTGTGACCTGCAAAATGATTGTTGAAATCATGGTCAATGTAGCGTTGTTTATGAGGTGAAATGGGGTTTAACGTCGCGTCCAAGATTATTGCACTTATATAGCGACGTGCATGTACGTGTGTGTGATTGTGGCTGCTTGTACTAGTCCGGACTGATGCCGATTTATAGTGCTAGCTCACTGAGATACCATGCAGTTTAACATGAATACCCCACTCAGACACAGTATACTTGGTTTAGCCCTTAATGCAGAGCGCCAGACAGGGTAACAACAAGTACCATCTTTTAAACGTCTCTTGGTATGACGCGGCCGGGGATCGACTCCCGGACCTTCCGCTCTCCGGGCGGACGCTCTGCCACTAGACTACGGAGGCGGTCTCGTTGTTTATGATGTAAATGACGGTGTTGAACACACGCGGTATCAAAACTAACTTGTCATGTTCCAGATTGTCTCCCTCCACCGTCGTATGACGAGTCTGTGCAACCCCCAACAGAGAGACCGGAGATCAAGGGGTAGGTCCTCGCCTAATTGGAACCGGTCACGTGATATTCTCGGTGTGGGTGTGAGGGTGACTGGGACTGTTTTAAAAAATAATTTCTTCCTGAAAAATTGGAACCCAGAAAAAATCCATGTCCCCCACAAAATTAATGGTGACCTTATCATAAACCAAAGTCAAAGTCAACTCCGGTTGTCAATATGGTGCCCATTTGGTGGTCAACATGAGTCCCCATGTTGACCACCAAATGGGCACCTATTTGCACCAGGACTGGACAAGACTGCCACACATACAACCTACCTGATTCTCCTTCAGGGAGGGGACGGTGGGGTAGCCTAGTGGTTAAAGCGTTCGCTCGTCACGCCGAAGACCCTGGTTCGATTTCCAATTTTAATGTTTGAAGCCGATGTCTGGTGAACCCGCCGTGATATTGCTGGAATATTGCTAAGGCGGCGTAAAATTACACTCACTCACTCACTCACTCACTCACTCACTCACTCACTCAGGGTGCAATTGGTTAGTGAACCAGCTCCTGTCGTTCCGTTGATCACGGGGTCGAGGTATATTCACTAATTACCTGATTCTCCTTCAGGGTGGACGTAGTGAACGAGGACCAGGCTCGCGAGGCCCTGATGATGTATGTGGCGGAGCACTGCTGTTACGGGAAGGGCGCTGCCGAGACAATGAAGTTCACCCAGCTGCAGCCAACCAACGCCTTCCATGTACGACCTTCTGTTTGCATGTAATAAATAATAAATAATACCCCACTCAGACACAGTATACTGACTCCGAGCCGACCAGTGCTTGTTTTGGCCCTTAATGCCGAGCGCCAGACAGGGTAACAACAAGTACCATCTGTTAAACGTCTTTTGGTATGACGCGGCCGGGGATCGACTCCCTGACCTTCCGCTCTCCTGGCTATATAACCTGGAATCCCGCCGGGGTATTGTTGATGTAAAATCCAGTTTGCCTGTTAAGTTTGGATAAGGGAATTGGTGACGTATGGAGGGTCGGGTGGTTGCGATGGCGTAGGGTCTACGACATGTCGTACCTGACTGACCGTGTGTCCTCCAATGACAACATAAAGCTCATCAATCACTTGTTTGTTCGCAGATTTATTTTGACGTTGCTACTTCATAAAACACCACTCACACACTCACTCACACCGTGACTCTTCACTCAGACCCGTGAAGATCTGGGGTAGAATAGGTCTTCAGTGCTTGTCGTAGAAGGCGGCATCGTGCCCCAATTTCGTGGACCGATGCTCATGATGTCAATCACTGGATTGTCTGGTCCAGACTCGATTATTTACAGACCGCCGTCGTATAGCTGGAATATAAACAACAAACACTCACTCACTCACTCACTCACTCACTCACTCACTCACTCACTCACTCACTCACTCACTCACTCACTCACTCACTCACTCACTCACTCACTCACTCACTCACTCACTCACTCACTCACTCACTCACTCACTCACTCACTCACTCACTCACTCACTCACTCACTCACTCACTCACTCACTCACTCACTCACTCACTCACTCACTCACTCACTCACTCACTCACTCACTCACTCACTCACTCACTCACTCACTCACTCACTCACTCACTCACTCACTCACTCACTCACTCACTCACTCACTCACTCACTCACTCACTCACTCACTCACTCACTCACTCACTCACTCACTCACTCACTCACTCACTCACTCACTCACTCACTCACTCACTCACTCACTCACTCACTCACTCACTCACTCACTCACTCACTCACTCACTCACTCACTCACTCACTCACTCACTCACTCACTCACTCACTCACTCACTCACTCACTCACTCACTCACTCACTCACTCACTCACTCACTCACTCACTCACTCACTCACTCGACTATTTCCTCTTCCAGTACACCATGGAGACATTCTGTGAGTCGCGATCGACTGCCTGGGCCTTCGAGCCATTCTGTGGTGAGTACTAGGTTATTTTCAGTTCCGAAGTCTCTGATTAGAATACAAAGCAAGTGTCATACAAGCAATGGAGAGCTAAAGCTGGTTAATCATTGGCTCGTCATGTGCATGTGTGAAGATGTTCCCCACTGGCGTCACCGTTGGGATGTTGCTGGCATATCGATAGAAGCCGCGTTATACCCAACATGGCAGGACAGACAAAAGCGTGGTTGATATGTTGGGTACACAGTCGTCTATTTCTCCTTCGTTCATCTTTGGTAGTATTACAAATATCACCGTCACGTTTCCTTCCACAGGTCAGATCCTTGACACCCCGGCAAATGGCCCCGCCCCAGGGCCGTGGGACATCACCCCCAGCCCCGGCCCCACAATGTTCCAGGACGGCAAGATGGACCTGGAGGTACCCCACACATCATCCGTCAAGGTAGGTCATTGGCACAGAAGGTCCCCCCCCCCGCCCCTCCCCACACACCCACCCACCCACCACGCCCCCAGTATCCACTAAGGTAGGTCATTTGGACAGGAGGTACCTCCCACAGTATTCATCAAGGTAGGTCATTAGGACCAGATGTTCCACTCTCCCTCCAATATTCGTCAAGGTAGGTCATTAGGACCAGATGTTCCACTCTCCCTCAAGTATCCACCAAGGTAGGTCATTAGGACCAGATGTTCCACTCTCCCTCCAGTATTCGTCAAGGTAGGTCATTAGGACCAGATGTTCCACTCTCCCTCCAGTGTTCATCAAGGTAGGTCATTAGGACCAGATGTTCCACCCTCCCTCCAGTATCCATCAAGGTAGGTCATTAGGACCAGATGTTCCACTCTCCCTCCAGTATCCATCAAGGTAGGTCATTAGGACCAGATGTTCCACTCTCCCTCCAGTATTCGTCAAGGTAGGTCATTAGGACCAGATGTTCCACTCTCCCTCAAGTATTCGTCAAGGTAGGTCATTAGGACCAGATGTTCCACTCTCCCTCCAGTATCCATCATGGTAGGTAATTAGGACCAGATGTTCCACTCTCCCTCCAATGTTCGTCAAGGTAGGTCATTAGGACCAGATGTTCCACTCTCCCTCCAGTATTCGTCAAGGTAGGTCATTAGGACCAGATGTTCCACTCTCCCTCCAGTATTCGTCAAGGTAGGTCATTAGGACCAGATGTTCCACTCTCCCTCCAGTATTCGTCAAGGTAGGTCATTAGGACCAGATGTTCCACTCTCCCTCCAGTATCCATCAAGGTAGGTCATTAGGACCAGATGTTCCACTCTCCCTCCAGTATCCATCAAGGTAGGTCATTTGGACCAGATGTTCCACTCTCCCTCCAGTATTCGTCAAGGTAGGTCATTAGGACCAGATGTTCCACTCTCCCTCCAGTTTTCGTCAAGGTAGGTCATTAGGACCAGATGTTCCACTCTCCCTCCAGTATCCATCAAGGTAGGTCATTAGGACCAGATGTTCCACTCTCCCTCCAGTATTCGTCAAGGTAGGTCATTAGGACCAGATGTTCCACTCTCCCTCCAGTATTCGTCAAGGTAGGTCATTGGGACCAGATGTTCCACTCTCCCTCCAGTATCCATCAAGGTAGGTCATTAGGACCAGATGTTCCACTCTCCCTCCAGTATTCGTCAAGGTAGGTCATTAGGACCAGATGTTCCACTCTCCCTCCAGTATTCGTCAAGGTAGGTCATTGGGAGAGTAGGTAGCCCACACAGCATCCGTCAAGGTAGGTCATTGGGAGAGTAGGTAGCCCACACAGCATCCGTCAAGGTAGGTCATTGGTGAAAGAGGTAGCCCACACAGCATCCGTCAAGGTAGGTCATTGGGAGAGTAGGTAGCCCACACAGCATCCGTCAAGGTAGGTCATTGGTGAGAGAGGTAGCCCACACAGCATCCGTCAAGGTAGGTCATTGGGAGAGTAGGTAGCCCACACAGCATCCGTCAAGATAGGTCATTGGGAGAGTAGGTAGCCCACACAGCATCCATCAAGGTAGATCATTGGGAGAGTAGGTAGCCCACACAGCATCCGTCAAGGTAGGTCATTGGGAGAGTAGGTAGCCCACACAGCATCCGTCAAGGTAGATCATTGGGAGAGTAGGTAGCCCACACAGCATCCGTCAAGGTAGGTCATTGGGAGAGTAGGTAGCCCACACAGCATCCGTCAAGGTAGGTCATTGGGAGAGTAGGTAGCCCACACAGCATCCGTCAAGGTAGGTCATGGGGAGAGTTGGTAGCCCACACAGCATCCGTCAAGGTAGGTCATTGGGAGAGTAGGTAGCCCACACAGCATCCGTCAAGGTAGATCGTTTCGACAGGAGGTCCCCACCCTTCCCCCAGCATTCGTCAGGGTAGGTCATTGGGACAAGAGGTACCCCCTACAGCATCCTTCAATGTAGGTCACGTAAAGAGGAGGTTCCCCATACGACATCAAGGTATGTCATTTGAGACAGGAACCGATTTTATCAGTATATGAAATTCCACTAAATGTGACGATTCCACATCTAACAGAATGAACTAAAATGGACATGAAATATTTGTAAAAATTACTTTCGAAGCTTGTGTCCTTTATGGCAAGGTGAGCTCCAAGTCCAGTCATGACGGCAGGCAATAATCCTTGGATTTCACGACAGGAATTATATAGGAGACAATTATGTGAATGAATCTTCATGGGTTATATAAAGTAAGCGAAGGGGTAGCTGCAGAGGATCTGCAAATACACCTCCAGATTTCCACACAGGGGTAGCACCATATTACATACACCCTCACCTCGTCTCTCCGTGTTGTGTGACTCTTCTTACTGTCTTCTTGCAGGCCTGCCACAACTGCTGTGCCTCCGGGTGGATCCAGTGCAACAAATGTTTCGGTTTAGGGAGGGTAGGTTGTCCCTTTCAGACCTTGAAATACAACACAGCCAT
This sequence comes from Haliotis rufescens, assembly GCF_023055435.1. Lineage (NCBI taxonomy): Eukaryota > Metazoa > Mollusca > Gastropoda > Lepetellida > Haliotidae > Haliotis > Haliotis rufescens. Next base: position 4,207,376 of record NW_025963846.1, on the reverse strand, counting down.
GATCTGTCAAGCTAGTTTAGCATTTAGATTTATTTAATGAATGAAGAGATACTCTGGTCTTCTTCCTGTTAAAAACCAAGAGATATTTTATATCATCTTCTTACGTGTGCTATCACGGTTCGCGCTTCCAAACACTGGTTAGCCTGGGGTGTATGTCCAACCCCATCACCCAAACCTTATTGAGCTGTAGTAAATGTCCCCGTGGTTGATGTCCTTATCAAACTGTAGTAACTGTCCTCGTTATTGATGTCGTTATTAAACTGTAGAAACTGTCCTCGTTATTGATGTCGTTATTAAACTGTAGTAACTGTCCTCGTTATTGATGTCGTTATTAAACTATAGTAACTATCCCCGTTATCGATGTCGTTGTTGAACTGTAGTAACTGTCCCCGTGGTTGATGTCGTTATTAAACTGTAGTAACTATCCCCGTGGTTGATGTCGTTCTTAAACTGTAGTAACTGTCCCCGTGGTTGATGTCGTTCTTAAACTGTAGTAACTGTCCCCGTGGTTGATGTCGTTGTTGAACTGTAGTAACTGTCCCCGTGGTTGATGTCGTTGTTGAACTGTACTAACTGTCCCCGTGGTTGATGTCGTTGTTGAACTGTACTAACTATCCCCGTGGTTGATGTCGTTGTTGAACTGTACTAACTGTCCCCGTCGTTGATGTCATTGTTGAACTGTACTAACTATTCCCGTGGTTGATGTCGTTGTTGAACTGTACTAACTATCCCCGTGGTTGATGTCGTTGTTGAACTGTACTAACTATTCCCGTGGTTGATGTCGTTGTTGAACTGTAGTAACTGTCCCCGAGGTTGATGTCTTTATTGAACTGTAGTAACTGTCCCAGTAGTTGATGTCGTTGTTGAACTGTAGTAACTGTCCCCGTGGTTGATGTCGTTATTAAATTGTAGTAACTGTCACCGTGGTTGATGCCGTTACAGGAACAGTGCACGTTTTGTAACGGTCGTGGGTGTTCGAGGCAGTATATCGACGGCGACTGGGTGGACCGCTCCTGCACGAGCTGCAACGGCAGGGGGATGAGGACGTGAGTGATGAGTGGCGTGTTTTTTGCTGTTTTTGTTTTGTTTGTTTGATGTAGTCGTTGTTGTTTGTATTTCTCTTTCTTTTTCTATTCCTTTTTTTTGGCGGGAAGGGGGGCGGGGTTGTAAGGTGGTCAACATAGGGTTTTCAGGCATTCTATCATGTTTGCTCCGAAATATTAGCAAAATAACTTCATAAGATTCACACAACAGGGATCACATGCTGAGTGGAGACAGGATAGTGCAAAAGGAACCGAAATTTGAACCCAATGAAACTAAATTTGAACCAATTCTTCACCAAGTGAACTGAAATTTTGACCATTTTTCCAAATGAATATGCAGTTCCTTTGTCATTCAGATGTCACCGTTGCCATGGTTGCGGACGCATCACGTGCACGCTGTGTGACGGCAAAACCAGACTGAAGTGCTACATCAAGCTGACAATACTATGGTAGGCGCTGATTATCAACACCGATGTGTGTCACTTGGTGGGTGAGCGGAGTTTGCTCGCTGCGTGGACTGGTACACCACATTCGTGTTCGTGTTCGAGGTTACCCAAAGTAGTAAACGTCTAAATATCTACAGTACTTCGGGCTTCCCTCCCGGCTGGTGACCCGTGAAGATCCGGGGTAGGATAGGTCTCCAGCAACCAATGCTTGCCGTAAAAGGCGACTATGCTTGTCGTAAAAGGCGACTAACGGGATCGGTTGGTCAGGCTCGCTGACTTGGTTGATGCATGTCATCGATCCCAATTGCGTGGATCGATGCTCATGATAGTTATGACTGTATTGTCTGGTCCAGACTCGATTATTTACAGACCACCGTCATATAGCCCGAATATTGCTGAGTGCGGCGTTAAACAACAAACAAACAAAAAATACTGGTAGGAGCCACACTTCCTCATTCACATGATAGGTTACCTTGCTTGACACCATTTGGTGATATTATCTTTGATATTTGGTCCCTGCACGCTGACTATTATGGATATTAATATTATGGATACTAGATATTGTCAACTGATATTGTACAATGTCATTTAAATACACAGAATATTTCCACTTTAGGCTGTCATTACATGATATGACTGACTGACTGACTGAGGCTGACTGAGACTGACTGACTGACTGACTGACTGACTGACTGACTGACTGAGATTGACTGAGACTGACTGAGACTGACTGACTGACTGACTGACTGACTGAGACTGACTGAGACTGACTGACTGACTGACTGACTGACTGACTGACTGACTGAGACTGATTGACTGACTGACTGACTGACTGACTGACTGACTGACTGACTGACTCGCTCACTCACTCACTCACTCACTCACTCACTCACTCACTCACTTTCTTGCAGGGTGAACCATGTGAACGATCACATTGTGGAGAGGACGGAGCTTCCAGACCATCTGATCCGGGAGGTGACGGGCCACCAGGCCTTCCAGGAGACAGCTCCCCGGGTATGCTGCTATGTTGCCCTTGCCAGATATAAATGTTACCATGTCTCATTAAATATGTTCCATGACCAATTATTTTCCATTATTCGAATTCAACCAACGCAGTTTATATCGATGGCTGAATGTATTAATACATACCCCTATCATTTTACATGATAAGTGTCGAGGCTCAAATGCCACAAGCATTTATTTGAATGAGATATATATTTATTCGTTTAATCGCTGTACATTTCAAGGTGTTTCCAGTAAATCACTTCCCAGACCAGGAAATCAACGCCGCGTCCAAGAGGATCGTGGGGTCTCACGCAGGGGCCTTTCCAACTGAGCGTATACTTATGCAGGTACGGTCAAACCAGTAGCTGGGAGTAATGGGGACATGGATGCGTCTTTGGGAATAAATGGTGTCTTCAAAACAAAACAGGTATCCGGTTACCATCCAATAACAAGCCAGTAACAATCCAATAACAATCCAGTAAAAATCCAATAACAATCCAATAACAACCCAGTAACAACTCAGTAACAATCCAGTAACAGTCCAATAACAATCCAGTAATAATCCAATAACAATCCAGTAATAATCCAATTACAATCCAGTAACAGTCCAATAACAACGCAGGAACAATCCAGTAACAGTCCAATAACAACCCATTAATAATCCAATAACAATCCAGTAATAATCCAATAACAATCCAATAACAACCCAGGAACAACCCAGGAACAATCCAATAAAAATCCAATTACAATCCAATAGCAACCCAGTAACAACCCAGGAACAATCCAATAACAATCAAGTAAAAATCCAATTACAATCCAATAGCAACCCAGTAACAACCCAGGAACAATCCAATAACAATCCAGTAAAAATCCAATTACAATCCAATAGCAACCCAGTAACAACCCAGGAACAATCCAATAACAATCCAGTAAAAATCCAATAACAATCCAATAACAACCCAGTAACAACCCAGTAACAATCCAGTAACAATCTAGTAACAGTCCAATAACAATCCAGTAATAATCCAATAAAAATCCAGTAATAATCCAATAACAATCCAGTAATAATCCAATAACAATCCAATAATAATCCAATAACAATCCAGTAACAACCCAGGAACAACCCAGTAACAGTCCAATAACAACCCATTAATAATCCAATAACAATCCAGTAATAATCCAATAACAATCAAATAACAACCCAGGAACAATCCAGTAACAGTCCAATAACAATCCAGTAATAATCCAATAACAATCCAGTAATAATCCAATAACAATCCAGTAACAGTCCAATAACAACCCAGTAATAATCCAATAACAATACAGTAATAATCCAATAACAATCCAGTAATAATCCAATAACAATCCAGTAACAGTCCAGTTACAGTCCAGTAACAGTCCAATAACAACCCAGTAACAGTCCAGGAACAGTCCAATAACAATCCAGTAATAATCCAATAACAATCCAGTAGCAGTCCAATAACAACCCAGTAACATCTCAGTAATAATCCAAGAACAATCCAGTCATAATCCAATAACAATCCAGTAACAGTCCAATAACAACCAAGTAACAGTCCAGTAACAGTCCAATAACAACCCAGTAATAATCCAGTAACCATCCAATAACAACCCAGTAATAATCCAATAAAAACCCAGTAACAATCCAATAACAATCAAATAGCAACCCAGTAAAAATCCAATAACAATCCAATAACATCCCAGGAACAATCCAAAAACAATCCAGTAACAGTCCAATAACAACCCAGTAACAGTCCAGTAACTGTCCAGTAGCAGTCCAATAACAACCCAGTAATAATCCAGTAACAATCCGATAACATTCCAATAACAATCAAATAACAACCCAGTAACAATCCAATAACAATCCCATAATGGTCCAAAAGCAACCAAGTAACAACCCAATAACAATCCTTTTGCAACCCAGTAACAATCCAGTAACAGTCCAATAGCAATCAAATAACAACCAAGTAACTATCCAATAACAATCTTATAACAATACGGTAAAAATCCAGTAACAATCCAATTACAATTCGGTAACAATTCAATACTCCATCCCTAGTTTTGTATGAGAAGTGCTTGTTTGCTACGATGCGGTATGTTAGCCTAATGGGTCAAGCGTTCGCTCGTCACTCCGGAGATCCGAATTCAGTTCGCTGTTTAGTGTCACCTCCTGGTGGTACAATGCTAACGAGCAGCGTAAAAAATTCTCACCCAGTCGCTGACTGAATCCTGGGTAGACCAAGCTACTATCGGGCTGATGTACTGTTTTCTTATTAAGTGAGTAAATTGGACTCCGCTTTGAACAGTATTTTATGAGTCATCAATCCGGTCAGCATAATATGTGACGAAATCCAGTAGAAGTTTAAAACTCAGGGAAACTCAGGAGCACCTGACATCCCTGGGATCGTAATCGATGAAATCAGGAATTCAGTACATCCTCACATGGCTAAGGGAGGCTATTGATTCATAGTATTCTTGTGGCATAGTTCGATGCCAGAATACCTGGTTTGCTCGCTCCGTGACACTTTTCAGGTCACTGCCGTCAAACACATATTCTATTGTTACCCAAAAGAATGGAGAGCCAATTGTCAAATTGTGCGTTCCTTGGTCGTTCAAGGACTCACTGGACGTTGGATAGAATCTTCGATTCAACACTATCATGATCTTCGGTTTCTCAGTACCCTGACCATGCTCGTGTGCGCTTCACCAAAGTGTCAGGCGTCTACGTCCTGATTCAGTGCCCCCACCCCCTCCCCCTTGAAATATCATGTAGTAATATAAGTGAGTGGGTGGGTATGGTTTTACGCCGCTTTAAGCAATATTCCAGCAATGTCACGCGTCGGGGGAAACCTGAATTGGGCTTCATACATTGTGACCATGTGGTGAATCAAACCCGGGGTTTCGGCGTAATCACAAGGCTACTCCAGCGTTCCTGTAGTTATACGACAGTCAAAAGGCGTTAAAACAAACTGAAAATAAACATTCCAGGTATATTCACCGATTGTTGTGTTGCAGCGCCACCAAGTACGGATCGTGCCCGTCACCCAGGCCTTCTTCAACTGGAAGGAGAAGGATTCTGACTTCTTTATTTATGGTTTCGAGAACAAGGTTTTCGCCCCTAAATACCCACAGACCTGCTGCTGGGGCTGCACCATCCTCTAGAGACGCCAGACCAACATCATCTAGAGACGCCAGACTAACATCATCTAGCGAAACACCAGACTAACATCATCTAGATACACACACCACATCAACATCTTCACGAGACAAAAGCCAAACAAACATCCTCTGAACACGCACGGGACCAACATCATCTAGAGACACGTCAGAACAACATCCTCTAGAGACACGCCAGACCAACATCCTCTAGAGACACGCCAGACCAACATCCTCTAGAACCACGCCAGAACAACATCTTCTAGAGACACGTCAGAACAACATCCTCTAGAGACACGCCAGAACAACATCCTCTAGAGACACGCCAGAACAACATCCTCTAGAACCACGCCAGAACAACATCTTCTAGAGACACGCCAGAACAACATAATCTAGAGACACGCCAGAACAACATCTTCTAGAGACACGCCAGACCAACATCCTCTAGAGACACGCCAGACCAACATCCTCTAGAGACACGCCAGACCAACATCCTCTTGACACGCACGGGACCAACATCTAGCATAACATACACACATACACGCTTTGGAAACTACCTTTTATGAACATTGTTGTTAACTCATGTAATGTTTTATACCATGAGCTTCTAGTTTGTTATATTCACAGGAAGACATCTTTGAATGTTCACATTGTCTGTTAAACAGTTCATGTCATCGAGTATGAGTTAGCAGCCACGACAAAAAAAACGCCCTGGGCCCCGTTTCACAAAGCGATCTCAGCGTTACGACTGTCTTTAGCGTTTAGTGAGTATGTGTTAATGATAGGTACGAAGACTGCATGGTAGACTATCATACAAACTGTCAACACTACGTATTGCAATGCGATCACAGTGGTTCGGTATGTTGAGAAAATTCGCAAATAAGTATCATCATTATTTACATAAATTCAAATGCCTAGTACAACTAATTTCATCCCAATAATATTCCAGTACGCACTGCTATTTGTCATAGTTTTGACTCCCTTCATCACAATACAGAACTATGTATCGCTATACATTGCAATACAAGATCCCTGGCAGTACACAGCCTCATCACTGGTACGGTAACAGAAGCACTCTGATTGTGTAGTAATGTGTAACGGGGCCCAAGTTCTTTTGTACCGAAGCAGCATTTAATTAGAGGAACATTTTGCCTTATCATTCGTGACAGTTGTTTGTTAGTACAGGAAATTCGCGTATAAGAACGCTAGAAGCGAGTAATCCCTTTATTTATTCATTTATTGACGATATTTCCAATCCACGTCAACACTCACGTTGATGTTCAGTGACAGTAGGTAATAAATAAACTTATCAACCTGTGCACAGTTTCTGCTTCCTCGTAAGGAAACTGATTTGTAAGGAAACTGGTTTAGTTTCCAACTTTATTTACAAGAACTCATTGTGTCAGAACTTTGCTAAGTTTGTATACCATGCCGCCAGTCATCTGACTTCTGCTGTAAATTGGCCTAAAATACTCAATCTATACAAGTACTTATGTTTTTGCATAATCGTTAAAAAATGCAATATCTTTTTTATAATATGTACACATCCATGTGATCAATAAAATACTTGTTTTACCCGTTGCACTTATATGAGATGAAACAGATTACCCGATGTTTCTAAAAAGGGGGAGATTTAGAGATAAGAGCTCTAAAATAAATATATATCACAAGTAAACATAATAATCCACTTTCATTTGACCATGTTGTAAATTTGGAAATATGGTAACTAACGCGACAAGGTGAGAATCATGCGCAACACAGGGAGCATCTCAACACTTCAATTGTTATTTAGTTTCTAGTGTTTCCCATGGTGCCATCATCGATTATTCAGTCTCCATTCTTCGTGATAACTACCTTGGACCCATTCTCCACTATAGGTGAGGTGAAATGGGGGTTAACGTATATAGCGACGTGCATGCACGTGTGTGTGTGGCTGCTTGTACTGGTCCGGACTGATGCCGATTGATAGTGCTAGCCCACTGAGATACCATGCCGCAGTTTAACATGAATACCCCTCTCAGATATAGTACACTGACTCCGAGCCAACCGATCCTTGTTTTAGCCCCTTAATGCCGAGCGCCAGACAGGGTAACAACAAGTACCATCGTTTAACGTCTTTTGGTATGACGTGGCCGGGGATCGAACCCCGGAACTTCCGCTCTACGGGCGGACGCTCTACCACTAGACCACGGAGGCGGTCTTCTCCTCTAGCTACGCGATGAAGTGATTCAAATAGCACGGCACATAATGCGCCAAAGTCCATTCACCGAGTGGATGCTCAAAGCCCTACACTATTATTATCCCAGTCAATGGATCAGTGTAAACTGGATTTTCATTCTCAGCTCCCTGGGGAGTATACAACCCAAGCTGCCATCTCATCCTACCGGGTACCTATTCACTGATGGGTGAACAGAGACACATCTCGAACAAAGTCGTGTGCTTCAGTGTGGGGCAGGACCGAAGCCCTAGAAACTCTCATGAGTCAAGCTGCCGAAGCGCGGTCACCCATCCAACTACTCTCCGAGACTGACGTTGCTTAACTTAAACTGATTTGTATCGAATACTGCAAGGGACATTCTCGCGATCTCGCATTCTCGCGATCTCGACTTTTAGAAATGAGCGAGATATGCCCAAAACACGAGAGTGCGAAAACGCGAGATTTAGCCCAAGTCTCGCGTTCTCGCGATCTCGTATTCTCGTGTTTTTTTGTCAAAAGTCGACAACACGAGAACGCGACATTTGGACATGATGCAATATCTCCCAATCTCGCAATCGCAAGAACGCGAGAATCCGACATGTCAATTTCTCGCGTTCTCACATTCTCGCGTATTAGACGCTGTCCGTGCGCATGCGAAATATCATAAGGTCAAGGCGCATGCGCACGTTAGTAGTCCTGCGATCATGCTTCTTCTATGCTCTTCATTTTCCAAGAAGCATTTTAGCTTTTAACTTATGACAAGCTTGAAAATGTTATATAATTTACATACACAAAGTCATATAGAGAAGAGTTGACAAGCCGGGATATAACTGAAATATAAATACTGTTCACTCACTTATTCTGAGCCATGCCGGTCCCTCAGGCTGGATATCGGGGTACATTTCCAGTATAAGCATACCTAGCATGCGGATGCTAAGGCCGCAATAAATTGATAGTTAGAGTTTGATTGATTTTTTTAAAACACATGAGACGGGGTGCATTTTATTTTTAACATTTTTTCTTTTTCTTATCGAACTATTGTGTGTTCAGTTGCTGTCGAAGGGTGCGATTCACATGCATCATGCGTGTTCAGTAGGGCTACGTGTGTGGGGTATTTCATCAAATAAAGACTGTAGGAACACACATATTTGAGATATTTCTATTTCTGGGAACTTGGAGGCAATAGAATAATGTAAGGCGGGATGGATTGTAGCCAGGCGGGAGCGGATGAGGATCTATTAATTAATTTTGTATGGCCTAAAGTAGCGAATATGGTGTCGTGTAAAACACATCTGACAATCTCATTTTAGACGAATTCTACAATTTGGTCTGTGTGAATTTTGTTTTAATGAATACACTAGCCGTGTATTATATTGCCTCATGGAGAAACTCACTGGCCTGTGATTATTTTCTGTAACTGACAGTGTCGCCGCGAATAGCTGCAAGACTGCTGATGTGGCTTTAAGCAATATTTACTCACTCACAGACGGCGAAATTTTGTTTCCAGCTTCCGGACACTTTAATGTTTCCACTATCTTAGAACAACGGGAGTGGACTCTTCTCCATATATGACGTTGTGTATGTAAATTACATTGCAATTTTGGGCGGTCGGGTAGCCTAGTGGTTAAAGCAATGTGTGAAGCCCATTTCTGGTGTCCCCGCCGTGATATTGCTGGAATATTGCTGAAAGCGGCGTAAAACCATACTCACTCACTCACTCACCCATAGCAATTTTCTAAATGCTACTTGGAGAATGAAGCGCATGAAAGAAGCATGACCTCAGGACTACGAACGTGCGCATGCCCTTTGCGTTATTATATGACGTATGCGCATGGGTTCTCGCGATTTCGTGTTTTTGTGGCTTAATTTGACAAGTCGACATTGCGTGTTTTTTGCATCATGTCAAAATGTCGCATTCTAGTGTTGTCGACTTTTGACAAAAAATGCTGTGTGGCCAAATCTCGCATTCTCGCGAGCTCACATTCTCGTGATTTGGGCATAATTAGCTCATTGCCAAAAGTCGAGACCGCGAGAATGTTCCTTACGGTATTCCATACATTTGTGACCTGTGCGCTGTGCACAGGAACACGCGCAATCCCTTTACTCTCACAAGCGAGAACCATTATGTGCTATGTTTGAGATTGGACCGAGGCCAATATCATGCTAATGTGCGTGGGCAAAAACGTGAGAATATGGATAAAGAGATAACGATTTTTTTTGCACATGAAATACATTTTTAAATCCCAAAGGACACCACCCAAAGTGAAAATAAAAGAAACATGTATACACGCCCCCATTGTGTACGTAACGCCTCTTATGTTAGCAAAACCGTCTTCAGACTGCCCCCTCGACACGTCCCTTTCTGTACACAACTCTCCTTATGCTAGCAACACCATCTGCAGATCGACACGTCCCTTTCTGTACACAACTCTCCTTATGCTAGCAACACCATCTGCAGATCGACACGTCCCTTTCTGTACACAACTCTCCTTATGCTAGCAACACCATCTGCAGATCGACACGTCCCTTTCTGTACACAACTCTCCTTATGCTAGCAACACCATCTGCAGATCGACACGTCCCTTTCTGTACACAACTCTCCTTATGCTAGCAACACCATCTGCAGATCGACACGTCCCTTTCTGTACACAACTCTCCTTATGCTAGCAACACCATCTGCAGATCAACACGTCCCTTTCTGTACACAACTCTCCGTATGCTAGCAACACCATCTGCAGATCGACACGTCCCTTTCTGTACACAACTCTCCTTATGCTAGCAACACCATCTGCAGATCAACACGTCCCTTTCTGTACACAACTCTCCGTATGCTAGCAACACCATCTGCAAATCGACACGTCCCTTTCTGTACACAACTCTCCTTATGCTAGCAACACCATCTGCAGATCGAAACGTCCCTTTCTGTACACAACTCTCCATATGCTAGCAACATCTCCTGCAGATCAACACGTCCCTTTCTGTACACAACTCTCCATATGCTAGCAACACCATCTGCAGGTCGACACGTCCCTTTCTGTACACAACTCTCCATATGCTAGCAACACCATCTGTAGATCGACACGTCCCTTTCTGTACACAACTCTCCTTATGCTAGCAACACCATCTGCAGGTCGACACGTCCCTTTCTGTACACAACTCTCCTTATGCTAGCAACATTTCCTGCAGATCGACACGTCCCTTTCTGTACACAACTCTCCTTATGCTAGCAACACATTCTGCAGATCGACACGTCCCTTTCTGTACACAACTCTCCGTATGCTAGCAACACCATCTGCAGGTCGACACGTCCCTTTCTGTACACAACTCTCCGTATGCTAGCAACACTATCTGCAGATCGAAACGTCCCTTTCTGTACACAACTCTCCGTATGCTAGCAACACCATCTGCAGGTCGACACGTCCCTTTCTGTACACAACTCTCCTTATGCTAGCAACACCATCTGCAGGTCGACACGTCCCTTTCTGTACACAACTCTCCGTATGCTAGCAACACCATCTGCAGATCGACACGTCCCTTTCTGTACACAACTCTCCATATGCTAGCAACACCATCTGCAGATCGACACGTCCCTTTCTGTACACAACTCTCCTTATGCTAGCAACACCATCTGCAGATCGACACGTCCCTTTCTTTACACAACTCTCCTTATGCTAGCAACACCATCTGCAGATCGACACGTCCCTTTCTGTACACAACTCTCCTTATGCTAGCAACACCATCTGCAGGTCGACACGTCCCTTTCTGTACACAACTCTCCGTATGCTAGCAACACCAGTAGGCCGACATGCCCTTTTTACAAATGGCTTTCCTTATGCTAAAAACATCTCCTGCAGACGGACACGAACCCTTCTGTACATAACGTTGGTGGGAAAAAGGGGTGCTGAATCATTGTCCTTTCGACATGATTTCCCAACACCCTGTGTTATATGAAGAGACATTACTCATTTATACGTCCATTGGATCTGACTATTGGCAACAATTCTTGGTGATTGAAGCTTGTGACAAAGAACCAATCAAACTGAATCCATTTTCAATCTCTAAAGGTTTCGTTTGTATCTGCAGAGAGGTTACAAATGTCACAAAGCACCGATTTGTCTCTCCCCCTGTACAATGTGAACGGAGATCGCAATCTGTCAATCTCCTCAAGTTAAAAGAGTTTGTCAATATCAAGGTTGCTGACACTGAACTGAAGGGCATTGTCCTTCATAGAGAACAATGCCTGTTCGGTATAACTGAAGATGAAATTACCACGGAACCGGAACAACAGTCCACCACAGATGTCAAACGGTTTACTGTAAAGAAGGATGGTGTGGTCGAAATGAGTATATCAAAGCTGTTTATTGTAACATTAGAGTGGAGGTGTACCTGCCAAGCGTTTGGACATGGATCCAGGTCCCACCATGCCCCGTCTGTTTGTCACTGCAGCGGTGACAAGCACGAGAACACTGACTGCAGGAAGGAAATCCTTTAAATCCTGCCAAGTGTGGCAAACCCGGAAGATCATGCATGAACAAACTTTCACTTTCCATGAAGCTCATAAAGAAGGTTCGCTTCCCTTGAAAAAACAGCTATAACCCCTTCAACTGTGGCACCTTCCAAACCAAAAGTAAAAACTGTAGAGTCTCAGACACTAGAACCAGTACCTGAACCAAAATCAGAGATGGTACATTTAACAAAGAAAGAAAATTATTGAGACAACGCAGCAAGAGAGCGGCTGCAAACTCCATCACCAAAGGCAACCTCTCCTTGAGACGTCTCCATAGAGGTCCATAACTTCGCACACAATTGACTGACCTCACTGCTATTGTTGCAATGACATCAAAGGCAGCATGGTTTCTAACAACAAGCCAGTGTCCAGTCAAGCCTAATTAACAAGTACACCTTACAGCAATGGTGCAAGCTGTTACCACTGTTAAGTTACTTAAGTATTCTCACGCGACTGTCGATGGAACATGAACATTGAGAAATGAGTGAAAGGAAGTAATACAAAGTCTTCCTTACGTTCGCTTGATACATCTCCTGGACATTATACAATGGAATTGCATAGGTGGTCTTGAGATAAATTTTAATGAAAGCTATTGATCCAAGACTCCAAATCCAAGATTTTAAACCATCGGCTTTTTATCTCCAAGAAAACTTATGTACAAAACACAGATCAATTTGACATTCGCCAGTACAGTTGCCACTCATTTTCTCATCCTGGTGATAGAGTTACAAGAGGTTCTTCTTTCCTGGTCAAGCAGGGAATAATCCATAGCCCACTCAACAATACTCTTCAAACTGTTGCTGTCCGTTAAACAATTATGTTCACTATATCGTTTTCCTTCTTCAACTGTCCGCCAATCAGACATTCAGACTGTATGGTCAGCTCCCGAAGCATGATTTATGCATCTTCAATGATGTATCTACATTCTGCCACAGGAACATACTCTTGATCTTTCACTTACAGATTCAAATATTTTGAGCGAGTTTGAATGGCCGGTCAAAATAACATTTGTGGAAGTGACCATTATCCATCAATACTAACAACAAAGCATTCCTAAGTCCTCTGCAAACCATACGTTAACCATGGCTTGATGATGATTGTAAACAAGCTAGAAAAATAGGAGAATATAAAGCTGAGAAATATTTCTGCCTGCATGCTACCTTCCATAACCTGAATAACGTTAAAATGATAAGCGCCAAGGTGAGACGCACTTTTAAACGAAACAAAATTCAATCCTTGAGGAACTACCCATAAAAAAATCAATTCTCGCATACCCATGTCAAAGGTGTGGAACATGATTCAAAAGATATAGGGCAATGAATCAAAATCTGGAGTCACCATCGCAAAGGTGGTAATACACTATTAACAACTAAATGTGAAATTGCCAACAAAAGTGGTGAAACTTTAGCAAACCATTCCTCATCTTTTAACTATAAACCTCAGTTTCAGAAGTTTCATAACAAACAGGAAAAGGAAAAGGTCAATTATAACTCCGATAATGGTGAGGACTACAGCGAAACACGTACATAACACTCCTTAGGCTGGCAACATCATCTCCAAACCGACAAGCCTCTTTCAATACACAACTCTCCAAGCAAAACCACCTGCAGATTGAAACGCCCCCTATCTGAACACAACTCTCTTTATGCTGGCAACAGCAACTGCATGCTGACACGCCCACCTCCTGTACATATTACTCCTTATGCTAACAGCATAACCTGCAGACACACACGTCCCTTCTGTACATAACCCTCCTTATTCTAGCAGCATCCCCTCTAGACCGACCAGCATTACCTGCAGACCGACATGCTATTTTCTGTACATAGGTCTCCTTATGCTACCAATATCCCAGTTAATCACGGTGCAGTACGAACATCCCTTCTGTTTTATAACGTCCGGGTGGTTTAGACAACCCATTAAAATATTGTCCTTTTGGAAACTTTATCAGGTTAGTTTTGGATGCAAGTGCTAGAATTCCGGTAGCATACACATCATCAATCCATATTGACTTAATGTAAGTGGAAGCTGTGTGTAGATTCCTGATAACTGACAGCGTTGTCATGTAGGCAAATCCTGCACAATATGGAGGGTACTTGAAGAAGGGATACTCCTTTTTGGAAACGGCCCACTTTCCGGTTACTCGCTTCCCGCTCCCAGGTACAACGAAGCACATAATATGCCCCTCAGGGACAGGGTTCGAGAACAGGTACCTCAACACGTTTGCAAGATGAATAACGACATCATCGTCCATTTTGATGACGTACTTTACATTTTGGCAGTGAGTGAGAACCCAATGATAGCCCATAATGTGTTTATGGGTCAGATTGTGGTAAGAATCTATGAAGTTCCCTTGCACCATGTCTTGATATTTCTGTGATTCTTTTGCAACTTCTGTCTGTAATGGAGCATTGTTAGTTTGCCCCACTAAGAAAACAACAGTCAGAACTGATCCATGTTTAGTGTCACATACACTGGTGGTGTTCCTGATTTTCTGTCGCTTCTTGACGTTGTGCAGGGCAGTATGCACCATCACCACTATGGAGGCCCATCCCTTACAGTTGTCGGAGTTCATCAAGAATTTGTACTGATGTAAATTATCCCAAACATCAACATCATTGTCCGCAATTCTGAGATATCCCAGTACTTGGGAAGTCGCATTGACTCTTTTTGAAGCTCTCTCTTCAGCAATAGCCTTTATACGATGACGAGCAATCGTGGTTGGCAGAGTTGTTTCACTCGAGGCGTTTCCATTCATCGTCGTGCTAACCGTTAGTGTTTCCGATCTGATCTCCAGTGCCTTACCTTCTTCGTTTGATACAGGCCGGGTGGTTTTTGGAGAGCAGTGTCCTCTGATTAGCGCATAGACCATAGCACCTGCTATAGAAGAAGTAAGCATCCATTGCCATGGTCTCCTTTGGAAACTTCCCAGACAGATCAAGCTAACCACCCTGGAACAGATGAAAAAAAACACATCTGTGAAGTCTTGTTTTTTGGGATGCTCCATTATTTTTCAGGTAGGACAGCTGTTTCTCAGTTATACATTATCTTAAACCAACATTTCAATAAATCTCACTTGGAATGGACGGACTGTGGGGATGCTAAAAAACAAGGTTACAATTGGCTATACATGCTTCACTCTCACGGGATGTGTCACCTTTATAGAAGAATGAATGAGTTAATATTTTCCATCGCATCGGCAATATTGAAGCCATATGGCGATGACAATAAGTCATTGATTATTTAATACCTGTTAACAAAGGACAGTACATTAGTAAGAAAATATCACAGTTGAGGTACAAACAAACCAGATCAATAATACAACAAACTATTTAATTTGTAGATGGCATCGCCGTCAATAATCTCAGTTGTTGATAACATCACCCTAATCTAAAACAAAATTCAAACCTTCAAAATGTATTAAATAAATTCTATTTCTTTAAAAACAACAACCGAGAATTAAATGATCACTGATGTTATCAAGAAGATACATAAAGGACGTTGAATGATAATAATTATGCCTTGTGAGAAAGTAATCAACAGTCAAGCAAAACATGCTTGACTATGATTATCTCATCACAAGGGATACATAATGGAGGATCCTCTCCTTTCAATAAATATTCATGGGTATAACGACTGTGGCCAATGCGACATGGTGGCAAAACAACTTCATCATGTCTGAACTGGCAACCCAAGATGGTCTAACCTAGGGTTGGTTTTATTTCATGAAGCTTGTATATACCTACTTTGGTGTTCCTCTTCTTTTGCATTAGATCTTAGATGAAGCATCTAATTATAGGCTTGTAATCACTGAATGGTAAAATAAGTGTTGTCACAGACTTGTTGAATGCTGCCTTTGCCGCAGCATCAGCCATAGTGTTTACCAGCGACTTTCAACAAATCTAGAGCCTTCAGGAATTTAGTCTTAAGATAATTTATATGATGCCGAAAAGTGAAATGCTGATCGAAGATGAGTCCTAGGAACTTAGCCTCCCCTACAACCTTGATGGGAATTTCCATCTAAAAATAGTTCAGGATCTTTATGGCGCTGGTATTTCCTGCATAAACAAATACAATTGGTCTTTGAAAACTTAAATCCATTTTCAAGTGACCATTTTTGAATTTTGATGAGAAATAGCTGTAGGTGTCTCTCGATGGTACGCATATTTTTGCCACAACATGAAATATTTAAATCATGAACAAAAATGGACCAATCAATTGAATCATTTAAGATCCTGGAAAGACCATCAATCCTTATACTAAACTCAGTGATGGACACCCTGATCCTGATTATAATGGTCAGACTGGTATTGAACCCACACGCACCTGAAATTGTCGGTCTGTTACACAATTGGGATATAAATTGTGGCAAGCCGTGAAGAAAATGTATGGTAGGAACTGTACTAACGCAAATCAATGTTGTCGGTCTGTCTTGTACTAATAAGTGTAACTCATTAAAATTGGTCCTCAGACCTCTGCTGTGCCACTGAATTAAAAAATGGATTAAAAATGTTCATCTTACAGATGGATGAACAGTAGATCTATTGCTCCCATTTTGTGACGATGAGGAGAGACAGCCATGTCCTCCAGAGTTTGAAATCGATTGGATATCTATATAGGTCACGATGACCCGTTGGTATACGATCTGAATTTTTCGAAAAATCATCTAATTTGCTTGTATTTTTCACAATAGGGGATGTTTTTGGTGCCAGTGTACCAGGCTAAATGTTTCCCTGGCCAGTTCTCTCCTGGGTAAGTTTTGGCCTTAGTTCTTCCCCACACTTGGCTAGATCCCACCTCCCCCCTTAAATCAGTAAGTGAGTGAGTGAGTATGGTTTTACGCCGCTTTTAGCAATATTCCAGCAATATCACGGCGGGGGACACCAGAAATGGGCTTCACACATTGTACCCATGTCGGGAATCGAACCCGGGTCTTCGGCGTGACGAGCGAACGCTTTAACCACTAGGCTACCCGACCGCCCCTTAAATCAGTAAGCTTACCTAAGGTGTGGAAGATGTAGCCGTGGCCAGATCCCACCCCTCTCCTTCCCCTCTGAATTTCAGATACACTGTACATAAGGCCATGCAAATTGGATTTTTAGTTTACAGTGTTCCTAGATGCGAGTATAGGGTGCAAGTGACAGAAAAACATATTTTTCATTTCACTAGGTTGGGAGGGAAGATCTATTATGAGGAGCGAGTGAGTGTAATTTTTTAGAAATTAATGTTTAAAAAACGACTAAATTACCATGTCAGGTAGATAAGTTTCAGCCTCAGCCAGATTTTTCCCTAATGCCAAACTTTACCTGGGGTAAATTTTCCCATTGATAACGTAATATACACCTGGGCACCTTTGCATAACCTGCACATATAGATTTCGAATCGAGATGCCAAATATCATATTTGACTAATAATGCAGTTTTGATTTAACAATATTCTGAGTATATTAGTCAAAGGGAACAGTATAGCATGAGTATTCCTCAGTATAATCACCGCATAAACTTGTATTATTATTGGTGTTAAATAATATTTCAATGCAATTGACATGTGTTTGAAGGGAACTCTTTTGATGACAACAGTTGCATCGTCCATAAAACTATTTTGACAAATAGCGACCTGAAATTCAATCAGACGCAAGGAGGAGACTCAGCATAAAGACTGGTGTTGTTAATATGCATTTGATCTGTTGAGAATCTCATAATTACATTACCACAACAGAGGGATTGCCAAGCGTCAGTTATCCTTCGTCACGCTACAATTATATATATTTAGTAAGTTCTTCCTCTACTTAAGTTAAGTCCTATTTCCATTCTGATATCAATACATTATCCCCATTAGTCAGCAGCACTGAGAAATTTATGCAAAAAAACCTTTATGAATATCATAGGCACCATAGAAGCTTAACTTTTGTCAATCATCAATCAACATAAACACCCTCATATTCCATAATTATAAAAATAGGACAGAACAAAATTTATTTCGTATAGTCTGGCCATGATGCTAATAGTACAGATGATTGGATAATATTTGTTATATTGTGACAGAGCGCTTCAGTATATATTGGCTTTGGAATTTCTAAGTTTAAACATTCTCTCAATATAAAGAGCTAGCTGAAATCAATTGCTGTCGTCATTTGTTGTGAGTAACAATACAAACTTGTGCATGGTAGGATATTGATAATAATACGAGGGCAAATACCTTAACCTTAAGTTAGTATAACCTGGACATATAAATAGTGCATGGTATTATTCATAATCTTTCTTCTTTACTGAAATTGCATACAGTCAGCAGTCATGCTAACTAGAAATTCCATATTTATGTATTTTAAAATCATTTGAACAACATCTAAATTTTGTTAAAGATCTTAGATTTACAGTCTTAATCGATGATACTCATTCAGGTTGTAGTAAGGATTTGTAAGTGCAATATATATCTAGTCTTGGTGAATTAGATATACAATCTGACCATTCTTGCATAAACAAATCTCTTGTTCTTTCCTAAAATGTATAAATAAAAACATCACCGACATATCGAGGTATCTCCGACATCTTGCATCAACCATACATTACCAAAGCCACAACTAAAAAATGTATATCTTACAAATGAAGCCCAATTTTTATAACCTTATTCATCATATTTATAGCATGAAATAGCAATACTTTGGATATTTTACCCAGAGACCCAGAGGCATTCTTAACAGCTTAATTCAATACTTCAGTATTTTCAAAACACCATATTCATACATTCTCGTCCTTCCAAGTTCACCTAATACAGCAGCATTTGAAGATTTGTATCCTATTTTCAAAGTATATTTACAATATTTGGTATGTATAATTTCAATATGTTTTCTTAATTCTGTAAAGCCATATGAGTTTATCATATGAAATACAGCAGTTTTCTTCACCTTTATTTCTGTATGCTTCCAGATACTTTCCAAGTTTCTTGTGTGGTCATCACATAATTATATAAATAGGAACCTTTCACTATTGTAGAACAATATCTAAAATATATTTTGGAAGATGAATATAAAGTTTCCAAAAATATGTGAAAAATGGGAAATATTTGAAATATGGTTTTCCTGAAGCAATCCACAAGGGGAGTGACTTGGCCTTGAAAAAAACTTTTTCCCATGTCATTACATGCTTGATGATGTGACCACAGTGGATAAGAACTGGCCTAGGATGAGATAAAACTGGCCTTGGTTGGAGCCAAGAGAGAGGAAGAACAGGCTGGCTGAACCTTACTAGTCTAGTCAAAATAACGATAGACCCACCACAAATTGCAACAGAAATGTTTTTAGTTGATTCATATTTAACAAGCCCTCCTTAACATCATAAAAAAAAATCTGGAAAAGTCTAAATGGGGGAACATTTCCAAATTCAGTCATCTTTACTATAGCGATTACCTAGAATTTTAATAGAAAAAAAATAATTCAATTTTTGAAATATATTCAAAGTTAACTATGTTACATATCAAATGAAAGCTACTAATACAGGCTTCATTATGTTATACCGTTCCATATTCTGTCTTGTTTTGGTTCAGAGAAATCAGCAAAAATCTCTTTTTCAGCTTTCAATAATAGTAATCTATCTTGTTCCAAACAGCAGACAAACAGACCGGACTATACCTGGGGAAGAACTGGCCAGGAGGATGTTTCAGCCTGTTACACCGGTACTGGTGCTGCTACCATTGAAGATGTAGAGACACTCGCTGATGGTGATGTATCATCTGTTTGTGAAGAACTTGACTGAACCAAGTTATCCGTGGAAACCTAAGTAATGTATGTCTGGCATTGAACGGACATGACTGATTTAAAGGTATGCTTGTCACAGCAGCAGAATAGGACACAGCTGTGGTTGGAGAGGTAATAGCTATGATTAAATGCTCTGTGAAGGTGATGTTTCTTTCATATTTACAGTCTTGTGTTGAAGTTTGGTCAGGACTTCGAGGAAGCCCATGGTCTCCTGAGCAGTTTGCACATTTAGGATTATTAGAACATTTATCTTCAGGATCATGGTCATCTTCTCCACCTTGAAAACATATCTTTTATCAATTGTTGCATGAGTGCCTACCGTGCCCAAACTGCTGGCTTTTGTACTATCAAAGTGGGTTTGGAATGTACTTATCGATTTCAATGTTAAAATATTCTGATTTAATAATTCTCAGAGGAATTGGTTCAGAAAAGGTCATCAGATAAGTGAGGTGAGGTGAAATTGGGTTTAACGTCGCGTCCAAGATTATTGCACTTATATAGCGACGTGCATGCACGTGTGTGTGTGGCTGCTTGTACTAGTCCGGACTGATGCCGATTTATAGTGCTAGCACACTGAGAAACCATGCCGCAGTTTAACATGAATACCCCACTCAGACTCCGAGCCGACCAGTCCTTGTTTTAGCCCCTTAATGCCAAGCGCCAGACAGGGT
This sequence comes from Haliotis rufescens, assembly GCF_023055435.1. Classification (NCBI taxonomy): domain Eukaryota; kingdom Metazoa; phylum Mollusca; class Gastropoda; order Lepetellida; family Haliotidae; genus Haliotis; species Haliotis rufescens. Next base: position 4,186,583 of record NW_025963846.1, on the reverse strand, counting down.
AACAACAAGTACCATCTTTTAACGTCTTTTGGTATGACGCGGCAGGGGATCGAACCCCGGACCTTCAGCTCTCTTGGGGGACGCTCTACCACTAGACCATGGAGGCGGCCTCATGAGATAAGTATTTGATTTAGAGATTGCATCATCCCTTTTGTAAGTGACGTGTATAACTCCCTGATCTTTCAATAATCTCTCTAGAAATAGGCGTCACATCAATTGTGAAAAAAAATAAAAGATTTTACACTTTCTAAACCTATCTGTGTCAATGACATGTTTTTACATGTGGAAATTCACATCTGGAGACAGCAAAAATGTACCGTAACCTAGGACTTGTACTGACTGATTTTTTAAACTACAGTAACACCGCAACATACGTGGCAAAGTCAGCAAGTAGGTCGTTGGGACTGGTTATAGCAAAGAGTAAGCTACTCGGTGGTGTGGATTTTAATGGGTTTACAAAGCTCTATGGCAACCTAGTGCTACCAGTGATTACCTACGGGGTGGGTCTACAGGACTATCTATCGTGCATACAGATACTTCCTCGGAGAGGGAAGATATACCCCTGTAGATGCTATATTAGATTACCTTGGATAGCACAGAAGGTCGCTGTTGCTTGGCGTTAGCGAGGGTGTGTGCTGATGGACAGATTTTGTCTAAACAGAAATATATTCGAGGTGGGCAGACAGAAATGGTTCACTTGGGTACAAAAACTAGAATTTTAAAGCTCATCAGCCATTTAAAAAATGTAGCTGTGTGTATAAGGTCATCTTTGTAATCCCAGATAAGATAAAGCGCAGGGCAGCGTGGTACGACAGGATAAGTAGTAACATGGGGAAACTGAGAACATATAAGAACTTTAAAACTGATTACTGTATAGATCTCCATGTAAAGTCGAATATGCTAGACCCGTGAAGATTCCGGGGTAAAATAGGTCTTCAGCAACCCACACTTGCCGTAAAAGGCGACTATGCTTGTCGTAAAAGGCGACTAACGGGATTGGGTTATCAGGCTCGCTGACTTGGTTGATGCATGTCATCGATCCCAATCGCGTGGATCTATGCTCATGATGTCAATCACTGGATTGTCTGGTCCAGACTCGATTATTTTACAGACCGCCGTCATATAGCTGGAATATGGCTGAGTGCGGCGTAAAACAACAAACCAAAAAAATCGAATATGCCAGGATGTTACAGGAGTTCTTTTGCTTAATTTAGATGTGGGGTGGCATCAATCAATCAATCAATCAATCAATCAATCAATCAATCAACCAACCAATCACTCAATCACTCAATCACTCAATCACTCAATCACTCAATCACTCAATCAATCACTCAATCTTTATTGTATGAAAGGCCATTGGCCCATATACACATACAGATAAACAATATCATTTACAGCTGTACAGCGCATTATATAATTATTGGATAACTAATATGATCCTTGACATGTAATAGAGGTATTAAAATAACAGTGGTAATCAGACTGTGACCTATATGTGCCATTATAAGATGAAGTGCAAGTTGCTCTTAGGTGTATAGTGTATGATGATCTGAAGCTTGTAGTCTATGCAATACCTTTAATATGTTATCAGATACAGAAAAACTTTCAGTGCTTTTTAATCAAATCTTGTTTAATATTCTACAACGATGAAAATAACTTTTATACAAAATACTGACTGTCAGATATAAATCGTATTTCAACCATTAATAAGGCAGACTTCTGAAATGCAGAAAGCATTCCGAGCTGATTTGTATTTCAGTCAGGTCGTTTTCTGGCGATGACACCCAGAGCATATCGAAGTTCTTTTGAATTTTCACTCTTTCACACGTAACATGTTTACAGCTTTACACATGCTAATACCATTCAATAGATTATGTTTTCAACACTCACTGTGTATATGTTGTGCTGTGACAATACCAACCATTTCAAAGACCGTAGCAGTGCACATTACACGACAACATACCTCAATGTACGTCTGCGTTTCTATTTACTGGTGTGAGATTGAAATGTCCGCACCTATATACTTTTTAATATGATCAGAAACATTCTAAACATAACGAATAATGCCTGCCCTTTATTGCGTTGTGCAAGGATATTGCGTAACACCACAGTGACCTGACAAGTTGATTCTCTTCATAAGTTGTATTTACAGTAGTTGTAGCAGTGGTTGTAGCAGTAGTTGTCGAAGTTCTAGACATTAAAAAGAAGCATTTTTGTAGTAGTAGTAGTAGTAGTAGTAGTAGTAGTAGTAGTAGTAGTAGTAGTCATGTAGTAGTAGTATGTCATCGTTTTCGCTGTTGTAAAAAACAGTAGTGGTAGTTGTAATTATGGTAGTAGTACCAGTTTTTATTAAGGCGCATTATGAATCTGGACGGTCTTGATTGCAATTTGACACTATTAATATGAGTAACACAACTAATATAATCGTTCGCAAGACCCCCCACCAACCACCCCCAGCTTTAATCAATTAAAACAACAGCTAAGCAGATTAACCATCAAAGGATACCGCACTATCTTCATGGGAAAACGTTTGGCCACAAAGTCGACGTCCTGCAAATACCTGTCATCTAACACCATTGACTATATAGAAACTACTTACAATACCAATTTTAACAAGATTAATGAAAGGGATCTACAATGGGTAAGTCTTTATAATCCCAGCAAAACAAAATCGATTCTTGTTTCCACAAAAGAGCTGCATTGTACAATTTTTGGGGGACAATGAAAACACCGAAAATGTTAAAACACACAAACATCTGGGTGTTATTATGTCATCATCAGGCAAGTGGTCATGTCATATTAAATCAGTTATTAAAACTACATCTCAGATGAATATTTCAACGAGAAAGCATACATTAATGGTCAATCTTTGTCCGTTGAAGAGGAGATATGTATTGTTTATTTTACCACATTGTGAATATGCATGCGAGGTTTGGGACAGATCAGAAAGACTTCAACTAAATACAGCAATAACTGGCAAATTATATTTAGAATCTTTGAAGTCCCTAGGGGCGGACCATATGATTTCAAGGGGCAGCTTATTATTTGTGTAAATAAAACACTCAGCCTCAATCTGCTTGAAAAGAAATAACTCAGCCCCAATAAAAAGTCTCAACTGCAATATGGCAGGCCATCCTCATCGATACAGGGTATTTCATGAGCAAAGCCATAATCTTTGACAAAGAGACACTATGTCTGGAACCCTTATTATTAACAATCATTTCAAATGTTCCATTTCAAGAAGCCATATCATGCAAGTCACTGTGTTGTATCCTTAAGTTATTGACAAGGTCATTGACTCCGCTTGTCCCACTGTCATGACTGAAACAGTTGTTGACTGTGATGTGAAATGACCATTAAGCACAATTGAATTAACAAAAATACAACATAAACATAAAAATTGCAATAACCTGAACTGACATTGTTTGTTCCTTAAAACAGAACAGCACCAATGTCAAGGAAGACTCTTGTATCATCAAAAGACATGAATTAACAACATCATTACAAGTTATGCCCTGAGAATCAAATATGCCTAAAATGTACCCTATTGAAGATTGAGATGCATCAGTTATGAGGATGAAGGGTTTGTTTTGGTCGGGATATGCAAGGATGGGGGCTGTTGTAAGGGTTTGTTTCAGCTTTTCAATTTTCTGTTGGCACTTGTTGGACAATTTGAAGGACACGTCTTTTTTCAGAAGTTTGTATGGATGGAAGGAGATGCCAAAAAGCTTTGCTACAAATATGCGATAATACGAAGCCAAACCTAAGAAATGTCTAATGTAATGGACATTTTTAAGGGATGGTTATGTGTCACTGATCTTTTTTTGAAGGATGGACATGGATGCCATCTTTGGTGAAGATATGCCCAAAGTAGACGACTTATTTTGTCACGAATTTACATTTGCTTGGCATGGGGTGAATCCTGCTTCTTTGATCTTTTGGAATGCTGCCTTAAGGTGATTCCAATGTTCTGAATACGTTTTAGAAAGTATTATGATGTCATCCACATAAAATGATATGTAAAGCCAATTCATTTCTTGTAGTGCCTGAAATGGTTTGCTGAAATGACATAGGAGCAATTTTTGAGGCCGAAATGAGACGATTCCATTCAAAAACACCATCGGTTGTAATGAAGGCCGACTTGTGTTTTGTATCTTGATGGAGTGGTATTTGCCAAAAGCCATTAGCACAATCAAGGACATTAAACATGTTGGCATGGCTGTCGCCTCTATATGGGATCAAAGACATTTTCAAAATGTGGTAGAGGGGGAAATATAGGCTTGGTAACAGCATTGAGGTGTCTATAATCTACGGAAAAGCGGTATGAGCTATCCCGTTTTTAAACCATGACATTTGGAGAGTGCCATTCAAAAGACGTGGGCTGAATCATATTGGTTTCTAACATTTCTCGCACCTGTCTAGAACATTCTTCAATAATGGCTGCGTTTTGCCTATAAAATTGGGGTCTAATGGGTCTGGCGTGCCCTGTTTCTATTTTTGTTATGATATATGTGAGTATGTTCCTATCCAGACCAATCTGAGGCAAAAACTTTGCATTTATTGTATTCTTGTACTTTCAATATTGTGACTATTTTTAAAACGCTTTTTAGGACAAAGCCTCCATGACGTCCAGGGGTATTGTTATAGTGCAAACCTCTTCACCTAATTGTTTCAATATGTTTCCAAAGTGCACAGAAATTAGATACTCTTATTCTGTTTTATGTGTACAGCAAACATTCAGCACATCCACTCTAATCATAAGCCCCCGAAAGGGAATATTGAAGCCTTCCCTCGATTTAAATGGAGTTTAAGAAGAGATAAATTGTCAGTTCCACCACACTTCCCATGCAGTCTCAGAAAATTTAACATAATATATACAAATGAAGATATGGTGCCAGTAATTTAAAAACTTATTTATTTAAACGATGTGGCAGCCCCAATGAAAAGTTTTTTACTTGATGCTATTTAGGGGTGTCTTTGCCGGCAGGTATTTTTCGGAACTATAAATATTTCACCAGATCATGTGAATGCTAACACAATGTTGTTGACAACATTAATCCCTGCCTGTCGGCAAAGTGTGTATAATTGTCTTGACATAAATCACGTAAAATAAGGCCAAATAGCACACTTTTATTCCTTTCAGAAATTGAAATACGCACAATAAGCTTTTTAGATTTAACATTACTCAACAAGGTGGGAAACAGCACCACCATATTGAATCCTTGACATAGTGCCATCTTCTAGTTATTGTTTTTGGCTAGAAGCCGCTCGTCCTACAATTTAGAAAATAATAATGAAGAACAGGCAATTATTTTGTATCATCAAACGGAAAACTAGAATATCAATATTATACATGAGACATATATGTAGACAAAATTCCATATATATATTATTAATTTAATTATTTATATATTATTTTATAGGCTACATTGTGAAATAAATGTTCAGTTTAAGAACTTACTGTGCAGTTATCTTGAACTCTTGGTTATATGATCGACTTTCAGTGTCTCCTTCCTCGCTGCAAGGAAGGTGTCGACGGCAAACTAACTATTTACGGGAAGTTGATTATGGCTTTATAGCAGTCCCAGTGTACAGTTTCCCATCATCATGACTTAATCCCGAAGTTATGCCCATTGTATGGTAAACTCCACCACGAGAATTAGGAATAAATCTAACATTGACCTCTGCGTTTGCCATTTGCAATGACACTTTCTAGGGAGGGCAGTATTTGTATACGAGTTATATGTTTGTGTGTTGGTCTATCCAATTTCTCTGTGTCAGTCTGGTGTCCGTCTGCCATCTCTTTTAACTGCAGAGTTGTTATTCTTACTCTCGAGCAGACTTTAGTCTGGTGCTACCTATCTGGGTCACAGATAATCCTCTGGCGATGTTGTGACTGCACGTTTATACCATAATTATTGCTCTACATCCCCACATGGACAAAGAAGGTTATTTACCTGATTACTTAGTCCAGCAACCTCACCAGGTTTGTGTGACTGTAGTCAGAGTGGACCGTCTCTTGTCTGGGCAACCGTGTGTCACTATCGTAACACTTTATTTGTTTTTATTGTGTATTTAGTAAAACACATAGATTACTGATACAGGTCACTTTATGATAAAACACAATGCTGTAGTTGACAGAGGAACACAGTTCAGTCAAAGGTAATTTACAAGACTTGGCTGGATCATACCACTCGCCCTGAGTTAAGCTCATCAATGAAGAGTGAAACAGATTATAGCTTTGAAATCACCCGACCGTTAGTTGTAATCCCCCTTGCCTGCCGGCAAAGTGAGAAGAAACCGTTAGTTTTAATCCCCCTTGCCTGCCGGCAAAGTGAGAGGAAACCGTTAGTTTTAATCCCCCTTGCCTGCCGGCAAAGTAAGAGGAAACCGTTAGTTGTAATCCCCCTTGCCTGCCGGCAAAGTGAGAGGAAACCGTTAGTTTTAATCCCCCTTGCATGCCGGCAAAGTGAGAAGAAACCGTTAGTTTTAATTCCCCTTGCCTGTTGGCAAAGTTAGAAGAGACCGTTAGTTTTAATCCCCCTTGCCTGCCGGCAAAGTGAGAGGAAACCGTTAGTTTTAATCCCCCTTGCATGCCGGCAAAGTGAGAAGAAACCGTTAGTTTCAATCCCCCTTGCCTGCCGGCAAACTTAGAGGAAACCGTTAGTTTTAATCCCCCTTGCCTGCCGGCAAAGTGCGAGGAAACCATTAGTTGTAATCCCTCTTGCCTGCCGGCAAAGTGAGAGGAAACCCATAAGTTTTAATCCCGCTTGTCGTTAGTTAGTTGACAATGCAGCTTTACCATGTGAATGAAAACATCCTTAGAAATGTACACAGATATATGAAAAAACAAAAGGTTTGATTGAGCAACGTTAATGTACATACGTTTCTGTATTTCACTTTTTCCTTTCTGTCATTTAATGTATTTGTGATCACATGAGAATAAAATATGTCTAAACTCAAAAAGATGCATCCTGACCTGCCAATGAGCCTCATTTCGTGGTGTGGTCACTGTAGAAGAAACTTTTCTCGCGGAATATGGAGAGCAGAGTAAAGTAAACTCTTGGCTAATCGACTTGCAGGATGGTGACCATCTGATTATTCATGAATTCCCACTTAAAACCGAACTTTGTTATTCAGCTAGGCCGTCATGGGAGATATTTGGAGTGAAGTAAATGCACCGTTTGGAATGTAATTGAAAAGACATATCCAATAAGAAAAAACTTCCCAATCTGAGTCAGACTTGAATCATGAAAACGCTACCTTTTGAAACGCATGAATTGTGTTGACAAAGGAGAGCCCAAGTACGAAGGACTTTTCTCTCTATGAAATGTAGCATGCTACCTGCCTTATGCATGCTACAAACATTCAAAAAAAAAGGGGGGGGGGGGGGGGGGGGGTGTATTTGAATATGTATAAAAGCCTTCTGAATGTAATGAAATACTGGCTGTCCTTTATCGTGTTGTACATGATATTGCATAACACTATACTGACATGACATAACACGCTAACTCTCTGTATACAGTAGTAATATTGGAAGTTATGGCAGTTGTATCAGTAGTAGTTGTTAATGAAAAGTTAAGTGAATTCAACCATTTAATAAACGATGATGTCGATCGAACAACTTACAAACGGACCGATCTGTTTTTATAAATTCTTTCCAAATGTTATTATGATCAGATTCGGGGGCATGGGTGGCCCATTCGTCTAAGGCACTCGCTGTGCAGAGTTGTTTCCCTTGGGCACGCAAGAAACCTATGATTGTGGGTTCGAGTCCTGGTTCGCCCCAATTATGATTCCAGGTTTGTCAGCACCATACCCGTGCTCGTGTGTTTCACCGAAGTTGTAAACGTCTGAGACCTGCATCACTTCGGGCTTTCTTCCCCCTTTAAGCTGACACACCGTGATATAACTGGAATACTGTTAAAAACGACGTTAAACCCAACTCACTCACTCACTCACTCACTCAATTTACATGTTCTCAAACTAGTTTTATCTCATGTCTGTGCTAGTCTAGTTATTGTATTGTCCTTCGGAGACAGGTTTTATGCACTCTAAATATATTTGCTATTAATGTTTAACTTTATCTCGTCACGGTATGGCGATGTGACGTTACATGTTAACTCATTCTAATCAGGTTCTAGGTACTAGTAAACAGAATGGCAAATCTCAACCAACATGGTTTGATAGTGACCGTGAAAGACTTAAATCATTTTAAGTACACCGGTTTAAATCTGTTCGGAAATTGTCAGTGTGATGACAATTTAAAGAAGTGTGCAAATGCCAAATCTGAGTTCAAGAGATGCTGTACGAAAAGAAAGAATTCTACGAAAGAAAGACTGCTGAAGAAAATAAACAATTTTCATATGACAGTGACTGTAAAAGGTTTTGGGATGAGGTGAAAACTGTTTTTAGCTCATAATTGTCCAGAAATATTTCTGCTGATGTTTAGTTCAATTATTTTAGCGATATGCTAATCCCTGCTGTGATGGCAAACTGGACATATTTTGAATTAAATATTGTAGATTTTGTTGAAAAAACACTCATGTATAATGAGTACACATTTGCCTTTTACCAAAGATCTTATATCTTGTGTAATAACTGAATGTGAAATTACCAAAGTTATTTCGTCATTAAAAGCAGGAAAGGAATCCCATATATTGGAGTTGCAGTACAGGTCGAGAAGTCGTTTCATCATTTGGTGTACGCCAAGGATGTATATTAAGCCCGGTACTGTATACTTTCTTTTCTAAGGAATCTCATGTATGAAAATTGTGATCATGGTATATTTATTACCCAGTATATAATTTGTTTGTTTGTTTGTTGTTTAACGCCGCACTGAGCAATATTCCAGCTATATGACGGCGGCTGTAAATTATCGAGTCTGGACCAGACAATCCAGTGATTGACATCATGAGCATCGATCCGTGCAATTGGGATCGATGACATGCATCAACCAAGTCAGCGAGCCTGACCACCCGATCCCGTTAGTCGCCTTTTACGACAAGCATAGTCGCCTTTTACGGCAAGCCTGGGCTTTTGAAGACCTATTCTACCACAGAATCCCAGTATATAAAAGATATAATGTTACTCTTATATGATGATGTTGTGGTAATGTTCTCACACACGGTATCCTTCTTACTGAAACAACTTAATGCTTCGGTGGCATTCTGTCATAAATAAGGTTTAGAAGTAAATACGGAAAAAGGTAATTGAAACCAGTACTTATTATAAATATCTTGTGAATATGTTTTAATCAAGGTTAAATTGGTCAACGGCATGTACAGCACTTGCCAGGCAAGCTTTTGCCAGGCAAGTCTTGTTCCTGCTTTATGTCATTTGAGGCGCAACAAATATATATTATTTAAAACCTCCAAGAAGTTGGTGTAACTTGTATATTCTTTAACATCATAATATCAACGTATTCCAAGCTCAGTGTTTGTGGGCGGATTTCAAATAGCCTTTCAAATTACTTTGGTTTTAATATCGGTCTCCGTCAGGGGTGCATTTTGAGCCCTCGACTATTAATCATGTTCTTAAATCGACTAGTTAAAGTCATGGAAGAGTGTGGTGGTAGAGGCATATTTGTCTCTCTAAGTTGCGATAATGTGTTTGCTTTAATGTTTGCAGATGACATATCGCCAATGGCTGATTCTAGTTTAAATTACAAAAAGAAAATCAATTCCTTGGATATATTTTGTGAGACCGCGGGTATGAAAGTAAATTTGAACAAAACCAAAATCATGTTGTTGTTTTTTGTAATTGTAGCCCTTTGCATAATTTTGAAAAATGTTTTTTTAATGGTAATCAAATAGAGGTAGTATCTTTTTGTAGATATATTGGACTTGTATTTACTCCAAAACTTGTGTGGAATAAAGCACATTTTTGTCTAACTTCACAAGCTAATAAAGCTCTAATGTCCATTTATCGTTATTCCAAAATGGGTTAGGGATATCCCATGTAAAGATTTGTTCAAAATATTAGATAGTAGGGTTGTCCCAATATTGTGTTATGGATCAGAAATATGGGGAGTAACATATTGCAAAGAAATCGAAAAAATACAAGTAAGACTCTGTAAATGGTTGCTGAAATGGGTAGTAAAACTAAAAACAATATGGTTCTTGGCCCCTCTCCAGTTGTTTATATGACTAGAGCAGTGAAATATCGGTGTGAAATTATGAATCTTAGTTAAAATAGATAAACGTACCAATGTTATCAGAAGTTGTTGTCCTTGGATGAAAGTGGGCGTGTAAAAAATATACTTTCTCAGTTCGGTTTTGGATTTGCGTGGACAGCCCAAGATGTTGGAAATATAAACAGTTTAATATGTATTTTTAAGAATAGAATCGTTGATAATCTCCAGGAAGCCTGGATTACGCACATATTCAATTCATCAATGTGTTGGTACTATGTACAGTTCAAGTCACTTTTAAATGTTGAATTGTACCTTTCATCAAATATCCCTGTCTACTTAAGGTCTGCTTCGAAAAAATTCGATGAAGTAACTTTCGGTTAGCTGTAGAAACTGGTAGATATACAAATAATAAATTTGCACGGAGTCTTTGCCCATGTTGTAAGAATGATAATGAGTTATATATTGAAGATGAATTTTATGTTATCTTTACTTATAGTGGGTACAATGTATTAAGAGATATCTATCTAAGCAGCCATCCACCACATGTAAATGATAATTGTCAATCCACATATCGCCTTGTAAATATATTGGCTTCTACGAGGAATGAACCATTGTACACTGTAAGCCTGTATCTTTATAAAGTAAGACCCATGAAGATCCGGGATAGAATAGGTCTTCAGCAACCCGTGCTTGCCGTAAAATGCGACTATGCTTGTCGTAAAATGCGACTAACGGGATCGGGTGGTCAGGCTCGCTGACTTGGTTAATGCATGTCATCATATCCCAATTGCGTGGATCGATACTTATGATGTCAATCACTGGATTGTCTGGTTCAGACTCGATTATTTACAGACCGCCGTCATATAGCTGGAATATAGTGCGGCGTTAAACAACAAACAAACAAACATCGAGGGAAGTTGAACCTGTCACATAACTTGAACATCTGTGTTCTTAAGTATCCACAAAATGTAAACCCAAAATAAGCATGCGTATCTAAATTGTATTAAATGGTTGTATTATGGGCCTCTGGCCTTTGTACTGAATAAGGGGCGGTCGGGTAGCCTAGTGGGTAAAGCGTTCGCTCGCCATGCCGAAGACCCGGGTTCGATTCCCGACATGGGTACAAAGTGTGAAGCCAATTTCTGGTGTCCCCCGCCGTGATATTGCTGGAATATTGCTAAAAGCGGCGTAAACCCATACTCACTCACTCACTTGTACTGAATAAATCTGTCTGTCTGTCATTTGTTTGATGGAAAAACTACCCCTGTCCTTCTTTATGGATCAGTATTTGGGGTACCAAGTATCATAGTGCCACAGCCATGATTCAGATTGTATACCTTGAAAAACTCCTTGGAATTGGTAAATGTGCTTCAAATAAAGCAGTACTTGAGGAAACAGGCCACTATTGTACATATATTCTATGCCAGTGTAGAGTTGTTAGATATTGGATAAGACTGCTAAGAATGGATCCCCATTGCCTCCCATATCAATGTCATGTGATGCTTAAACGTTTGGATCATAAGCATGAACGAAATATAATTTAAATTGGATTCCTGATGTCAGATATTGACTGTTAATCACAAGATTTTATTTTGCATTTATTTCGGAAGAAGTTGGTAGTGAAAACTTATTTTTGCATCAATTTAGCACATCAATTTAAGTCTAGAACTCCGAACCGACCATTCCTTGTAATAGCCCCTTAATGTCAGGCGCCAGACAGGGTAACAACAAGTACCATCTTTTAACGTCTTTTGGTATGACGCGGACGGGGATCAAACCCCGGACCTTCCGCTCTCAGGGCGGGCGCTCTACCACTAGACCACGGAGGCGGTCTCAATTTAAACAATGATTTATAGAGTGAGTATGGTTTTACGCCGCATTTAGCAATATTCCAGCAATATCACGGCGGGGGGAAACCAGCAATGGGCTTCACACATTGTACCCAAATCAGATTAATAGATATTTTTTAACAATCGTTGCATGAATCGATAAATACATATTTGTTTTTAAGTAATTATGCTGATTTAAAGTCACAATTGCTCCCAGAATTACTTCAGGATAGATAATTAATTAGAGCACTATTTAAACAAAATCTAAATTATATTTTCAATATTTCAATGTAGACCTAATCAAATCAGAGACTCTGTTCATGAAATATGTATTGCAGTTGTGATGTTTCAAATGGGCATTTTATGATGTCTTCTAAGGGGAAACAACCTCTCATGATTATTTTTGTGACATTATTAAGTACCAATACAGTGTTCTGAGGTATATGGTCGGGGACATATGAAAGTAGATGATTACACAAGTAACTAATAGGAGACAAGTAACTTGAACCAATAGGAGACAAGTAACTTGAACCAATAGGAGACAAGTAACTTGAACCAATAGAAGACAAGTAACTTGAACCAATAGGAGCATCACATTGCATGATGATAGTACTGAGGTTAAGTGAGTGAGTTAGTTAATATTTAACGTCACATCGGCAATATTTCAGCCACAATATGACGAGACCACTTAATATATCAAGAGTAAAGACAGTTGGAGGTTACAAAAATCAGTCGACAATGGACGGTAAAACAGAGAGAGTATCACTGATTTGTAATTAAAACAAGCATTTATTTCTCAAAATATGACTATTTAGAACAATACATAATGAGCTACAGATCACCAGCAACCAAAGTTAGGCCACCATACAAGGGGGCATTGGGACTTACGGTACTTCTGCTACCCACATGGTACCCCAGCAGAATTTACACCATCCCTCTGGCTACTAGTGATGGTCAGAAACTTTAGCTAAACAATGAAAATCAACAAAAATACAACGAATAAAATCAAAGAGAAATGAACAAATACTTCAAATGATATCCCTCTCAGGGAGCATTTTTTTTACGATACTTCAAGCCCCTTTAACGATTCAGCCACTAACAACACAGTTATAATTCATTCTGCCAAATTAAAAATCACTTATACAATACATATACACTTAAAAAAAAAGAAACGCAATACAGATAATTTTGGCCATAAAAGCAAAATTAGCAGACCAATAGGTGCAAAATGAGTGAGTGAGTGAACCACTCCTGCCCAAGATCGCTACATCCGACTGCGCCACCTACGTGAAAGGACGGCCACAGCCACCTCAACTGCATCCAAAATACCTGGACTGCGCAGAATCACCGACCAGATCGTATGAAACCGTTTAAGAGCAGCAGGTCAACGAGCAGGTCCTGTTCGACGCGTCATATTGAGTCGACAAGACATGGCCCCATGTCCAATCTTCTGACACTTGTAACAACGGAGTGGATTAGGCAAATACACATCCACGCCAATGCTGCAATAGCCATCATAGAGAAAGGTGATTCAACATCCCTGCTCCCCACCCACCATGGAGCGTCAATAAGGACAATGTTGTAGTAGAAGCCGACTACAAACACCAGGGCCCTTGACAATTATCTCAAGACAAATAGAACCCAGAGGTCAATTATGCCAGATTGGCCCATGAGCCACCGCCTTCAGGCATTTGACTCTAGGCAATGTTATAGCCATGCATATGTAATGAATAATATTATATAAAGTCCATAATACAAGAATAGAATATAAAGTAGTAACCACGCCAGGGCATGGCATGACCAGCCGATTGATAGAACCGGGCCCATTCTACCACCCGTCTATGTGAAGGTAGGGTCAAAGTGGTGTGTTGGGCAAAAGGAACACTGTTCCTGGCTCCAGTGCTAGTCCCCTAAAAGTTATGATATGATGGTGATGTACCAGAGGTGCGGAAATGTAAACTGGGTATCGTCTATTAAGAAAAGAGTTAATGAACTGGGATTTGGGTATGTATGGCAAAGTCAAAACGTAAAATATCCTGATCAATTTATTCATACATTCACTCAAAGATTGAAGGATAGTACATTCAGAAATGGTCCCAAGTCCCAATTTAAAACTGAAGAATATCCTTTGAAATCACCTGATTTAGAAAATCCTTTTCTCAAACATGATGTTCTCTTCACAGCCTTCAGATTGAACAAGGAAGTTAACACCAAAGTGAGTGAGTGAGTATTGTTTTACGCTGCTTTTATAAATATTCCAGCAATATCACGGCGGGGGACACCAGAAATGGGCTTCACACATTGTACCCATGTCGGGAATCGAACCCGGGTCTTCGGCGTGACGAGCGAACGCTTTTAACCACTAGGCTATCCGACCGCTCCTGTCATGAATTGTAATACTTTTAAAAACATATACATGTCATTTTGTACAAATTCCAGGCTTTCAAAGCTATTTTGATGATTTACAAGGTTTTTCAAGGTTGGCATTATAGTCAGTTGGCCACCAGCAGAAAAGAGGCTTAGTTTAGATTTTCGTTCCCACATTTTCCTGTATACCTTAAACCTTTTCTGTTGCATAAAGGAGGTATCTGTACCCAATTTTCATTGGGTAGTAAGCTTGCAAGTGTGTGCAGGAATTTTCAGGGGGTCAAAATTGCATAAATTGAAGGAAAAATGCATACTTTGACAAAATTGGCTGTAACATTTTCATTAAGTCATTAAATTATCCAAATTAAGTCTTTGATTACAGGTAATAGGTTCGGTTATCTGATTTGGCAAACATTTTGTTTCATTTAACTGTTATTCTAATTATCAGTGGAAACATTGGTAAAAATCATGTTTTTTTACTTCATTTTCAAATCTTGTGAGTAGGTAAAACACTAATTCCATTGAATTGTGACAATAAAACCACTATAACTGGGTATTAAAATCTGCCTTATCCATTGTACTATCCTATACAAAAAACAAAATGAAAATATATTACATAGGGGTTGAGATATTGTATACAATGTTACCCCACCCCCCAAAAACCAATTTTGATGAAAATTGCTTATTGAGTTATGGTGGTAGATGATGTTGCTGTAGTGGATGAGTGGGATAATTGCAACAATGCCTAAACACACCAAAATAGTAAACTCAGAAAGAAAAATTATGTTTCAAGTTTTTCTGTGAGCATTTATGGTGGCCATCTTGAATTTCAAGATGGCCGCCATTTTGACCTGTTTTTAAAAACAAGATCTTATATAGTTCTTCAACATGGTCATGTAATATATCATATGAAAGCTTTTTACATTGTCTTTTCAATGATGTACATTATTCACTGACTCCTGTGGTAAATTGATCCCCAACAATGAAAAAAGGAAATATTGAAAGCTAATTTATCTCACGACTTCAACCCATACCCAAATTTAGATTTAAATTAAAATGGACATATTTTCACTCAAAATTGTAGATATACAGCACTTTTGTCTGAGCATTTCACTAGTTTATAATTTGAGTGAAGAAACAAACATGAGAATACTTGTAGTATTATTAAGTATTAAAAATAAAATGTGAAATAATGTCACCGTCAGAGTCCGTCGCATCTGGAGAGGTAGGTAAGTTAAATTGTTTCTGTTTAGGCATGACATAGCACAACTGCATCCAAGGGAATATCCCATGATGTTCTTGGCGCAGCTACACCTGAATGAGGAGCATCTGCCTGTTGTGCATTTACAGGTGAGCAATTCTAGACACAGTGCTGGCATTCATTCCTGGGTCATTGGGATGGGTTCTGTGACATCGTCTGTAGACATCCACCTATACCCTTCTGGTGGTGGAATGTCCTTTGTGTGCGGAACACCACGTGATGCAAATGTGTTGACATCTGAGTAGAGGTTGTGTGGTGGGAGTTCCTCTAGGTCTCCAACTCTGTGGAACATGTCAGCTGTAAGTGTATTAATGCTAGTTGCAGTCGATGCTGGATTGTACACTTTGATGACAAGTGAGTCTGTCTCTTTCATGTTGAAGGCACCAGTTTTTTCTGTTGGTTGCAACAAATATGGTTGTGCGATAAATATGTTCCAGGTCCACAACCTGTGACCGCATGGAATGCTGGTAGAGCTGCTACAATATCTGAGAGAATGAGAGATTGATGTACATCATCAAATGATATGCACCCATTCATATCTGAGCAGAAAACGATGTTTATGATGCGTCAACTGTACTCTAACATCAGTGTCTCAGCTGTTAATGACACTGTGGTCGTATCCATTGCAGGAGGCATCCATGACATTGATCACCATTCGTGTAGCTGCCTCTTTATGTGTTGACAGTAGATTTTGCATTGCTTCAGATTGATCTATGGAAGATACTGCTGTAATTGGGCTGCTTAATCCACCTGCAATGATGATGATTTGATGATTATGATGGAGATGCTGTGCCTGTGTGTGCAATTATGTGGTCAAGAATTGTATCAAATTTTGCTTGTTCATTTCAATAAAACTGGACAATGTAGCCAGCAGAAGGATGTCCCATTTATCTATTATTCTTCAAGTTTTCTTTGATCGATCACCTCTTTTTGTCCGAGTTGCAGATTTTACTGACTTTGCAACATATTGGTCAAAGACATCATCGACTTAAGTACAAGTTTCACCGAAGTTCTTCAGCACATTCCAATTGAAAACATCAGCCAAATCTCCAAAGGGCCTAGCTTTGCTTGGTTTGCCTATAACCTGTACAAGAGCCATGCCAGAAATAACAATGCATTATGTGTCATCAGTTGATGGTACCATGAGAATCTGCAAGCAAATGTGATAATGCAGCTTTGTTGTACAAAGTAGGCCATCTGTTGTTGCCAGGGAAGGTGGGGTCTGGGACAGCTCATGTGTTAGAAGATGTGGTACGTTTACTTCTCTTCCACTGAGGGTGGCACTCAGCAACCTTCTGAAACGTTGTCTTCCTTGCTTAAAGGTATTGGTTTGAGTTGACTTCTTTGATATCTGCATGATGTACAGTGCGGAACATGTACTGTTGGACACACTTCTGATATTTTGTCATGAATACTCTTAGCATTATCCGCCAATCGATTGTCAGTGAACTCTGACAAAAGCTTGTCACCTCGATTCATAACATGATGATATAATATCTTCCTTAGATCAATCTGCAGCAATACCAAATCTACCAAATCAGATATAGGTGGGTGCAGGTACTGCAAAGGACCTACTATTCATACAAGTTGATGATGTACATCAATCGCTCACTCAAGATGTTGTAGCAACTCTACCAGCATTCCATGCGGTCATGGTTGTGACACAACAAGCCAGTTCAGTTGTAATGGCAAGAAGTCGACCTGGAACATATTTATCGCACAATCAGATTTGTTCTAACCAACAGAAGAAACTGGTGCCTTCAACATGAAAAAGACAGAAACATTTGTTGTCAAAGTGTACAATCCAGCATCGACTGCAACTAGCATTAATACGCTTACAGCTGACATGTTCCACAGAGTTGGAGACCTAGAGGAATTCCCACCACACAACCTCTACTCAGATGTCAGCACCAGTGCATCACGTGGTGTTCTGCACACAAAGGAAAGGCTGACATTCCACCATCAGAAGAGTATAGGTGGTCATCTACTGAGGATGTCATAGAAACCATCCCAATGAGCCAGAAACGAATGCCAGCACTGTGTCTAGAATTGCTCACATGTAAATGCACAACAGGCAGATGCTCCTCATCCAGGTGTTGCTGCGCCAAGAACATCATGGGATGTTCCCTTGGATGCAGTTGTGCTATGTCATGCCTAAACAGAAACAACTTACCTACCTTTCCAGAAGAGATGGACTCTGACGGTGACTAGAGGTGACATTATTTCACAGCCCTTGACTCTGTGATGTAATCTTTAATACTTCATAATACTACAAGTATTCTCATGTTTTTTTTCACTCAAACGATAAACTAGTGAAATGCTCAGACAAAAGTGCAGTTTATCTACAATTTGTGAGTGAAACGATGCCCATTTTATTAAAATACGACTTTGGAGGTTGGTTGGTGTTGCTAGAGAAATTAGCTTTCGATATATCATTTGTTGTATTATTGGGGGATAAGATTACCACAGAAGTCAGTGAATAAGGTACATCATTAAAAAGATAATGTAAAAAAGCTTCCATATGATATATTACATGACCATGTTGTAGAACTAAAGTGCTGTATATCTGCAATTTTGAGTGAAAATATGTCGATTTCAATATAAATCTAAATTTGGGTATGGGCTGAAGTCACGAGAGAAATTAGCTTTCAATATTTCCTTTTTTCATTGTTGGGGGTCAATTTACCACAGGAGTCAGTGAATAATGTACATCATTGAAAAGACAATGTAAAAAGCTTTCATATGATATATTACATGACCATGTTGAAGAACTATATAAGATCTTGTTTTTAAAAACAGGTCAAAATGGCGGCCATCTTGAAATTCAAGATGGCCACCATAAATGCTCACAGAAAAACTTGAAACATAATTTTTCTTTCTGAGTTTACTATTTTGGTGTGTTTAGGCATTGTTGCAATTATCCCACTCATCCACTACAGCAACATCATCTACCACCATAACTCAATAAGCAATTTTCATCAAAATTGGTTTTTTGGGGGTGGGGTAACATTGTATACAATATCTCAACCCCTATGTAATATATTTTCATTTTGTTTTTTGTATAGGATAGTACAATGGTTAAGGCAGATTTTAATACCCAGTTATAGTGGTTTTATTGTCACAATTCAATGGAATTAGTGTTTTACCTACTCACAAGGTTTGAAAATGAAGTAAAACAACATGATTTTTACCAATGTTTCCACTGATAATTAGAATAACAGTTAAATGAAACAAAATGTTTGCCAAATTCAGATAACCGAACCTATTACCTGTAATCAAAGACTTAATTTGGATAATTTAATGACTTAATGAAAATGTTACAGCCAATTTTGTCAAAGTATGCATTTTTCCTTCAATTTATGCAATTTTGACCCCCTGAAAATTCCTGCACACACTTGCAAGCTTACTACCCAATGAAAATTGTGTACAGATACCTCCTTTATACAATAGAAAAGGTTTAAGGTATACAGGAAAATGTGGGAACGAAAATCTTGTTTTTCACCCCTGGCCAACTGACTATTAAAAAAGCAGTTTTTTTCAAAAGTACCTAAATGTTCAAGGCCTTTTCAAGGCTGCATGAACGTTGTGAAGGTTTCTCTCACACGCTTTCATCGAATTCCTTTTACATGCTGTATTGTTTCACAATGAGGTATCCCGATGTTTTCTTAATTTTTTTCTGGTATTTCTTGTATTTAGTCGGTTCATAAGTTGGATAAAACACTCCTCGTTTTTTGTTTGAAAATGTAAAACCTCATGCTAGGGAAAAGCCCTCGGGATTTTTTTTTTACCTCGCTCGCGGTTTTACATTTTCAAGTCGTGTTTCATCTGTAACATACACAATTAAATACTGACAAAGTGGAATAAATCAATATATTGTAGAAGGGTTCCTGTTTTAAAGGTTTACTGCAAATAAGATACACGATTAGGGAAATATTTATATACTCCGTCCCTCCGTGATTGTAGGTTCGCGCCCCGGTTCGCCCCGATTATGTTTCTAGGATTGTCAGCACCATACCCGTTTCGTGCTGTCACCGAAGTGGTAAACGAATGAGACCTACATCACTTCGGGCTTTCCTCCCACATCACGCTGACACCCCTGATATAACTGGAATACTGTTAAAAGCGGCGTTAAACACAACTCACTAACTCGTGTACATAACTTTCCTTATGCAAGCAACACCACCTGCAGACCGACACGCCTCCTTCTGTACATAATTCTCCTAATGATAGCAACATAACCTGCAGACCGACACGCCCCCATCTGTACCTTACTTTTCTAATGCTAGCAACATCACCTGCAGACCGACACGCCCCTTCTGTACATAACTCTCCTAATGATAGCAACATCACCTGCAGACCGACACGCACACTTTTGTACATTACTCTCCAAATGCTAGCAACATCACCTGCATACCGACACGCCCCCTATTGTAGATAACTCTCCCAATGCTAGCATGATAAACTGCAGACCGACACGCCCCCTTCTGTACCTAACTTTTCTAATGCTAGCAACATCACCTGCAGATCGACACGCTCCCTTCTGTACCTAACTCTCCTAATGCTAGCAACATCACCTGTAGACCGACACGCACACTTCTGTACCTAACTCTCCTAATGCTTGCAACATCCACTGCAGACCGACACGCCCCCTTCTGTACCCAACTCTCCTTATGCTGGCAACATCCACTGCAGACCGACACGCCCCCTTCTGTACATAACTTTTCTAATGCTAGCAACATCACCTGTAGACCGACACGCACACTTCTGTACCTAACTCTCCTAATGATAGCAACATCACCTGCAGACCGACACGCCCCCTTCTGTACCCAACTCTCCTAAAGCTAGCAACATGACCTGCAGACCGAAACGCCCCCATCTGTACCTAACTTTTCTAATGCTAGCAACTTCACCTGCAGACCGACACGCCCCTTTCTGTACCTAACTCTCCTAATGATAGCAGCATCACCTGCAGACCGACACGCCCCCTTCTGTACACAACTCTCCTAATGCTAGCAACATCACCTGCAAACCGACACGCCCCTTCTGTACCTAACTCTCCTTATGATAGCAGCATCACTTGAAGACCGACACACCCCCTTCTGTACCTAACTGTCCTAATGCTAGCAACATCCACTGCAGACCGACACGCCCCCTTCTGTACCTAACTTTTCTAATGCTAGCAACATCACCTGTAGACCGACACGCCCCCTTCTGTACATAACTTTTCTAATGCTAGCAACATCACCTGTAGACCGACACGCACACTTCTGTACCTAACTCTCCTAATGATAGCAGTATCACCTGCAGACCGACACGCCCCCTCCTGTACCCAACTCTCCTAATGCTAGCAACATCCACTGCAGACCGACACGCCCCCTTCTGTACCTAACTTTTCTAATGCTAGCAACATCACCTACAGACCGACACGCCCCCTTCTGTACATAACTCTCCTAATGCTAGCAACATCACCTGCAGACCGACACGCCCTCTTCTGTACACAATTCTCCTAATGATGGCAACATCACCTGCAAACCGACACGCCCCTTTCTGTAGATAACTCTCCTAATGATAGCAGCATCATCTGCAGACCGACACGCCCCCTTCTGTACACAACTCTCCTTATGCTGGCAACATCACCTGCAAACCGACACGCCCCTTTCTGTAGATAACTCTCCTAATGCTAGCAGCATCACCTGCAGACCGACACGCCCCCTTCTGTACATAACTCTCCTAAAGCTAGCAACAGCACCTGCAGACCGACACGCCCCCTTCTGTACCCAACTCTCCTAATGATAGCAACATTCACTGCACACCGACACGCCCCCTTCTGTACATAACTTTTCTAATGCTAGCAACATCACCTGTAGACCGATACGCACACTTCTGTACCTAACTCTCCTAATGATAGCAGCATCCACTGCAGACCGACACGCACACTTCTGTACCCAACTCTCCTAATGCTAGCAACATCCACTGCACACCGACACGCCCCCTTCTGTACCTAACTTTTCCAATGTTAGCAACATCACCTGTAGACCGACACGCACACTTCTGTACATAACTCTCCTAATGATAGCAGCATCACCTGCAGACCGACACGCCCCCTTCTGTACATAACTCTCCTAAAGCTAGCAACAGCACCTGCAGACCGACACGCCCCCTTCTGTACCCAACTCTCCTAATGATAGCAACATTCACTGCACACCGACACGCCCCCTTCTGTACCTAACTTTTCTAATGCTAGCAACATCACCTGTAGACCGATACGCACACTTCTGTACCTAACTTTTCTAATGCTAGCAACATCACCTGTAGACCGACACGCCCCTTTCTGTACCTAACTCTCCTAATGATAGCAGCATCCACTGCAGACCGACACGCCCCCTTCTGTACCCAACTCTCCTAATGCTAGCAACATCCACTGCACACCGACACGCCCCCTTCTGTACCTAACTTTTCTAATGTTAGCAACATCACCTGTAGACCGACACGCACACTTCTGTACATAACTCTCCTAATGATAGCAGCATCACCTGCAGACCGACACGCCCCCTTCTGTACCCAACTCTCCTAATGCTAGCAACATCCACTGCACACCGACACGCCCCCTTCTGTACCTAACTTTTCTAATGTTAGCAACATCACCTGTAGACCGACACGCACACTTCTGTACATAACTCTCCTAATGATAGCAGCATCACCTGCAGACCGACACGCCCCCATCTGTACCCAACTCTCCTAATGCTAGCAACATCCACTGCAGACCGACACGCCCTCTTCTGTACACAATTCTCCTAATTCTAGCAACATCACCTGCAAACCGACACGCCCCTTTCTGTAGATAACTCTCCTAATGATAGCAGCATCACCTGCAGACCGACACGCCCCCTTCTGTACATAACTCTCCTAATGCTAGCAACATCACCTGCAGACCGACACACCCCATTCTGTACATAACTCTCCTAATGCTAGCAACATCACCTGCAGACCGACACGCCCCCTTCTGTACCTAACTCTTCTAATGATGGCAGCATCACCTGTGGACCATTTCGCCCAACTTCTGTACATAACTCTTCATATTCTCGCAGCTATACATAACTCTCCTTACGTTAGAGGTATCCTAGTCAATCACGGTACAATACGAACATCCCTTCTGTTTTATAACGTTCGGGTGGTTTAGACAACCCATTAAAATATTGTTCTTTTGGAAACTTTATCAGGTTAGTTTTGGATGCAAGTGCTAGAATTCCGGTAGCATACACATCATCAATCCATATTGACTTAATGTAAGTTGAAGCTGTGTGTAGATTCCTGATAACTGACAGTGTTGTCATGTAGGCAAATCCTGTACAATATGTAGGGAACGTCAAGAACGGATACTCCTTTTTGGAAATGGCCCACTTTCCTTTTATTTCCTTTTTGCCCCGAGGTACAACGAAGCACATAATATTCCCCTCAGGGACAGGGTTCGACAACAGGTACCTCAACACGTTTGCAACATGAATAACGACATCATCGTCCATTTTGATGACGTACTTTACATTATTGCAGTGAGTGAGAACCCAATGATAGCCCATAATGTGTTTATGGGTCAGATTTTGGTAAGAATCTATGAAGTTCCCTTGCACCATGTCTTGATATTTCTGTGATTCTTTTGCAACTTCTGTCTGTAATGAAGCATTGTTAGTTTGCCCCACTAAGAAAACAACAGTCAATACTGATCCATGTTTAGTGTCACCTACACTGGTGGTGTTCCTGATTTTCTGTCGCTTCTTGACGTTGCACAGGGCAGTATGCACTATCACCACTATGGAGGTCCAGCCCTTACAGTTGTTAGAGTTCATTGAGAATTTGTACTGATGTAAATTATCCCAAACATCAACATCATCGTATGCAATTCTGAGATATCCCAGTACTTGGGAAGTCGCATTGACTCTTTTTGAAGCTCTCTCTTCAGCAATAGCCTTTATACGATGACGAGCAATCGTGGTTGGCAGAGTGGTTGTTTCACTCGAGGTGTTTCCATTCATCGTCGTGCTAACTGTAAGTGTTTCCGACCTGATCTCCAGTGCCTTACCTTCTTCGTTTAATACAGTCCGGGTGGTTTTCGGAGAGCAGTGTCCTCTGATTAGCGCATAGACCATAGCACCTGCTATAGAAAGAGTTAGCATCCATTGCCATGGTCTCCTTTCGAACCTTCCCAGACAGATCAAGCTAACCACCCTGGAACAGATAAAAAAAACACATCTGTGAAGTCGTTCTGTTGTTTAGATGCTCCATTATTTTTTAAGGTACGGACAGTTGTTTCTCAGTTATACATTATCTTAAACCAACATTTCAATAAATCTCACTTGGAATGGACGGACTGTGGGGATGCTAAAAAACAAGGTTACAATTGGCTATACATGCTTCACTCTCACGGGATGTGTCACTTCTATAGAAGAGTGAATGAGTTAATATTTTCCATCGCATCAGCAATATTGAAGCCATATGGCGATGACAATAAGTCATTGATTATTTAATACCTGTTAACAAAGGACAGTACATTAGTAAGAAAATATCACAGTTGAGGTACAAACAAACCAGATCAATAATACAACAAACTATTTAATATGTAGATGGCATCGCCGTCAATAATCTCAGTTGTTGATAACATCACCCTAATCTAAAACAAAATTCAAACCTCCAAAATGTATTAAATAAATTCTATTTCTTGAAAAAACCCACCGAGAATTAAATGATCACTGATGTCATCAAGAAGATACTTTAAGGACGTTGAATGATAATAATTATGCCTTGTGAGAAAGAAATCAACAGTCAAGCAAAACATGCTTGACTATGATTATCTCATCACAAGGGATACATAATGGAGGATCCTCTCCTTTCAATAAATATTCATGGGTATAACGACTGTGGCCAATGCGACATAGTGGCAAAACAACTTCATCATGTCTGAACTGGCAACCCAAGATGGTCTAACCTAGTGTTGGTTTTATTTCATGAAGCTTGTATATACCTACTTTGGTGTTCCTCTTCTTTTGCATTAGATCTTAGATGAAGCATCTAATTATAGGCCTGTAATCACTGAATGGTAAAATAAGTGTTGTCACAGACTTGTTGAATGCTGCCTTTGCCGCAGCATCAGCCATAGTGTTTACCAGCGACTTTCAACAAATCTAGAGCCTTCAGGAATTTAGTCTTAAGATAATTTATATGATGCCGAAAAGTGAAATGCTGATCGAAAATGAGTCCTAGGAACTTAGCCTCCTCTACAACCTTGATTGGAATTTCCATCTAAAAATAGGTCAGGATCTTTATGGCGCTGGTATTTCCTGCATAAACGAATACAATTGGTCTTTGAAAACTTAAATCCATTTTCAAGTGACCATTTTTGAATTTTGATGAGAAATAGCTGTAGGTGTCTCTGGATGGTACGCATATTTTTGCCACAACATGAAATATTTAAATCATCAACAAAAATGGACCAATCAATTGAATCATTTAAGATCCTGGAAAGACCATCAATCCTTATACTAAACTCAGTGACGGACACCCTGATCCTGATTATAATGGTCAGACGGGGTTGAACCCACACGCACCTGAAATTGTCGGTCTGTTACACAATTGGGATATAAATTGTGGCAAGCCGTGAAGAAAATGTATGGTAGGAACTGTACTAACGCAAATCAATGTTGTCGGTCTGTCTTGTACTAATAAGTGTAACTCATTAAAATTGGTCCTCAGACCTCTGCTGTGCCACTGAATTAAAAAAATGGATTAAAAATGTTCATGTTACAGATGGATGAACAGTAGATCTATTGCTCCCATTTTGTGACGATGAGGAGAGACAGCCATGTCCTCCAGAGTTTGAAATCGATTGGATATCTATATAGGTCACGGTGACCCGTTGGTACACGATCTGAATTTTTCGAAAAATCATCTAATTTGCTTGCATTTTTCACAATAGGGGATGTTTTTGGTGCCGGTGTACCAGGCTAAATGTTTCCCTGGCCAGTTCTCTCCTGGGTAAGGTTTGGCCATTAGTTCTTCCCCACACCTGGCTAGATCTTCCCTCCTCCCCCCTCAAATCAGTAAGCTTACCTAAGGTGTGGAAGGTGTAGCCGTGGCCAGATCCCACCCCTCCCATTCCCCTCTGAATTTCAGATACACTGTACATAAGGCCATGCAAATTGGATTTTTAGTTTACGGTGTTCCTGGATGCGAGTATAGGGAGCAAGTGACAGACAAACATATTTTTCATTTCACTAGGTTGGGAGGGAAGATCTATTATGAGGAGCGAGTGAGTGTATTTTTTTAGAAATAAATGTTTAAAAAAATAATAATAATAAAAATAATAAAAAAGAGATAATGAATAATGAATGTAATGACACACAACTAAATTACTATGTCAGGTAGGTAAGTTTCAGCCTCAGTCAGATCTTACCCTAATGCCAAACATTACCTAGGGTAAATCTTCCCATTGATAACGTAATATACACCTGGGCACCTTTGCATAACCTGAACATTTAGATTTCAAATCGAAATGCCAGATATCATATTTGACTAATAATGCAATTTTGATTTAACAATATTCTGAGTATATTAGTCAAAGGGAACATACAGCATGAGTATTCCTCAGTATAACCACCGCATATTTACACTTCAGATACTTGTATTATTATTGGTGTTAAATAATATTTCAATGCAATTGACATGTGTTTGAAGGAAACTCTTTTGATGACAACAGTTGCATCGTCCATAAATCTATTTTGACAAATAGCGACCTGAAATTCAATCAGACGCAAGGAGGAGACTCAGCATAAAGACTGGTGTTGTTAATATGCATTTGATCTGTTGAGAATCTCATGATAACATTACCACAACAGAGGGATTACTAAGCGTCAGTTATCCTTCATCACGCTACAATTACATATATTTAGTAAGTTCTTCCTCTACTTAAGTTAAGTCCTATTTCCATTCTGATGTCAATACATTATCCCCATTAGTCAGCAGTACTGAGAAATTTATGCAAAAAAACCTTTATGAATATCATAGGCACCATAGAAGCTTAACTTTTGTCAATCATCAATCAACATAAACACCCTCATATTCCATAATTATAAAAATAGGACAGAACAAAATTTATTTCGTATAGTCTGGCCATGAGGCTAATAGTACAGATGATTGGATAATATTTCACATATTGTGACAGAGCGCTTCAGTATATATTGGCTTTGGAATTTCTAAGTTTAAACATTCTCTCAATATAAAGAGCTAGCTGAAATCAATTGCTGTCGTCATTTGTTGTGAGTAACAATACAAACTTGTGCATGGTAGGATATTGATAATAATACGAGGGCAAATACCTTAACCTTAAGTTAGTATAACCTGGACATATAAATAGTGCATGGTATTATTCATAATCATTCTTCTTTTACTAAAATTGCATACAGTCACCAGTCATGCTAACTAGACATTCCATATTTATGTATTTTAAAATCATTTGAACAACATCTAAATTTTGTTAAAGATCTTAGATTTACAGTCTTAATCGATGATACTTATTCAGGTTGTAGTAAGGATTTGTAAGTGCAATATAAATCTAG
This sequence comes from Haliotis rufescens, assembly GCF_023055435.1. NCBI lineage: Eukaryota > Metazoa > Mollusca > Gastropoda > Lepetellida > Haliotidae > Haliotis > Haliotis rufescens. Next base: position 4,159,385 of record NW_025963846.1, on the reverse strand, counting down.
CCTTCGTGAATTAGATATACAATCTGACCATTCTTGCATAAACAAATCTCTTGTTCTTTCCTAAAATGTATAAATAAAAACATCACCGACATATCGAGGTATCTCCGACATCTTGCATCAACCATACATTACCAAAGCCATAACTAAAAAATGAATATCTTACAAATGAAGCCCAATTTTTATAACCTAATTCATCATATTTATAGCATGAAATAGCAATACTTTGGATATTTTACCCAGAGACCCAAAGGCATTCTTAACAGCTTAATTCAATACTTCAGTATTTTCAAAACACCATATTCATACATTCTCGTCCTTCCAAGTTCACCTAATACAGCAGCATTTGAAGATTTGTATCCTATTTTCAAAGTATATTTACAATATTTGGTATGTATAATTTCGATATTTTGTCTTAATTCTGTAAAGCCATATGAGTTTATCATATGAAATACAGCAGTTTTCTTCACCTTTATTTCTGTATGCTTCCAGATACTTTCCAAGTTGTTGCTCTGTCTCTCTGATGTTTCTTGTGTAGTCATCACATAATTATATAAATAGGAACCTTTCACTATTGTAGAACAATATCTAAAATATATTTTGGAAGATGAATATAAAATTTCCAAAAATATGTGAAAAATGGGAAATATTTGAAATATGGTTTTCCTGAAGCAATCCACAAGGGGAGTGACTTGGCCTTGAAAAAAACCTTTTCCCATGTCATTACATGCTTGATGATGTGACCACAGTGGATAAGAACTGGCCTAGGATGAGATAAAACTGGCATAGGCTGGAGCCAAGAGAGAGGAAGAACGAGCTGGTTGAACCTTATTAGTCAAAATAACGATAGACCCACCACAAATTGCAACAGAAATGTTTTTAGTTGATTCATATTTAACAAGCCCTCCTTAACGTCATGTAAAAAATCTAGAAAAGTCTAAATGGGGGAACATTTCCAAATTCAGTCATCTTTACTATAGCGATTACCTAGCATTTTCATAGAAAAAATAATTAAATTTTTGAAATTTATTCAAAGTTAACTATGTTACATAACAAATGAAAGCTACTAATACAGGCTTCATTATGTTATACAGTTCCATATTCTGTTTTGTTTTGGTTTAGAGAAATCAGCAAAAATCTCTTTTCAGCTTTCAATAATAGTAATCTATCTTGTTCCAAACAGCAGACAAACAGACCGGACTATACCTGGGGAAGAACTGGCCAGGAGAATGTTTCAGCCTGTTACACCGATACTGGTTCTACCATTGAAGATGTTGACACACTCGCTGATGGTAATGTATCATCTTTTTGTGAAGAACTTGACTGAACCAAGTTATCCTTGGAAACCTAAATAATGTATGTCTGGCATTGTACGGACATGACTGATTTAAAGGTATGCTTGTGACAGCAGCAGAATAGGACACAGCTGTGGTTGGAGAGGCAATAGCTATGATTAAATGCTCTGTGAAGGTGATGTTTCTTTCATATTTTAATTTTACAGTCTGGTGTTGAAGTTTGGTCAGGACTTCGAGGAAGCCCATGGTCTCCTGAGCAGTTTGCACATTTAGGATTATTAGAACATTTATCCTCAGTATCATGGTCATCTTCTCCACCTTGATGTGAGGTGAAATTGGGTTTAACGTCGCGTCCAAGATTATTGCACTTATATAGCGACGTTCTCCACCTTGAAAACATATCTTGTAATTGTTGCATGATTGTCCACCGTGCCCAAACTGCTGGATTTTGTACTATCAAAGTGGGTTTGGAATGTACTTATCGATTTCAATGTTAAAATATCCTGCTTTAATAATTCTCAGAGGAATTATTTCAGAAAAGGTCAGTGAGATAAGTGAGGTGAGGTGAAATTGGGTTTAACGTCGCGTCCAAGATTATTGCACTTATATAGCGACGTGCATGCACTTGTGTGTGTGGCTGCTTGTACTAGTCCTGACTGATGCCGATTTATAGTGCTAGCTCACTGAGATACCATGTCGCAGTTTAACATGAATACCCCACTCAGATACAGTATACTGACTCCGAGCCGACCAGTCCTTGTTTTAGCCCCTTAAGGCCTAGCGCCAGACAGGGTAACAACAAGTACCATCTTTTAACGTCTTTTGGTATGACGCGGCCGGGGATCGAACCCTGGATCTTCCGCTCTCCGGGTGGACGCTCTACCACTAGACCACGGAGGCGGCCTCATGAGATAAGTATTTGATTTAGAGATTGCATCATCTCTTTTGTAAGTGATGATTTTAACGTGTGTAACTCCCTGATCTTTCAATAATCTTTTTAGAAATAGGCGTCACATTAATTGTGAAAAAAATAAAAGATTTTACACTTTCTAAACCTATCTGTGTCAATGACATGTTTTTACATGTGGAAATTCACATCTGGAGACAGCAAAAATGTACCGTAACCTAGGACTTGTATTGACTGATTTTTTAAACTACAGTAACACCGCAACATACCTGGCCCAGTCAGCAAGTAGGTCATAGGGACTGGTTATAGCAAAGAGTAATCTACTCGGTGGTGTGGATTTTAATGGGTTTACAAAGCTCTATGGCAACCTAGTGCTACCAGTGATTACCTACGGGGTGGCTATAATGGGTCTTCAGGACTATCTTCCGTGCATACAGATACTTCCTCGGAGTGGGAAGATACACCCCTGTAGATGCTATATTAGATTACCTTGGATAGCACAGAAGGTCGCTGTTGCTTGGCATTAGCGAGGGTGTGTGCTGATGGACAGATTTTGTCTAAACAGAAATATATCCGAGGGGGCAGACAGAAATGGTTCACTTGGGTACAAAAACTAGAATTTTAAAGCTCATCAGCTATTTAAAAAATGAAGCTGTGTGTATAAGGTCATCTTTGTAATCCCAGATAAGATAAAGCGCAGGGTAGCGTGGAACGACAGGATAAGTAGTAACATGGGGAAACTGAGAACATATAAGAACTTTAAAACTGATTACTGTATAGATCTCCATGTAAAGTCAAATATGCCAGACCCGTGAAGATTCCGGGGTAAAAAAGGTCTTCAGCAACCCATACTTGCCTTAAAAGGCAACTATGCTTGTCGTAAAAGGCGACTAACGGGATTGGGTGGTCAGGCTCGGTGACTTGGTTGATGCATGTCATCGATCCCAATCGCGTGGATCTATGCTCATGATGTCAATCACTGGATTGTCTGGTCCAGACTCGATTATTTTACAGACCGCCGTCATATAGCTGGAATATTGCTGAGTGCGGCGTAAAACAACAAACCAAAAAAATCGAATATGCCAGGATGTTACAGAAGTGCTTTTGCTAAATTTAGATGAGGGTCGGCACCAATCAGACTGTGACCTATATGTGCCATAATAAGATGAAGTGCAAGTTGCTCTTAGGTGTATATTTTATGATGATCTGAAGCTTGTAGTCTATGCAATACCTTTAATATGTTATCAGATACAGAACAACTTTCAGTGCTTTTTAATCAAACTCTGTTTTAATATTCTACAACGATGAAAATAACTTTTATACAAAATACTGACTGTCAGATATAAATCGTATTTCAACCATTAATAAGGCAGACTTCTGAAATGCAGAAAGCATTCCGAGCTGATTTGTTTTTCAGTCAGGTCGTTTTCTTGCGATGACACCAAGAGGATATCGATTTTTTTTAAATTTTAACTCTTTCACACGCAGCATGTTTGCAACTTTACACATGCTAATACCATTCAATAGATCATGTTTTCAACACTCACTGTGTACATATTTGCTGTGACAATACCAACCATTTCAAACACCGTAGCAGAGCACCTTACACGACAACATACCTCACTGTACGACTGCGTTTATAGTTACTGGTGTGAGATTGCAATGTCCGCACCTATATACTTTTTAATATGATCAGAAACATTCTAAACATAACGAATAATGCTTGCCCTTTATCGCATTGTGCAAGGATATTGCGTAACACCACAGTGACCTGACAAGTGACCTGACAAGTGACCTAGTATGTTGTCGTATTCGCTGTTGTAAAAAACAGTAGTGGTAGTTGTAATTATGGTAGTAGTACCAGTTTTTATTAAGGCACATTATGCATCTGGACGGTCTTGATGGCAATTTGACACAATTAATATGAGTAACACAACTAATATAATCGTTCTCAAGATCCCCCACCAACCACCCCCAGCTTTAATCAATTAAAACAACAGTTAAGCAGATTAACCCTCAAAGGATACCGCACTATCTTCGTGGGCAAAAGTTTGTCCACAAAGTTGACGCACTGCAAATACCCGTCATCTATATTGACTATATAGAAACTACTAACAATACCAATTTTAACAAGATTAATGAAAGGGATCTACAATGGCTAAGTCTTTATAATCCCAGCAAAACAAAATCGATTCTTGTTTCCACAAAAGAGCTGCATAATTTGTGTAAATAAAACACTCAGCCTCAATCTGCTTGAAAAGAAATAACTCAGCCCCAATTATGGCAGGCCATCCTCATTGATACAGGGTATTTCATGAGCAAAGCCATAATCTTTGACAAAGAGACACTATGTCTGGAACCCTTATTATTAACAATCATTTCAAATGTTCCATTTCAAGAAGCCATATCATGCAAGTCACTGTGTTGTATCCATAAGTCATGACTGAAACAGTTGTTGACTGTGATGTGAAATGACCATTAAGCACAATTGAATTAACAAAACTACAACATGAAAATAAAAATAAATATAGTTCATTGAAATATCCTAAACTGACATTGTTTGTTCCTAAAAACAGAACAGCACCAATGGCAAAGAAGATACTTGTATCATCAAAAGACATGAATTAACAACATCATTACAAGTTATGCCATGAGAATCAAATTGGCCTAAAATGTACCCTATTGAAGTTTGAGATGCATCAGTTATGAGGATGAAATGTTTGTTTTGGTCGGGATATGCAAGGATGGGGGCTGTTGTAAGGGTTTTTTTTTCAGCTTTTCAATTTTCTGTTAGCACTTGTTGGACAATTTGAAAGACACGTCTTTTTTTCAGAAGGTTGTATGGAAGGAAGGAGATGCCAAAAAGGTTTGCTACAAATTTGCGATAATACGAAGCCAAACCTAAGAAATGTCTAATGTAATGGACATTTTTAAGGGATGGTAATGTGTGACTGATCTTTTTTTGAAGGATGTACATGGATGCCATCTTTGGTGAAGATATGCCCAAAGTAGGCGACTTATTTTGTCACGAATTTACATTTGGTTTTTGGGCGAATCCTGCCTCTTTGATCTTTTGGAATGCTGCCTTGAGGTGATTCCAATGATTTGAAAACGTTTTAGAAAATATTATGATGTCATCCACATATATTAATATGTAAACCAATTCATTTCTTTTAGTGCCTAAACTGGTTTGCTGAAATGCCATAGGAGCAATTTTGAGGCCGAAAGTGAGACAATTCCATTCAAAAACACCATCGGTTGTAATGATGGCCGACTGGTGTTTTGTATCTGGATGGAGTGGTATTTGCCAAAAGCCATAAGCACAATCAAGGACATTAAAAATGTTGGCATGGCTGTCACCTCTTGATGGGATCAAAGACATTTTCAAAATGTGGTAGAGGGGGAAATATAGGCTTGGTAACAGCATTGAGACGTCTATATTCTACGGAAAAGCGGTATGAGCTATCCCGTTTTTAAACCATGACAATGGGAGAGTGCAATTCAGAAGACGTGGGCTGAATCATATTGGTTTCTAACATTTCTGGCACCTGTCTAGAACATTCTTTCATGATGGCTGTGTTTTGCTTATTGGAGTCTAATGGGTCTGGCGTGACCTGTTTCTATTTTTGTTATGATGTATGTGAGTATGTCCTAATCCGGACCAATCTGAGGCAAAAACTTTGCATTTATTGTATGCTTGTACTTTCGATATTGTGACTATTTGTAAAACGCTTTAGAGGACAAAGCCTCCATGACGTCCAGGGGTATTGTTATAGTGCACACCTCTTCACCTAATTGTTTCAATATGGTTCCAAAGTGCACAGAAATTAGATCTCCTTATTCTGTTTTATGTATACAGCAAACATTGAGCATATCCACTCTAATCATAAGCCCCCGAAGGGAATATTGAAGCCTTCCCTCGATTTAAATGGAGTTTAAGAAGAGATAAATTGTCAGTTCCACCAGACTTCCCATATAGTCTCAGAAAATTTAACATAATATATACAAATGAAGATATGGTGCCGGTAATTAAAACTTATTTATATAAACGATGTGGCAGCCCCCATGAAAATTCATATAAGTTTTTTTCTTGATGCTATTTAGGGGTGTCTTTGCCGGCAGGTATTTTTCGGAACTATAAATATTTCACCAGATCAAAATAAATGCTAGCACAATGTTGTTAAAGACAATGATCCCTGCCTGTCGGGAAAGTGTGTATAATTGTCTTGACATAAATAACGTAAAATAAGGCCAAATAGCACACTTTTATTCCTTTCAGAAAATGAAATACGCACAATAACCTTTTAGATTTAACATTACTCAACAAGGTGGGAAACAGCATCACCATATTGAATCCTTGACATAGTGCCATCTTCTAGTTATTGTTTTTGGCTAGAAGCCGCTCGTCCTACAATTAAGTAAATAATAATGAAGAACAGGCAATTAATTTGTATCATCAAACGGAAAACTAGAATATCAATATTATACATGAGACATATATGTAGACAAAATTCCATATATATCTTATTAATATAATTATTTATATATTATTTTATAGGCTACATTGTGAAATAAATGTTCAGTTTAAGAACTTACTGTTCAGTTCTCTTTAACTCTTGGTTATATGATCGACTTTCAGTGTCTCCTTCCTCGCTGCAAGGAAGGTGTCGACGGCAAACTAACTATCTACAGGAGGTTGATTATGGCTTTAAAGCAGTTCCAGTGTACAGTTTCCCATCATCATGACTTAATCTCGAAATTATGCCCATTGTATGGTAAACTCCACCACGAGAATTAGGAATAAATCTAACATTGACATGTGCGTTTGCCATTTTGCAATGACACTTTCTAGGGAGGGCAGTATTTGTATACGAGTTATATGTTTGTGTGTTGGTCTATCCAATTTCTCTGTGTCAGTCTGGTGTCCGTCTGCCATCTCTACTAACCGCAGAGTTGTTATTCTTACTCGCTACCTATCTGGGTCACAGATTATCCTCTGGCGATGTTGTGACTGCACGTTTATACCATAATTATTGCTCTACATCCCCACATGGACAAAGAAGGTTATTTACCTGATTACTTAGTCCAGCAACCTCACCAGGTATGTGTGACTGTAGTCAGAGTGGACCGACTCTTGTCTGGGCAACTGTGTGTCACTATCGTAAACAGTTTATTTGTTCTTATTTGTGTATTTAGTAAAACACATGGATTACTGAAACAGGTCACTTTATGATAAAACACAATACTGTAGTTGACAGAGGAACACAGTTCAGTCAATTGTAATTTACGAGACTTGGCTGGATCTGACTGCTCGCCCTGAGTTAAGCTCATCAATGAAGAGTGAAACAGACTACAGCTTTGAAATCACCCTACCGTGAGTTGTAATTCCCCTTGCCTGCCGGCAATTTGAGAAGAAACCGTTAGTTTTAATCCCCCTTGCCTGTTGGCAAAGTGAGAGGATACCGTTAGTTTTAATCCCCCTTGCCTGCCGGCAAAGTGAGAGGAAACCCTTAGTTGTAATCCCCCTTGCCTGCCGGCAAAGTGAGAGGAAACCCTTAGTTTCAATACCCCTTGCCTGCCGGCAAAGTGAGAGGAAACCGTTAGTTTTAATCCCCCTTGCCTGCCGGCAAAGTGAGAGGAAACCGTTAGTTTTAATCCCCCTTGCCTGCCGGCAAAGTAAGAGGAAACCGTTAGTTTACAATGGAACTTTACCATGTGAATGAAAACATCCTTAGGAATGTACACAGATATATAAAAAACCCAAAAGGTTTGATTGAGCAATGTTAATGTACATACGTTTCTGTATTTCACTTTTTCCTTTCTGTCATTTAATGTATTTGTGATCACTTGTGCCCACTCCTTTTCATGAGAATAAAATATGTCTAAACTCAAAAAGATGCATCCTGACCTGCCAATGAGCCTCATTTCGTGGTGTGGTCACTGTAGAAGAAACTTTTCTCGTGGAATATGGAGAGCAGAGTAAAGTAAACTCTTGGCTAATCAACTTGTTTTCCAGCCATGCTTCAGAGCTTCATCCACAGGATGGTGACCATCTGATTATTCATTAATCCCACCTTAAAACCGAACTTTGTTATTCAGCTAGTCCGTCATGGGAGATATTTCGAGTGAATTTAATGTACCGTTTGAAATGTAATTGAAAAGACATGTCCAATAAGAAAAAACTTCCCAATCTGAGTCAGACTTGAATCATGAAAACGCTACCTTTTGAAACGCATGAATTGTGTTGACAAAGGAGAGCCAAAGTCATTAGGACTTTTCTCTCTATGTAATGTAGCATGCCACCTGCCTTATGCCTTTTTCATTACAAAGTTTATTTGAATATGTATAAAAGCCTTCTGAATGTAATGAAATACTGGCTTTCCTTTATCGTGTTGTGCATGATATTGCATAACACTATACTGACATGACACGTTAACTCTCTGTATACAGTAGTAATATTGGTAGTTATTGCAGTTGTATCAGTAGTAGTTGCTAATGAAAAGTTAAGTGAATTCAACCATTTAATAAACGATGATGTCGATGGAGCAACTTACAAACGGACCGATCTGTTTTTATAAATTCTTTCCAAATGTTCTTCTGATCAGATTCGGGGGCATGGGTGGCCCATTCGTCTAAGGCACCTCGATTCGCTGTGCAGAGTTGCTTCCCTTGGGCACGCAAGAAACCTATGATTGTGGGTTCGAATCCTGGTTCGCCCCAATTATGTTTCCAGGTTTGTCAGCACCATACCCGTGCTCGTCGGTTTCACAGAAGTGGTAAACCTCTGAGACCTGCATCACTTCGGGCTTTCCTCCCCAATTAAGCTGACACGCCGTGATAAAACTGGAATACTGTTAAAAACGATACTAAACCCAACTCACTCACTCACTCACTCACTCAATTTACATGTGCTCAAACTAGTTTTACCTAAAGTCTGTGCAGGTCTAGTTATTGTATTGTCCTTCGGAGACAGGTTTTATGCACTCTAAATATATTTGTTAATAATGTTTAACTTTATCTCGTCACGGTATGGCGATGTGACGTTACATGTTAACTCACTCTAATCAGATTCTAGGTACTAGAAAACAGAATGGCAAATCTCAACCAACATGGTTTGATAGTGACCGTGAAAGACACCGGCTTAAATCTGTTCAGAAATTTTCAGTGTGATGACAATTTAAAAGAAGTGTGCAAATGCCAAATCTGAGTTCAAGAGATGCTGTACGAAAAGAAAGAATTCTACGAAAGAAAGACTGCTGAAGAAACTAAGCAATTTTCATATGACAGTGACTGTAAAAGGTTTTGGGATGAGGTGAAAACTGTTTTTAGCTCATAATTGTCGAGAAATATATCTGCTGATGTTTAGTTCAATTATTTCAGCGATATGCTAATCCCTGCTGTGATGGCAAACTGGACATATTTTGAATTAAATATTGTAGATTTTGTTGAGAAAACACTCATGTATAATGAGTACACATTTGCCTTTTACCAACGATCTTCTTTCATGTGAAATAACTGAATGTGAAATTACCAAAGCTATTTAGTCATTAAAAGAAGGAAAGGAATCCCATATATTGGAGTTGCAGTACAGGTCGAGTAGTCGTTTCATCATTTGGTGTACGCCAAGGATGTATATTAAGCCCGGTACTGTATACTTTCTTTACTAATGAATCTCGTGTATGAAAATTGTGATCAGGATATATTTATTACCCAGTATATAAAAGATATAATGTTACTCTTATTTGATGATGTTGTGGTAATGTTCTCATACACAGTATCCTTCTTGGATAGCCCAAGATGTGGGAAATATAAACAGTTTTATATGTATTTTTAATAAAGAATCGTTGATAATCTCCAGGAAGCCTGGACTATGCACATGTTCAATTCACCAAAGTGTAGGTACTATGTACAGTTCAAGTCACTTTTAAATGTTGAATTGTACCTTTCATCAAATATCCCTGTCTACTTAAGGTCTGCTTTGGAAAAAAATCGATGAAGTAACTTTGGGTAAGCTGTAGAAACTGGTAGATACACAAATATTAAATATGCACAGAGTCTTTGCCCATGTTGTAAAAATGATAATCAGTTATATATTGAAGATGAATTTCATGTTATCTTTACTTATAGTGGGTACAATGTATTAAGATATATTTATCTAAGCAGCCACCCACCACATGTAAATGATAATTGTCAATCTACATATCGCCTTGTAAATATATTGGCTTCTACGAAGAATGAACCATTGTACACTGTTAGCTGAACCTTTATAAAGTAAGACCCATGACGATCCGGGGTAGAATAGGTCTTCAGCAACCCGTGCTTGCCGTAAAATGCGACTATGCTTGTCGTAAAATGCGACTAACGGGATCGGGTGGTCAGGCTCGCTGACTTGGTTAATGCGAGTCATCGTATCCCAATTGCGTGGATCGATGCTCATGATGTCAATCACTGGATTGTCTGGTCCAGACTCGATTATTTACAGACCGCCGTCATATAGCTGGAATAAAGTGCGGCGTTAAACAAACAAACAAACAAACAAACATCGAGGAAAGTTGAACCTGTCACATAACTTGAACATTTGTGTTCTCAAGTATCCACAAAATGTAAACCCAAAATAAGCATGCGTCTCTAAATTGTATTAAACGGTTGTATTATGGGCCTCTGGCCTTTGTACTGAATAAATCTGTCTGTCTGTCATTTGTTTGATGGAAAAACAACCCCTATCCTACTTTATGGATCAGAATTTGGGGTACCAAGTATCATAGTGCCACAGCCATGATTCAGATTGTATACCTTGAAAAACTCCTTGGAATTGGTAAATTTGCTTCAAATAAAGCAGTACTTGAGGAAACAGGCCACTATTATACATATATTCTATGCCAGTGTAGAGTTGTTAAATATTGGATAAGACTGCTAAGAATGGATCCCCATTGCTTCCCATATCAATGTCATTTGATGCTTAAACGTTTGGATCATAAGCATGAACAAAATATAATTTAAATTGGATTCCTGATGTCAGATATTTATTATTAACCACAAGATTTTATTTTGCATGGATTTCGGAAGAAGTTGGTAATGAAAACTTATTTTTGCATCAATTTAGCACATCAATTTAAGTCTAGAACTCCGAACCGACCATTCCTTGTAATAGCCCCTTAATGTCAGGCGCCAGACAGGGTAACAACAAGTACCATCTTTTAACGTCTTTTGGTATGACGCGGACGGGGATCAAACCCCGGACCTTCCGCTCTCCGGGCGGACGCTCTACCACTAGACCTAGGAAGCGGTCTCAATTTAAACAATGATTTATAGAGTGAGTATGGTTTTACGCCGCATTTAGCAATATTCCAGCAATATCACGGCGGGGGGATACCAGCAATGGGCTTAACACATTGTACCCAAATCAGATTAATAGATATTTTTGAACAATCGTTGCATGAATCGATAAGTACATATATGTTTTTAAGTAATTATGCTGATTTAAAGTCACACTTGCTCCCAGAATTACTTCAGGATAGATACTTAATTAGAGCACTATTTAAACAAGATCTAAATTATATTTTCAATATTACAATGTAGACCTAATCAAATCAGTGACTCTGTTCATGAAATATGTATTGCAGTTGTGATGTTTCAAATGGGCATTTTATGATGTCTTCTAAGGGGAAACAACCTATTTCGAACTATGTTTTGTAACATTATTAAGTACAAATACAGTGTTCTGAGGTATATGGTCGGGGCAACATGAAAGTAGATGAGTATACAAGTAACCAATAGGAGACAAGTAACTTGAACCAATAGGAGACAAGTAACTTGAACCAATAGGAGACAAGTAACTTGAACCAATAGGAGACAAGTAACTTGAACCAATAGGAGACAAGTAACTTGAACAAATAGGAGACAAGTAACTTGAACCAATAGGAGACAAGTAACTTGAACGAATAGGAGACAAGCAACTTGAACCAATAGGAGACAAGTAACTTGAACCAATAGGAGACAAGTGACTTGAACCAATTGGAGCATCACATTGCATGATGATAGTACTGAGGTTAAGTGAGTGAGTGAGTTAATATTTAACGTCACATCGGCAATATTTCAGCCACAATATGACGAGACCACTTAATATATCAAGAGTAAAGACAGTAGGAGGTTACAAAAATCAGTCGACAATGGACGGTAAAACAGAGAGAGTATCACTGATTTGTAATTAAAACCAGCATTTATTTCTCAAAATATGACTATTTAGAACAATACATAATGAGCTACAGATCACCAGCAACCAAAGTTAAGCCACCATACAAGGGGGCATGGGGACTTACGGTACTTCTGCTACCTACATGGTACCCCAGCAGAATTTACACCATCCCTCTGGCTACTAGTGATGGTCAGAAACTTTAGCTAAACAATGAAAATCAACAAAAATACAACGAATAAATGAAAGAGAAATGAAAAAATACTTCAAATGATATCGGACTGACGTACCCTCTCAGGGATAATTTATTTTACGATACTTCAAGCCCCTTTAAAGATTCAGCCACTAACAACACAGTTATAATTCATTCTGCCAAATTAAAAATCACTTATACAATACATATACTCTTCAAAAAAAAGAAACGCAATACAGATATTTTTGGTCATAAAAGCAAAATTAGCAGACCAAGAGGTGCAAAATGAGTGAACCACTCCTGCCCAAGATCGGTACATCCGACTGCGCCACCTACGTGAAAGGACGGCCACTGCCAGCTCAACTGCATCCCAAATACCTGGACTGCGCAGAATCACCGACCAGGCCGTATGAAACCGTTTAAGAGCAGCAGGTCAACGAGCAGGTCCTGTTCGACGCGTCATATTGAGTCGACAAGACATGGCCCCATGTCCAATCTTCTGACACTTGTAACAACGGAGTGGATTAGGCAAATACACATCCACGCCAGTGCTGCAATAGCCACCATAGAGAAAGGTGATTCAACATCCCTGCTCCCCACCCACCATGGAGCGTCAATAAGGACAATGTTGTAGTAGAAGCCGACTACAAACACCAGGGCCCTTGACAATTATCTCAAGACAAATAGAACCCAGAGGTCAATTAAGCCAGATTGGCCCATGAACCACCGCCTTCAGGCATTTGACTCTAGGCAATGTTATAGCCATGCATATGTAATGAATAATATTATATAAAGTCCATAATACAAGTAATAGAATATAAAGTAGTAACCACGCCAGGGCATGACATGACCAGCCGATTGATAGAACCGGGCCCATTCTACCACCCGTCTATGTGAAGGTAGGGTCAAAGTGGTGTGTTGGGCAAAAGGAACACTGTTCCTGGCTCCAGTGCCCTCAACCACCAGACTCCCTTCCTCCACCGACACAGGGGCGCAAACCCACGACAAACAAGTTGCCTAATTCGGTCGCCTCTTACGACCAACGATGGGGTGCTGGGGACACATTCTACGCCGGGTCCCCATGGGGGCTAAGGTTTAGAATAACATCAGAACTGCCAGAGTGAGTGAGTGAGTGAGGTAAAATTTAAGTCACGAGTTTACAGTTCAACCCCCTTAGAAGGCACAGCAACTAATAATCTCAATATAAACATAGCACTGTAAATGGTTTGCAGCGTCAAATTAATGTATTGAATAGTTTTTTGAAAAAATCATTTTAAAACGAAAATAATTGGTTTTTGAAAAAAACAATAACAAAAACTGATGGTAAAATATATAAACGGGAGAAATGGTTTTATAGAGGTAAGGCTCCGGACGTAGCTACGAAATAGAAATATTTGGTAGTTATTTGCCTCGTTAAATGTTTGGAATTTCCATTTTACACAAGCTGCAACAAGCAAAAGGAAATTAAAAAACTAATGGTGATATCAATTTTAATGTGTTTTTTTTAAAAAGTATTTGATATAAAAACACACCATATTCTGTTATCTGGTGCTTAGATATGGGGCATGTATAGAATAGATCCCATTGAGAGAGTACATACATATGCATGTAAGCAAATTCTAGGAGTTAGAATCAACACTCAAGTCCAATAGTTTATCGTGAAACGGGTAGATTCCTTCTATTGCAAGGTAAAAAGGATGAAATAGCGGTTACAATTATTACAAATGCCTTCCCATAGATGTCCCCCAAAAGTTATGCTATGATGGTGATGTACGAGAGTTGCGGAAATGTAAACTGGGTATCGTCTATTAAGAAAAGGGTCAATGAACTGGGATTTGGGTATGTATGGCAAAGTCAAAACGGAAAATATCCTGATCAATTTTATTCATACATTCACTCAAAGACTGAAGGATAGTACATTCAGAAATGGTCCCAAGTCCAAATTTAAAGAATATCCTTTGAAATCACCTGATTTAGAAAATCCTTTTCTCGAAAATGATGTTCTCTGCACAGCCTTCAGATTGAACAAGGAAGTTAACACCAAAGTGAGTGAGTGAGTATTGTTTTACGCTGCTTTTATAAATATTCCAGCAATATCACGGCGGGGGACACCAGAAATGGGCTTCAAACATTGTACCCATGTCGGGAATCGAACCCGGGTCTTCGGCTTTACGAGCGAACGCTTTTAACCACTAGGCTATCCGACCGCTCCTGTCATGAATTGTAATACGTTTCAAAAAAAAAAAAAAATACATGTCATTTTGTACAAATTCCAGGCTTTCAAAGCTATTTTGATGATTTACAAGGTTTTTCAAGGTTGGCATTAAAAAGCAGTTTTTTCAGGAGTACCTAAATGTTCAAGGCCCTTTCAAGGCTGCATGAACATTGTGAAGGTTTCTCTCACACGCTTTCATCGAATTCCTTTTACATGCTTTTACAAAATTTCTGGTATTTCTTGTATTTAGTCGGTTCATAAGTTGGATAAAACACTCCTCGTTTTTTGTTTGAAAATGTAAAACCTAGGGAAAAGCCCTCGGGATTTTTTATTTTTTTTACCTCGCTCGCGGTTTTACATTTTCAAGTCGTGTTTCATCTGTAACATACACAATTAAATACTGACAAAGTGGAATAAATCAATATATTGTAGAAGGGTTCCTGTTATAAAGGTTTACTGCAAATAAGATACACGATTAGGGAAATATTTATATACTCCGTCCCTTCGTGCACAGGTGGTCCAGTCTTTTGAAGCGTCGCGATTTGCTGTGCAGAGTTGCGCCCCTTAGGCACGCCAGAAACCTATGATTGTAGGTTCGAGTCCCGGTTCGCCCCGATTATGTTTCTAGGATTGTCAGCACCATACCCGTTTCGTGGATGTCACCGAAGTGGTAAACGAATGAGACCTACATCACTTCGGGCTTTCCTCCCACATCAAGCTGACACCCCTGATATAACTGGAATACTGTTGAAAGCGACGTTAAACACAACTCACTAACTCGTGTACATAACTTTCCTTATGCAAGCAACACCACCTGCAGACCGACACGCCCCCTTCTGTACATAATTCTCCTAATGATAGCAACATAACCTGCAGACCGACACGCCCCCTTCTGTACATAACTCTCCTAATGCTTGCAACATCACCTGCAGACTGACACGCCCCCTTCTGTACACAACTCTCCTAATGCTGGCAACATCACCTGCAAACCGACACGCCCCCTTCTGTAGATAACTCTCCTAATGCTAGCAACATCACCTGCAGACCGACACACCCCTTCTGTACATAACTCTCCAAATGCTAGCAACATCACCTGCAGACCGACACGCCCCCTTCTGTACCGAACTCTCCTAATGCTAGCAACATTACCTGCAGACCGACACGCCCCCTTCTGTACCTAACTTTTCTAATGCTAGCAACATCACCTGCAGACCGACACGCCCCCTTCTGTACATAACTCTCCTAATGCTGGCAACATCACCTGCAGACCGACACGCCCCCTTCTGTACATAATTCTCCTAATGATAGCAACTAAACTTGCAGACCGACACCCCCCCCCCCCCCCCCCCTTTCTACACATAACTCTCCTAATGCTTGCAACATCACCTGCAGACCGACACGCCCCCTTCTGTACATAACTCTCCAAATGCTAGCAACATCACCTGCAGACTGACACGCCCCCTTCTGTACATAACTCTCCAAATGCTAGCAACATCACCTGCAGACCGACACGCCCCCTTCTGTACATAACTCTCCAAATGCTAGCAACATCACCTGCAGACCGACACGCCCCCTTCTGTACATAACTCTCCAAATGCTAGCAACATCATCTGCAGACCGACACGCCCCCATCTATACATAACTCTCCAAATGCTAGCATCACAACCTGCTTAGCGACACGCCCCCTTCTGTACATAACTCTCCAAATGATAGCAACATCACCTGCAGATCGACACGCCCCCTTCTGTACACAACTCTCCTAATGATAGCAGCATCACCTGCAGACCGACACGCCCCCTTCTGTACATAACTCTCCAAATGATAGCAACATCACCTGCAGATCGACACGCCCCCTTCTGTACACAACTCTCCTAATGATAGCAGCATCACCTGCAGACCGACACGCCCCCTTCTGTACATACCTCTCCAAATGATGGCAACATCACCTGCAGATCGACACGCCCCCTTCTGTACACAACTCTCCTAATGATAGCAGCATCACCTGCAGACCGACACGCCCCCTTCTGTACATAATTCTCCAAATGATAGCAACATCACCTGCAGACCGACACGCCCGCTTCTGTACACAACTCTCCTAATGATAGCAGCATCACCTGCAGACCGACACGCCCCCTTCTGTACATACCTCTCCAAATGATGGCAACATCACCTGCAGATCGACACGCCCCCTTCTGTACACAACTCTCCTAATGATAGCAGCATCACCTGCAGACCGACACGCCCCCTTCTGTACATAATTCTCCAAATGATAGCAACATCACCTGCAGACCGACACGCCCGCTTCTGTACATAAATCTCCTAATGATAGCAGCAACACCTGCAGGACGACACGCCCCCTTCTGTACATAACTCTCCTAATGCTTGCAACATCACCTGCAGATCGACACGCCCCCTTCTGTACATAACTCTCCTAATGCTAGCAACATCACCTGCAGACCGACACGCCCCCTTGTGTACATAACTCTCCTAATGATAGCGGCATCACCTGATGACCGACACTCCCCCTTCTGTACATAACTCTCCTAATGATGGCAGCATCACCTGTGGACCATTTCGCCCAACTTCTTCACATAACTCTTCTTATTCTCGCAGCTATACCTACCCCACGGCCCTATTTGTACATAACTCTCCTTACGTTAGAGGTATCCCAGTTAATCACGATACAGTACGAACATCCCTTCTGTTTTATAACCTCCGGGTGGTTTAGACAACCCATTGAAGTATTGTCCATCGGGAAACTTCATCAGTTTAGTGTTAGATGCAAGTGCTAGAATCCCGGTAGCATACACATCATCAATCCATATTGACTTGATGTAAGTTGAAGCTGTGTGTAGATTCCTGATAACTGACAGTGTTGTCATGTAGGCAAATCCTGCACAATATGGAGGGTACCTGACGAATGGATACTCCACTTCAGAAACGGCCCATTTTCCGGCTGTACTCTTTCTGCTCCCAGGTACAACGAAGCACATAATATTCCCCTCAGAGACAGGGTTCGACAACAGGTACCTCAACACGTTATTAGTATGTAAAACGACATCATCGTCCATTTTGATGACGTACTTCACATTTTTGCAGTGAGTGAGAACCCAGTGATAGCCCATAATGTGTTTATGGGTCAGATTGTGGTAAGAATCTATGAAGTTCCCTTGCACCATGTCTTGATATTTCTGTGATTCTTTTTCAACTTCTGTCTGTAATGAAGCATTGTTAGTTTGCCCCACTAAGAAAACAACAGTCAATACTGATCCATGTTTAGTGTCACATACACTGGTGGTGTTCCTGATTTTCTGTCGCTTCTTGACGTTGTACAGGGCAGTATGTACTATCACCACTATGGAGGCCCAGCCCTTACAGTTGTTAGAGTTCATTGAGAATTTGTACTGATGTAAATTATCCCAAACATTAGCATCATCGTGTGCAATGCTGAGATATCGCAGTATTGGGGAAGTCATCGTTGTGACGCTTTTTGAAGCTCTCGTAAATTCTTTAGCAAACCCCTCATGATGACGAGCAGCCGTGGATGTGGTTGGCAGAATGGTTGTTTCACTCGAGGCGTTTCCATTCATCGTAGTGCCAACCGCTGGTTTTTCGGACGTAATCTTCAGCGCCTTACCTTCTTCGTTTGATACAGTCCGCGTGGTGTTTGGAGAACAACAGCAACCAACACAACCGTGTCCTTTGATCAGCAAACAGACCACAGCACCCGCTATACACAGGGTTAGCATCCTTCTATATGGTATCTTCTGCAACCTTCTCAGATAGTGCATGCTACCCATCCTGGAACAGATGAATAAAACACATCTATAACGCCATTCTAGTGTTTAAAAGATCCATTTTTTTCTGGAATGAACAGTTATTTCTCAATCATACAGTATCTTAAACCAACATTTCACTTTAAAAAGACGGAACTATTATCTTATATTTTGACAAGTCAATGAATTCAAATTTTGTTCCAAAACATGTGTCGCAATCGGGGTTCGAATCCGCATCGTTTGATTTGAGGACGTCTAATTGTCGACCTCACCTCACATGGCGGTACGGTGGGAAATATATCATCACTTATTTTAAAATATGTACAAAATACAGCTAAAAAATGATATGTATATTATGTTGTGTTACAGCAGGTTACCTTTAACAATATTGATATTTAAAGGGCGGTTGGGTAGCCTAGTGGTTAAAGCGTTCGCTCGTCACACCGGAGACCCGGGTTCAAATCCCGACATGGGTGCAATGTGTGAAGCGCATTTCTGGTGTCCCCGCCGTGCTGTTGCTTTGTGTCGCCGGGCCACTGGATGCCTCGAGTTGTGAGATAGTGAAAGACAATAGTCCCAGAAGAAAGAGATCGGTCTCTGCAGATGATCAGGACAGTGAACAAAAGAAAGCAAAGACTGACCATGAGGTGAGAAGTGACTCTGACAAAACACATTCATAAGATAAAAGTATGGCAGACATAGTGCACGCAATGAATTCTCTCACTGCCACTCTGACTAAGAAAATGGACACATTAGTGAAATATTGGGTGACGAAAATGCAAGAAACAGTAAACGTAAAGCTGCATGAGGTCTGAGTCGATCTGAAAAGTGAAATTAAACAGAGAAACGATTGGATCAGCAATATCGACAGGAAACAGAAAACAGTCATCGGAAATCGGCAATGTAAACGATCAGCTAAAATCATGAAATCAGCTGTCGGCAAAAAAAGAAGATCTCATAAAACGGAACCTTATGTACCGGATTTTTATGGAGGCTTAAGGTGAGAATGTATAAAATAATGTTAACCGTGTGCTCAACCGTGTGCTCAACCGTGTGTGAACATAGTGCATGCTGAGGGAATTGGGAGGGAGAGTCATGCTACCCGGTGTAATTATTTATAGCAACATGACGCTCAATGGGGGACAAGTCACTTATCCTGCAATCGAAATTCAAGCTACAACACTCCAGACCCGTGAAGATCCGGGGAAGAATAGGTCTTAAAATAAATGCTTGTCGTAAAAGGCGACTGTGCTTGTCGTAAGAGGCGACTAACGGGATCGGGTGGTCAGGCTCGCTGACTTGGTTGATGAGTGTCATCGTATCCCAAGACTGGATTGTCCAGTCCGAACTCGATTTATTACATATCGCCATCATATAAGTTATTTAATGTTTCTCTTCACTTCTCCAGAAGACAGAGCCAGGAATGCAGGAGATCCTATTCAGCTTTGAATCACCAGACAGATCCACATGAACCTGAGGGTCTGCATCAAGATACTTCCGAGACTTCGCGACAGTCATCATCGCACTGGTCTTTATCATCGACGCTCTCTGATATTCCATTTATGGTACATAATCATATCAACCGCTCCTAGTGGCTTGCATTTGTACCACTTGCCCCATGTAATATACTCACACGCAAAAGAAACGCAAGTCGAGTATGCGGTATACATGTTATTTATTTTCAACAGTAAGGACAAGAAATACTAATAGGGCAAGATTGACAAAAATTTGACTGAAGACAGTTTAATGGATAAAAGGGCAGATGACATAATTGGTTTTTTTCAAATGTTAAGGGCTTACACAGTTTCGGGTCAATACCCAAAATGTCAGTCAATACCTGGTGTGACCACCATTAACATTGATCACTGCCACACATCTCCTGGATCAGACGATTTGAGAAGGCCCTAGGGATCCTCCTGCACACATCCAGAGCAGCTGTGCGTAGTTCATCGGCAGTTGTAGGGACTGGGCGCACATTGTGCAGACGCCTTTGAACCTCATCCCACAAGTGTTCGATGGGGTTCAGATCAGGGCTGAGGGCTGGCCACGGTAGAACACAGATGTTGTGTTGTTGCAGAGAGGCCATGGTACCTCTGGCAACATGAGGACGAGCGTTGTCCTGCTGGAAAATGTGTTGTTGATGTTGTGCAAAAAATGGAACAACGTGGGGTCTGATCACTTGGTCGATATACCGCTGAGCAGTGATGCCGTGTCCCCGACCTTGGCCAACATTCAGAAAGCACATTGGTCCAAGTCTCGCATTAATGCCAATCCCTGCCCATATCATGACGCTAGGTCCACCCCATGGATCCCTTTCCACAACGTTTCTGTCAGCGAAACGATCACCTCGACGCCGCAAAATTCTGACTCTTCCGTCTGCATAGGAGACACAAAAGCGACTTTCATCAGAGAAGATGTCACGCCTCCACTCACGATGACGCAAATTGCGATGACCCTGTGCCCACTGAATTCGTGCTTGGCGATGCGGTGGTTGGAGAACAGGACGACGTGCTGGTTTAGCGACATCTGAGGTTGTTGGAACGAAGACGTCGGATCACAGTGTCCCGGCTAATGTGTCGATTATGTGTTTCTATGGTCTGTCGATCACTTTCACTTGCAGTTAGGAACGGATGTCGCCGGTGTTGACGGGTAATCTGCCGATCTTGTCGAGGTGTGGTGACCCTAGGACGACCGCTCCGAGGAAGGTCATCTGTGGTCTTTGTAGCATTGTATCGATGCAGGAGACGGTTAATTGTGGTTATGTTAACGTTGAAATGACGGGCAACGTCTTGGACAGGTTCTCCAGCTTCCAAACGTGCGATAGCCTGGTTAACTGAATTTGAGTTAGCCGTGGCATTGTTGACCAAAGAGTGGTAGGTCCAAGAATCGGCCACAGTTTTATACCCACTACAGTTCGTGACAAATCGTGCATTTCCTTTTTCGCGAGAAATGGGTGCATGATAGCCACATATACATTGAAATGGTGCGTTTTGGCGATTCTTTTTTTAGGTTGCGTTTTTATTCGGGGCTTCCAAAATGCAACCAAAAATATTGATTACACCATCAGGCTTCACTACAACTCTATCAATTAATGGTTCCGTGTTTGTTACCTATTTGCTTAAAACCACTTACGTTTCTTTTGCGTGTGAGTATATTTCTACGAGAGTATTATCACCCTTGCCTGGTATCGTTCAACCTACATCAATTAAACAGGAAGAGACGCGAGAGTTCGTCGACCTTTCATCAGTTCAATCGACAGGCTTTCGACAAATGACGATATTTTCTGCGGATCATATGGGGCTCAACTTGCTTCTGCACCGGTTTTATGCCACACTCTACAAGGAACTGACTGCCTAAACACCCTTATTCTTCGGAACTCAAAACACCAATCCTGTGTGTAGGGCTTTTGACCACGTGTGGCAAGACTGCAGTATTTCCTGTTTCTTCGCAAGAGTGAATCACATATCACGTTTCGAGATTTCTCTGTTATGTAAACAAGACCAATATGTTGGAATTGGAACAGACACCTCATGCGAGCTTTCAGTGCCTTGACAGTAGTATTTCGATGACTACGTCTGAAATCTTTCACACCTTCGCACCTCCTTTTGTCATCGCCTTGATACAAGAATAGGCAGCGCATTTTTTACAGAACAAATGAGATACCGCTGATCAGCCTGGTAGGATAAGTTTTTCTCACTTATTCAAGACGAGAGTTGGTGACTATAGACATTTTGATGGGTTTCCCAGTGCCCTCTACGTCCTTTCAAGGCACGGCTTCTGGTACTGACGCACTTCCACGTGCTACCCTGCTTCCTTTGATCATTTGACCGGCGAACTATATATTCAGCCCCAATCTACAAGATACTGCTTTGACTAATGCTTGTCAATATTTTACATATCGGTTGCAGAGCGCATTTATTAGATCTATGTGTGATTGGGCATCTATCTGCAGGCGAACTCATCTGCAGTCAACAACTCAAAGTTCAATGTTCAAAGCAGTGGTAATAGCGAATACACATTGGACGACCTCTTCGCAACCCGATTTCACCCGTCACCAATCACAGAAGGCAGCTGGGACTAGTGGAAGGCATTTGGTGGCTATTGTTCAGCTCAAGATATTTCATCTCCAACCGCTGTCACCTCTACAAATAGCTGATTACCTTCAACAGTTACACACTACTTCCACTATTTTTTCATATGAGTGGAATGCCTTGGAAGGATATTGTACAGCCAGAGATATTGCTGAAGCCACCTCAACATATCTGCAACTCTTGCAGTCCCCATGACGTATCTGGCAGCAATTGACAAGTTAATGCTACTATTACAGGTTCAAAGGTTTCCATGTTATCCGGCAAGACTTTGGTTCACCGTACTGGAACACATCGCGCAGATTGCAGATACCGTCGTCAACGTTCGTCTACCATTGCAAGGCATCTTCTCCTTCATCCTCTCTCAAACCTGTGAAGATCCGGGGTAGAATAGGTCTTCAGCAACCCACGCTTGTCCCCCGTGAAGATCCGGGGTAGAATAGGTCTTCAGCCATCTATGCTTGTCGTAAAAGGCGACTAACGGGGTCAGGCTCGCTGACTTGGTTGATGCATGTCATCGATCCCAATTGCGTGGATCGATGCTCATGATGTAAATCACTGGATTGTCTGGTCCAGACTCAATTATTTACAGACCGCCGTCATATAGCTGGAATATTGCTGAGTGCGGCGTTAAACAACAAACCAACCAACCAACATACTCGCAACAGCCTTAATATTGGTGTAAGTGACAATTCTAATATTGCAGTGTAAGCATATGCGGATGATTTAGCGTTACTAGATGAGAATGAAGCTGATCTCAGTTTGCTGTTAGATGTTCTACAAACATGGTGTTGCTAAAAAAAGAAGATAGAGATCAACAAGGAAAAGTATAAAATTGTCCATTTTAGAAACCCGTCTGTCATACAGACGAAGCATGTTTTTAATATAGGAAATATGGTTTTAGACATTGCTAGTAAGTATAATTATCTTGGTCTGCTGTTTACAAACCTCATAGAATTCACTGCAATGGCACGTGCAACAGCGAAGTCTGCTAATAGGGCTTTTGGCAGCTAATTTCCAAAGTTAAGACAATAGGTGGTACGCATATCCAAACCTATTCCAGATTGAACGATAGTATGGTGTACTCAGTTCCTGACTGCGGGGCGGCTATTTGGGGTCGTCATGACGTATCAGCAATAAATGCTGTACATCATAGAGCCAGTAGATTTTATTTGGGACTCAGCAAATATGCCCTTAATGTGGCTATGCATGGGGATATGGGATGGATACAGCCTGTTGTCAGACAGTGGAAAAGTGTAGCAAGACAATGGTGTCGCCTTAAGAATAGCTGTAAATGGTTGTAAAATTGGAATGGTAGGGTAAGAAAGAAGTTTAGTAATATGGATTTAGGACACCTGTTAAATGCAACAGGTGTTATCGATAGATTTTCTGTTTGTACACAGGTTGAACAATGGTGTATGAATGAGTATGTTACCCGTTGGAGTGATATGTTAAGAGAGGAAGAGGGGCGAAAAGGGCTTAATAAATTGGGAGTGTACCGATGTTACAAGCAAGTGTATGGGACAGATCATTAAATTTGCCAAACAACACTAAAACAGTTGGGAACACATAGCTAGAATGCAACTTACCTACTCCCCGTGAACATGTGCACGTGTTTCACGTGATTTGCGAGAAAAGTGAATTTATTCACTGAAAATGCAAAATGTGCACAAAGTTATCCGTAAGAAATTCTGGTATAAAACACAAGCAGGATTGTTCTCTCTCATCACATGAAACCGTTTAAATCAACGAACATGTCTCGACTAACTGCAGAGCAGAGGGAGAAAGCCATCGGTATCTTGCAAATGGGAGCGACGCAAGAGCACGTTGCCAGGATCATGGGCTGCTTCAAGTGCACCATCGCCAGACTCGTTACACGTCACAGGCAAACTAGCAGTACTGCAGACAGGCTGAGGAGTAGAAGACCCAACGTCACGACCCCACAGGAAGACCGGTATTTACGGGTGCTTCACCTAATGTCAAGATTCCTACCTATGACGTCATCATCCGCAAGCAGCCTTGAACATCCAGTCAGCAGAAGGACCGTTGCTAGACGACTCTGCCTGTATGGTTTCTATGGCTATCGACCTTTCAAGGACATGACGTTAACGTTTCTACACCGACGTCACAGACTGAGTTGGGCCAGGATTCTACAGCAGTGGCAGCAGAGAAATTGGCGAAGAGTGCTCTTCAGCGACGAGAGTAGGTGCCAGCTCTTCAAGTCTGATGGGCGGGTTTAAATCTACCGACGACGTGGTGAACGGACGGCACGTTGTTGCGTCCAAGAAGTGGAGCCATATGGAGGTGGCAGTGTCATTGTCTGGGATGGCATCTGCGGGGACCAGAAGACAGATCTGGTCATCATCGACGGAAATCACTGCACGCCTTTACTTTGATGAGGTTTTTCGGCCTGTGGTACTGCCTTTCCTGCAACGACACCCACGTACGCTGTTTCAGCAGGACAAGGCCATCCCTCACACAGCTCGACTCACTAGCGACTTTTTAAACGCCAACAACGTGACCGTATTGCAGTGGCCAGCCAGATCACCGGACCTGTCGCCCATAGAGCACCCATGGGACCCACTTGGACGCAGGATTCGGAAGCGTTAACAGCCGCCATTGACGAGGGATGCCTGGGCAATTGCCCTGTAGGAAGGATGGCGTAGGATCCCTAATCGGGATGTCAGGAGACTCGTGTACTCAGTTCGACTTCGTGTTAGGACCTGCATCGTTGCTGGAGGGGGTCACATCCGATACTGAGCCATGTGTGTAGCACGGGACTTTAAAAGAGAACGCCGTCGATGCTGCGGGTGTGATCGAATACTGGACAGTGCACCCAGCATGATAAACGTGTCTGCAAAACTGTAACTACATGGTTTTTTATCTTTTCATTTTCAAATACCGTTTTTGAATAATTGTTGTTGTTTTTATAATAAAACATCTATATATGTTCTTATATATGCTACATTGTTTAAGTTTAAGAACTTACTGTTCAGTTCTTCTTGGTGGATGGTCATTATTGGTCTATGGTCGACTTCCACTGTCTCCATTCGTCAACGGTGAGCTTACTATCTACAGGAAGATTATTATGGCCTAAAAGCACTTCCGGTGAGCAGATAACTGTCGTCTTGACTTAACCCTGAACTAATATGCCTATTGTACGCTAAATTCCATCATGAGAATTCTGAATAAATCGATTGAATTATATGTTTGTGTGTACCCAAATTCTCTGTTTCAGTCTAGTGTCCGTCTGTCATCTTTACTAACCACAGGAGGTAAACGAGCTATTCTTACTCCGGAGTGGACTTTAGTTTGATGCTACCTATTTGGGTCTCATTCACCGCTGTCCTTACTGGCCCTACAACAGCTCATCTACCACTGTCCTTACTGCCCCAACAACAGCTCATTCACCACTGTCCTAACTGGCCCTACAGCAGCTCATTCACCACTGTCCTTACTGGCCCTACAGCAGTTCCATCACCACTGTCCTTACTGGCCCTACAGCAGCTCATTCACCACTGTCCTTACTGGCCCTACAACAGCTCATTCACCACTGTCCTTACTGGCCCTACAGCAGCTCATACACCACTGTCCTTACTGGCCCTACAGCAGCTCATTCACCACTGTCCTTACTGGCCCTACAGCAGCTCATTCACCACTGTTCTAACTGTCTCTACAGCAGCTCATTCACCACTGTCCTTACTGGCTCTACATAAGCTCATACACCATTGTCCTAACTGGCCCTATAGCAGCTCATTCACCACTGTCCTTACTGGCCCTACAACAGCTCATTCACCACTGTCTTTCCTGCCCTTACAGCAGCTCATCCACCACTGTCCTTACTGGCCCTACAACAGCTCATTCACCACTGTCCTTACTGGCCCTACAACAGCTCATATACCACTGTCCTTACTGCCCCTACAACAGCTCATCTACCACTGTCCTTACTGGCCCTACAGCAACTCATTCACCACTGTCCTTACTGGCCATACAGCAGTGCCATCACCACTGTCCTTACTGGCCCTACAGCAGATCATTCACCACTGTCCTTACTGGCCCTACAACAGCTCATTCACCACTGTCCTTACTGGCCCTACAGCAGATCATTCACCACTGTCCTTACTGGCCCTACAGCAGCTCATACACCACTGTCCTTACTGGCCCTACAGCAGCTCATACACCACTGTCCTTACTGGCCCTACAGCAGCTCATTCACCACTGTCCCTACAGCAGCTCATACACCACTGTCCTTACTGGCCCTACAGCAGCTCATTCACCACTGTCCTTACTGGCCCTACAGCAGCTCATTCACCACTGTCCTTACTGGCCCTACAACAGCTCATTCACCACTGTCCTTACTGCCCTTACAGCAGCTCATTCACCACTGTCCTTACTGGCCCTACAGCAGCTCATTCACCACTGTCCTTACTGGCCCTACAACAGCTCATTCACCACTGTCCTTACTGGCCCTACAGCAGCTCATTCACCACTGTCCTTACTGGCCCTACAACAGCTCATTCACCACTGTCCTTACTGGCCCTACAACAGCTCATTCACCACTGTCCTTACTGGCCCTACAACAGCTCATTCACCACTGTCTTTACTGCCCCTACAGCAGCTCATACACCACTGTCCTTGCTGTGCACAATGTGGATGGAAACTCTATCTCCGCAGTATATGAGGTATTACACATTTACATTGAATCTAAATCATATAAGATCTCTGATTCGCCGTGTTATATGTGTCATGCAGCAAATCAAGTTTTGACATTAAAAATTTGACCTATAAAGGAATAAAACATACACCAGTGTGATAAAATCAGTGGCTTGTAAGAACAAAAGAAAGTGTGCATGCCATCGTTTTAGTATGACCTTTCTACATACATCTTCCCGAGGCAAGAGAGTTAACTGACTTTAAAAGTCCAGTTTCCACCCTTGCCGAGCTCAGCTGGAATTCTTTGGCTCGATCGTAGCGCCACCTGTGGCTGTAACGAGTTATGTCCCTTCTATGCATCTCCTATGGACCAATCAGATTCCACCTCTCGTATCACTTGCATTTTCTTCAAACAAAATGGCGGCGCCCGGTCAAGACGATCTGATCGATAATCAAAATCTATATTGTGATAAAACGGGTCTTGCATCGTGAAGTGCATCAAATCACGTAAGCACCTTGATTAAAAACGCGAAAAGATTTTGAAAGTATCTCTTGACAACGAGTTGTCGGCGCACATGTTTTGCAAATCCTGCAATCGACCGAAATCTGCATGACAGTTTACGAACCGGATTTCGATTTCGTTGCGCGATTGTGATTGGACTATGCATAGACTCGTTAGTCCAGCCAAAATGTAACTTAGATTTTCTTGTTGGCTTCTGATAGTAACAGATATTTCAAACTTTTGAGAAGAATATGAATGCAAAAGATGAATATTGCTAATTCTAAAAGATTTTGACAATATTATGTATTACATACCCATGGCCAGAAGAGAGATAATACCTTTAAAATCAACAATTACTAGAATATTTACATTTCTTCTTGGTTAATAATTGTAAACCACATTTCAAACTTGTTTGCAGAATATGAATGCAATGAGTGAATGGTGCTAATTTTAAGATATTCGTTTACTATATTATTACTCATATCCCCTTGACCAGAAGTGGCATAAATGTAATGCTTTCAAGAATGAATGCAATCATGAGATTTTCTGTTTGCTGATGATTGTCATGCACATTTCAAACCTATGAGACAAATGTACTTCATCATTAGCTTTGCATATGAAACTACATAGTTTAAAAAAAGCTTCGCCGCTTTCACAACTGTAGTAATCGATCATCATAGATCGATAGCCTGGTCAGAAACCACAGAAAAATAGTAAAAAGTAAAAATATACTAGTAATCCCTTACCTTTACAGGCTTATATTTAAAAAAAATATCTTACCTTAGAAACGTCAGCCACTTGGCCTTCGACTGTGAGGATCAGACGACCACCTTGATTAAGTTGTGAAGGGAGGAAAACTCTTACTGTTGCTTTGATTTGTCATTCAGACATGACCGGTGTCGAGACCACCATTATTTGCGTTGACAAAGGAGGGCCAACTCTTTGAAATGTTGCTGATACCATGTAAAAGATTCATAATAGCGGATACAAATGAAACCTTGACTACTGATACATGTGCTGCTATAATCCCAAACAATTCAACACTGTAGGCTGTGTTTGTGAGTGCGGGTACTTGTATGGGATCGAAATGTCAGCACGGCTTTATCCTTTACAGTTATATTTAATATAGTGGCTGTGCTTTATCGTGCCATTGTGTAAAACCATACTGAAGAGACAAGTTGACCCTCTATATACAGTAGTGGTATTAGTAGTTGTAACAATAGTAGTCGTAGTTCTGGTGTGTGTGTGTGTGTGTGTGTGTGTGTGTGTGTGTGTGTGTGTGTGTGTGTGTGTGTGTGTAAAAATGAGGTAAATGTTCACTCGGTGTACATGTAATATATAATAAAATAATAAAGTCATATATATATATATATATATATATATATATATATATATATATATATATATATATATAAACTTGATTTAATTCAGATGATAGGCCTTCGCCGGTATGTGTGTGTGTGTACTTGATTTACTCAGATGATAGGCCTTCGCCTTCGCATCCGTAGAGAGTCTTTGTCTTCAACTTGGGCTGTCAGTTGTAAACTTGTCGAATCTATGTCTGAGGCGGCAGTGTATAAATTGACAGAATCTGGTACCAAAATTTGTGTTGAAGAAATATTTGGAATTGTAAGTGCATGATAATACATTTCAAAAATTGGAATATGAGTCAATATTGATTTAATTTCTTCAAATAGATTATTCAATAATTTTGTAGTATTCGATATAAAGGATTTTGCATAATGTTCAGTCTTACATCTAATTGTTTTGAGGTCTGAGGAGGGATTTTTTTTATCATAAGCTGGTGCTTAAGTACTCTTTTCTTCTCTATCTATCAAATAACTTTCAAACCATTTCAATAATGTTCCTTTAATACTATATTAAGTCTTTAGTTTAATTACTAATAATTGATTAAGTTAAACTGTTAAAAATGTACATATTCATAACAATGCTCAGTCATGTTTTTATCTTTATCTGTAAACACATTCGCATCGTGAGTAGACTCCCTGCCTGTATGTTGTTATCGCGTGATCTGTTTAAGTTAATGTTTGTTTTTTGTTTGTTTGTTGTTTAAAGCCGCACTCAGCAATATTCCAGCTATATGACGGCGGTCTGTAAATAATCGAGTCTGAACCAGACAATCCAGTGATTGACAACAATTGGAATACGATGACATGCATCAACCAAGTCAGCGAGCCTGACCACCCGGTCCCGTTAGTCGCCTCTTACGACAAGCACAGTCGCCATTTACGGCAAGTATGGGTTGCTGAAGACCTATTCTAACCCGGATCTTCAAGTGGTTTAAGTTAATGGTTTGATTTTATGCATTTTATGTATTTGTACACTTTCTGAATAACTCGTTTATATCATAAAGTATATTTCTACTAATGTATGTCGGTATGCCTCGTTTATATCATATTTATTCACATCTATTCCATCGATTTGGCGCTGGCGGTACCAACAGCAGAATCGTTGTTCGGCTTTCCCGGGACTATCTGATATTCTAATTCGGCGTTGCCGGCCCGTCACCTCTGAAAGGCGTTGGATCGGAAAGGCGTGACAGCTCTCTTAGATCGTAAAGATTGCCTTCGAGCGTGAGTCACTGTAACGGTATAGCGAGACAGGGGTAGCGCTATAGCGCGGTTATTGAGCTGTTGGTGGAGAGTGCAGCTGCGCCAGGTAAACTGCTTTGTTGCCTAAATACATCGTTGCATGTGACACATATAATACTCTATTGTGTCTCTAGTTTGTCCGTCATGGGAGATATTTTCGGAGTGAATTTAATCATTTGCATTATCCCAGTGTTCGGGTATTTCGATGTGCGTTCTTACTGATAGGTGGGTTATTAGGCATACAATAACATTTAGCCTGCTCACACAGTACGAGTGAGTTGGGTTTAACGCAACTTTAACAGTTACCAAGTTTACCATGGCGTGAAGTGGGAGGAAAGCCCGAAGTGATGTAGTCGTTTACCACTTCAGTGAAACCCACGAGCACGGGTATGGTGCTGGCAAAGCTAGAAACATAATCGGGGCGAACTGGGATTCGAACCCGCAATCACAGGTTTCTGGCGTGCCCAAGGGACGCAACTCTGCACAGCGAATTGCGGCGCCTTACATGACAGGGTCACCCGTGCCCCCTCACAAAGGACGAACCGTTTCAAATGAAAAGGCATGTCCAGTATGAAACGAGCGGTCGGGTAGCCTAGTGGTTAAAAGGCGTTCGCTCGTCACGCCGAAGACCCGGGTTCGATTCCCGACATTGGTGCAGTATGTGAAGCCCATTTCTGGCGTCCCCCGCAGTGATATTGCTGGAATATTTCTAAAAGAGGCGTAAAACCATACTCACTCACTCACCATATGAAGGAGGCAAAAGTCAATGTGAATCAAATTTCAGTCATGGTACCTTACAACACAGAAGGTATTCTGGGGTGATTTGCTCTCGCTCGGGAAAAATCGGAGTTTCGACACTCGTGCCGTGAACATAAACATGACATGAACACTCATAAAATATCCTCTATTTATTTGAATGTGTATAAAAGCTTGTTTGTTAGTTAACGCCACACTCAGCAATATTTAAGCTATATGACGGCGATCTGTATAAATAATCGAGTCTGGAACAGACAATCCAGTGATTGACATCATGAGCATCGATCCACGCAATTGGGATACGAAGACATGCATCAATCACGTCAGCGAGCCTGACCACCCCATCCTGTTAGTCACCTCTTAGAACAAGCATAGTCGCCTTTTACGGCAAGCATGGGTTGCTGAAGACCTACTCTACCCCAGATCTTCATTGAAAATAACGAATACTGGCTGTCCTTCATCGGGTGGTGCATAATATTGCGTAACGCCATACCGACATGACAAATTTACACTCTATATACAGTGGTAGTATTTGTAGTTACAGCAGTTGTATCAGTAGTATATAGCTGGTAATGAAATGTTAAGTGAATTCAACCATTTATTTAGAGATTACGTAGATCGAGCAACTTACAAACTGACCGATTTATTTTTATATATTCTTTCCAAATGTACATCTAAGATTCCAGGTTCTAGAAAACAAATTAGAGCCGGGGTAGAATAGGTCTTCAGCATCCAATGCTTGCCATAAAAGGCGACTATGCTTGTCGTAAAAGGCGACTAACGGGATCGGGTGATCAGGCTCGCTGACTTGGTTTGATGCATTTCATCGATCCCAATTGCGTGGATCGATGCTCATGATGTCAATCACTGGGTTGTCTGGTCCAGACTCGATTAATTACAGACCGCCGTCATGTAGCTGAATATTGCTGAGTGTGGCGTTAAACAAACAAACAAACAAACAAAAGAAAACAAATTTCAAATCTCAACCAGTATGGTTTGATGGTGAATGTTCAGGCATTTTAAGTGTTTATTTATTTAGGACAATTTAGAAGTTTATAAATGCCAAATCTGCGTTCAAAAGATGCTGTACCCAAAAGAAAGAAATGTACGAAAGAAAGACTGCTGAAGAAATTATCAAATGACAGTGATTGTAAGTTTTGGGATGAGGTGAACACTGTTCTCAGTTCAAAAATGTCTAGAAATATACTTTTTGCTGATGTTTCGTTCACTTATTTTAGCGTTATAGTTAACTTTGCAATGAGGGCTGGCTATCCTGATTTTGAATATATTGTAGATTTTGTTGAAAAAACATTCATGTATTCAGATTTACCTTTTACCAAAGATCTTCTATCTTGTGTAATGACTGAATGTGAAATTACCAAAGCTATTAATTCATCAGTGTTAGAAATTGGCACTAGTCCTATAGTCCTTGCCAAACTGCCCAATAGTTAAGGTATCATAAGAACTGGTAGAAATTTGCCCTTTTTAAGGGTTTTGCTATGTTATCATTATAAGGACTAGTGGTCTAAAGCTGTTAGTTTCTAACGCTGTTCGTCATGCTTGATAACTCACCACCAAGGTATCTTTTGTGTAAATATTTTGTATACACCTTGACTATCTTCTGTTACTTCATTTTTTTATAGGGAGAGGTATTAAAATAAGCGCCGTCTTGTTTACCGATCCAAGTTTTCAGTTGAAATACAAGCATGTTGTAGACTATTAAGTCATTGAAAGTATAAAAGAAACCACGGGAAGATGGCTTCCTTCTGATTTCTTTTAAATATTTGATAACTTCTTGAATGTTGGCATGATTATCCCTCTCGTCAAGTCTGGTCGTAAAAATGAGCCTAACAATTACAGAGGCATCTCACTTTTAATTGTACTGGGTAAAATAGTACAACAATTCTGGAGAAAGGATTGAGAATATGTATGGATGTAACTGAACTAATATCTGAGTGTCAAGCTGGTTTTCGTCCTCACTAAACAACTGATAATATTTTCACAACCCAGGCTTTATGCAAAAAGTATCTATGTAAACCAAAAGGAAGATTCTACTGTTCTGTTATTGATTTTAGAAAAGCTTTTGGTTTTGTGGACAGAAAAAATATTGAACTGTTGTATTTGCTACATGCTTAGGGTTGCAAAAGTAAAATGTACAATATTTCCAGAAATATGTATTCTGTTGTGAAGTCGTGTATATAGGTCGGAAACTGTAAAACAGAGTTGTTCGTTTCATCATGTGATGTACGCCAAGGATGTATTCGAAGCCCGGTACTGTTTTCTTTCTTCATTAATGAATGTTATGTATGAAAATTGTACCCAATATGTAAACTATATAATGTTACTCTTATTTGCTGATGTCATAAGGTAATGTTCATATACAGAGTATCCTTCTTCCAAAAAACACTAAATATTTTTGGGGCATTCTGTAATAAATGGGGTCTAGAAGTTAATATGGATAAAACAAAGATAGTAATGTGCAGAAATGGTGGTATTGGTAATAAATGTGAAAAACTGACTTAGAAGAATAAGGTTATTGAAACTAGTACTTATTAAAACTGTTCTGGGATGTTTTCATCAAGGTTAAATGGGTCAACAACACTTCCCAGCCAAGCTTTTAACATGTTTAAAGCCACAGTTCTTGTGTGATCACTTTTTAGGCGAAACGAATATATACAGTATATATCATTTGAAACCGGTCTAGCTTTGTTTAATGGAAATATTGCTCCTATTCTACTTTATGGATGAGAAATTTGGGGTACCAAGTATTGTGCCATAGACAAGATTCAGACTTCACACCTGAAAAAAATCCTTAGAAATTGGTAAATATGCTTCAAATAAAGCAGTAAGATTGTTAAAAATGGATCCCCATCACTACCATATCAATGCTATGTGCCGCTTTAAAGTTTGGATAATTAAGGACAAAATAAATTAAATTGGATGTCAGATATTTACTATTTTTTTAAAAAGAATATATTTTGTATGGATTTCGCAAGAATATGGTAATGAAAGCTGTTTCCCTCGCTCGGAGTCGTGTTTCATCCTTAACATAGACAACAACATGCTTTCAAAGTGGATTAAATCAATATAATGTAGAAGGGTTCCGGATACAGAGGTTTGATGCAAATGAAATTCTGGATTAAATCACAAACGATACCACCGTTTGTGGAAATATATACATCCTCACTTCTCCCTTCGTGTACCTAACTTTCGTTATCCAAGCAATACCACCTGCAGACCGACACGCCCCCATGTTTACACACCGTATTCGACGTAATAAGCGCCCAGTGCGCTCTCAAAATTAGAAATAGTGGGCTCTTATTAGAATATTATTTTGGTGAAGAAAAGAACAGAGTTGAAAGATAAATTTCGTGTTTTATGCTGACAGCCTGAAATGTTTATATACGAGAGATATATGTTTCCAGAATTTAACTGCCAATAATTAAGGGTGCATATAACACACGAGTGCGTATTATACGCGAATAAATAAGTCTTGTGTACGTTGATCAATCGGAAGGAGTGCTAGGTGCTAATTGGGATTGTTCACTAGCCAATACATTAGCAAATATCGCCGAGGGTGCTTTTTAGTGCGGGGCGCTACTTACGTCGAATACGTTAACTCTCCTTATGCTAGCCATCATCCCGACGAAAGGGACTTAGTGACTTAACTGGTATCGTACCGTTACCAGTGGCTATTACCAGTTATGCCCTCCTCTTTCCCCCCGACTGGCCAATCAGATTCAACCTCTCATATCAATTTGGCGGCGCCAAGTCATGACGATCTCTTCGATTTGAGCACCTTGATCACAAACATAACTTCAAACATGGAAAATATGTGTCGACGCCAAGTTGACGGCAGACAGTCTTTGCACATCCTGCAATCGAACGAATTTGGGACGGCAGTAGCCATGTTGTTTATGAACCGGATTTCGATATCGTTACATGATTTTGATTGGACTATGCATAGACTCGTTAGTCCAACCAAAATATAATTCCATAATTCCAGCCTAGTTTGGCAAGGATGGCAACTGAACTTTCAAAGTTACTTTACTCCCTTGCCTCGGGAAGATGTATCCTGGCAGCTTCACATGTAGACTGACACGCCCCTTGTGTACATAACTCTCCATATGTATGCCAGCAACATAACCGGTAGACTGACACGCCCCCTCGTGTACAGAACGCTTCTTATGCCAGCAACACCTGTAGACCGACACACCCCCTTGTGTACATAACTCTTATGCTCACAGCATCACCTGCAGACACACACGCCCAAACCTGTACATAACTGTCCTTTATGCTAGCAATACCACCTGCAGACCGACACGCCCTTTTCTGTACATTACTCTCCTTGGATTAGAGGTATCCCAGTTAATCACGATACAAAACGAACATCCCTTCTGTTTTATAACGTTCGGGTGGTTTAGACAACCCATTAAAGTATTGTCCATCGGGAAACTTTATCAGTTTAGTGTTAGATGCAAGTGCTAGAATTCCGGTAGCATACGCATCATCAATCCATATTGACTTGATGTAAGTTGAAGCTGCGTGTAGATTCCTGATAACTGACAGTGTTGTCATGTAGGCAAATCCTGCACAATATGGAGGGTACCTGACGAATGGATACTCCACTTCAGAAACGGCCCATTTTCCGGCTGTACTCTTTCTGCTCCCAGGTACAACGAAGCACATGATATTCCCCTCAGAGACAGGGTTCGACAACAGGTACCTCAACACGTTATTAGTATGTAAAACGACATCATCGTCCATTTTGATGACGTACTTTACATTTTTGCAGTGAGTGAGAACCCAATGATAGCCCATAATGTGTTTATGGGTCAGATTGTGGTAAGAATCTATGAAGTTCCCTTGCACCATGTCTTGATATTTCTGTGATTCTTTTGCGACTTCTGTCTGTAATGAAGCATTGTTAGTTTGCCCCACTAAGAAAACAACAGTCAATACTGATCCATGTTTAGTGTCACATACACTGGTGGTGTTCCTGATTTTCTGTCGCTTCTTGACGTTGTACAGGGCAGTATGCACTATCACCACTATGGAGGCCCAGCCCTTACAGTTGTCGGAGTTCATTGAGAATTTGTACTGATGTAAATTATCCCAAACATCAACATTATTGTGTGCAATGCTGAGATATCGCAGTATTGGAGAACTCATCGCATGGAACCTTTTTGAAGCCCACTCTTTAGCAACAGCCTTCTGATGAAGAACAGCCGTGGATGTGGTTGGCAGAATGGTTATTTCACTCGAGGCGTTTGCATTCACCGTAGTGCCAACCTCTGGTCTTTCGGACGTGATCTTCAGCGCCTTAACTTCTTCCTGTGACACAGACCTGAAGGTGTTTGGAGATTGTTTGCCAACGGAATCGTGTCCTCTGATAAGCAAACAGACCACAGCACCCGCTATACACAGGGTTAGCATCCGTTGCCATGGTATTTTCCTGAACCTTCCCAGGCAGACTGTTCTGGAACAGATTAAAAAATATTCTATACCACCTTCATAATATTCGATACCATCTTCATAATAGTCGACAAGTGCTCAAAGCTTTTATTGTGAGCATTACTCATTATTAGAATTGGACACATTTCAGGCGTGAGATGCAGCTTTAATTTCCAGAACAAAGGACTTAGGATTGTTTATTTTTGCATGTAAGGTTGCATTTCTATGGATTGTCAATGTAAGTAGCACAACAGATCATAATGGAGCAGATGTGGAACGGGTAATAAGCCAAACTGGTGGTACAATAGTGGAGCCGTTTCGTGAAAAATTGAGCACTTTGTGATAAAAGCAAGAAACTTGGTACAGTTGTAGGTAATAGCATTCCAAATATTTTCAGATATGGGGCAACCTAAAAAAATAGAGGAATAAAATTCTCGTCTGAGCATGACCCACAACCTAAATATGTTATGGAAAATGAACATCTTGTAACGTATTTACCCAACACTACATCTTTAAAGAAGTAAATAACTATATTTTTGTAGACTATTTGTTTTTATTTAAGTAATGTAAAATGTAAAAAAATGACAAGTGAATGAAAGTCTTTCTTTTTCGGCATAACTTTAAGACACATCATTAAAGCCAATTAACTGTACCAGTATTGTATACATCTGATAAATAACAGAATATTTATAGAGCACAATTTGTATCTATTGAAATATGATTGTACATGGCTAATGTTTTGGTTGGCTGGAGACAATTAAATGTGATCACATTTGCAAAGTGGTGTACTAAGCAATGTGGCTGAATTGAACTGAACTTTTATTTACACAATTATTTCAACAACGATACATATACATATAAATATAGAATAGATACAAAAAACATCAAAAGGTCACTGTCACATTGCTCTGCACCCTCTCCCAAACTTACAACTACATCTCAGAAGTTCTTGGCATCACTCAGAAGCTTGTGGTGTTGTATCGTGGAGTCATGAATCAGTGTTGTATCGAGGAGTCATGAATCGGTGTTGTATTGTAAAGTCACGAATCGGTGTTGAATTGTAAAGTCATGAATCGTTGTTGTATCGAGGAGTCATGAATCGTTGTTGTATCGAGGAGTCATGAACAGGTGTTGTATCGTAAAGTCATGAATCGGTGTTGAATCGTAAAGTCATGAATCGTTGTTGTATCGAGGAGTCATGAATCGTTGTTGTATCGAGGAGTCATGAATCGGTGTTGTATCGAGAAGTCATGAATCGGTGTTGTATCGTAAAGTCATGAATCGGTGTTGTATCGAGAAGTCATGAATCGGTGTTGTATTGTAAAGTCATGAATAGGTGCTGTGCCTTGAATCCTTGTGTCAAGTGGTTCCGTGGCGGCGGTGTTGACAAGGTAGATGAACCTATGCCATATTAGACGTGCAAAAGCAACATTTACCAATACTTTCCACAGCATGGTCTCTTTGTTCAACTACAGATTGTAAGTATAAGTTAACTTGAATATTTGACAACAGGATATGGAATTATTGCCTGTAACATCAAATATCAAGCTGGCTCCGTAACGCACGTAGACCGCCTCCGTCGTCTAGTAGTAGAGCGTCCGCCCGGTTCGATCCCCGGCCGCGTCATACCAAAAGACGTTAAAATATGGTACTTGTTGTTACCCTGTCTGGCGCTCGGCATTAAGGGGCTAAAACAAGGACTGGTCGGCTCGGAGTCAGTATACTGTGTCTGAGTGGGGTATCAATGTTAAACTGCAGCATGGTATCTCAGTGGGCTAGCACTATAAATCGGCATCAGTCCGGACTAGTACAAGCAGCAACACAAACATACACACGTACATGCACGTCGCTATATATAAGTGCAATAATCTTGGACGCGACGTTAAACCCCATTTCACCTCACCTCACCGTAACGCATGTGTTGGTTCAATGCACGACTCCAGTGTAACGCCTAATGGGAAAATGTTGAGGTTTGATTGAGATATATGAGATTCGCAGTTGGGTGAATTTTCAATGCAATACACGTTTATAGAAACTTCTTTCACTCAAAACCAATGTTGAA
This sequence comes from Haliotis rufescens, assembly GCF_023055435.1. Lineage (NCBI taxonomy): Eukaryota > Metazoa > Mollusca > Gastropoda > Lepetellida > Haliotidae > Haliotis > Haliotis rufescens. Next base: position 4,120,683 of record NW_025963846.1, on the reverse strand, counting down.
GGGTATTGTTGGGTGGGTGTGTCACAATGAAGTCGGAAGTAAGAAAATTTGGGGTCTTTAGTCAGTAGCAATTTATTCCTCCAAATCAGTCAAAAGTTCACGCGTAGACAATCCAGTGATTGATGTCATGAGCATCGATCTCCGCACATGGGATACGATGACATGCATCAACAAAGTCAGCGAGCATGACCACCCGATCCCGTTAGTCACCACTTCCGACAAGCATAGTCGCCTTTTGCGGCAAGCAGTGGTTGCTGAAGACCTTTTCTACCCCGGATCTTCACAGGTCTGTTGTCAAAATGAGGAAACATCTCTGTGTGTCCATGCGGATCGTCCGTCTGTATGTAGAGAAACATGGTTACAGTTGTTTCTGCTTTCGTGTCATACAATTCGCGTATTGCAAATACTAAACACTGAGTTATATAGATCTAGTTTTATACGACTTTCACGTGTGTAGCACGATTACGATAAACAGTCAAGTATTTATTTACACTAAATAATTTTACGTTAATCTTTTACGAATGAAAATAGACTCGTGTTAGGGAGGTGATTTTAGTTGTTTTCGCTAACCCGTCTACCCATCCAGGGACCTCAAGTTGCACCCAAATAATATGTCGCTATTGACACAAATAAAATCACTACGGTGGATTATTAACTTCACTGCGACTTCATTGAAAGCGAAAGCTGTGTGGAGCCAGCACCACATTGTGCTTGTATGAATCAAAGGTCTAGTGATATGTCCGCCATAATAAAACTAACGCCGTGCTGAATTTCTGCCAGGATCATACCTTTGTGTGTTAACATACCTTTGTGTGTGTTGGGATTGAGTCCACAGTGTCGTCTGCTATGGTCCATTCATGAGATAGCTTTTATTATTTCGTTGCGCACATTTTCGTTTCTTCGTAAATTCTCTAGGGCTTTACCAAGCATACCCAGAACCAGTAATGATAGTTGTATGTGCATTTGTAACATGTTTCATACTGTTTATGTATCAATTTAGAACTTGACCTTTAAATTGGCATTGACCTTCAAATTGACCTCTACGGAGGCTTATACAGATCTTTCACATATAAATATTTAATAATACCTTAAATGGTATTTGCAAACGGTGACATGTATGCGTTATATAAAGCTATTCCTAATTAAAAATGTCCCCTTTTGACAAAATATATCTGTGTAGGACATATAAGTAAAATGGTGCCTTCTATTGAATAAACTATTTTCAAGTTCTTGTCTTCGATTTTAGAGCATTGAAAACTCACAGTCCAAGCTTCATCTTACTAGGAAGAACTCAAAGCTGGGATGAGGTCTTGCCACTTATAGAAAGCTTTGTTCAATGGCAAGTACCAATATAGGGGTTTATAAGCGACACACAAGCTGGGGCTATATGGTGTATAAGCAGAAACTATTTGATAGTAAGATGGTTTGGTTTGGTTTAAAAATTTGTTGTTTAACGCCTCACTCAATATTCCAGCTATATGATGGCGGTCTGTAAATAATCGCGTCTAGACCAGACAATCCAGTGATTAATAGCATGAGCATCGATCCACGCAATTGGGACCGATGACATGTATAAACCAAGTCAACGAGCCTGACCACCCGATCCCGTTAGTCGCCTTTTACGACAAGCATAGTCACCTTTTACGGCAAGCATGGGTTGCTGAAGACCTATTCTACCCCGGATCTTCACGGGTTTTTGATAGTAAGACACGAGGAAGGCATAGGCATGGCTTGCGACGCCACAAGGAAGAGTCGGCTTTTTCAATCATTACAGAACAAATGTGGCGAGTGAAAGTGGCTTGGATGGAAGCTCCAGAACAGTTTCCTGTACGCAAAAGATTCCTCACTAAACCATTTCATCCATCTGTCAACGTTTTTTGTGTGAAGAATATTATAAAGGCAACTGAAAATTTAAAAACAATACAAGACAAGTGCATTGTTTGCATTCGTTGACGCTTCGGCTCCCGTCGGACCGGCGAAGTTTGGATGTGTGCTGCGTGAATAATTTTATACCTGATAAACTGCATTCCTGCGCATAATACTGAACATGTCTGAATCGAAAATATAATGTGTGTATGTTAGTTCCCATTTATAATGCTTTTAGCCCAATGAATTAAGATGAAACCGAATATAAAACACATTGAAAATAAAAATGCTTTCATAAACTAGCGCTTGCTACCGCAGGCTATATTGTGTAAAATAAATATGGAAAACTCTCAACATCGCTGGGCTTTGTCAATGACAACAAGCGTATAGTTGACAAAGTCATCTATATCGCCCGCCCACTTCAACACGTTATGGTCCCAAACCAGGTAACTGACCCAACATTTCTCTTAGCCCATGTCAAAATAGCTGCAATGGAAATTCTAAAATAAACATTTCTAAAACTCCTTAATATCAAATGGCACTAGTTCAGTATGCGCTTTATATATAGACATGCAATGTTTGGCAAGGAAATAGTTAACAGTTAATTTGTTATACTACTTAAGTAAACCAATCCTATATTAAAACTTAAATCCAAACTTAAAAAAATCTAAAAGTGCTATATATCAAAAGGCACCAGTTCAGTATGTGCCTGGTAGACATGCAAAGTTTTGTAAGAAAGTATTTAACGGTTTTTGAGTTACACTCTGGAAACGAACACCACCCCTGTAGAACCTAAGTCCAACTTATTGCCATGGAAACGTGAAAAACAAAAATTTCTAAAAATCCTAAATAGCAAGAGACACTCTGGAAACGAACACCACCCCTGTAGAACCTAAGTCCAACTTATTGCCATGGAAACGTGAAAAACAAAAATTTCTAAAATTCCTTAATAGCAAGAGGCACCAGTCCAGTATGTGTCTGGTAAACATGCACATTATTTGTTGGAAAGTATTGAATGGGTTTTGAGTTATGCTCCGGAAACAAACTCTATCCTATAGAACCTAAGTCTAACTTGTTGCAATGGAAAACATAAAAAATAAAAAATTATAAAATTTATAAATAGCAAAAGGCACCAGTTCAGTATGTGCCCAGTAGACATGCAAAGTTTTGTAAGAAAGGATTTAACAGTTTTTGAGTTATGCTCCGGAAACGAACAGCACCCTTATAGAACCTAAGTCCAACTTGTTGCCATGGAAACGTAAAAAATAAAAATTAATAAAATTCCTAAATAGCAAAAGGCACCAGTTCAGCATGAGTCTGATAGACTGCAAAGTTTCGTAGAGAAATATTTAACGGTTTCTGAGTTATGCTCCGGAAACGATTTCGGGACGCACACACACACGCACACGCACACGCACACACACACACACGGACGGAACCCATTTTATATTCCCCGTCAACTTCGTTGGGGCGGGGGATAATGAGGGTACAGGTGATAGGTCACACTCGATGACCCCAGGGCATCCTTGCAGCTAGGCTGACGTCACATGGCATTGGTTCGCCGGTGGGTTTGCAACAAAATTCACAAATTACGTAACAGGTGACGGGCTTGTGAACTACATATACCGGTTTGTGGCTCTGGGCCTAGAATTTCAAAAATATCTTATCGTAAAGTTACCGTAAGGAAATCGTAGACTGCCTTAGCCTATTTTCGAAACTATCCTAGATAGCCCCATACCTGTCGTAAGATTTTTTATCTGTCTAAAAAAATCCATATATCAAAATTAAACTTTGCACTGTACCTATTCTATTAGTATGGAAACTGTTCGCTACATTTGAAAAGAATCCATGAATTTAGTTTTCAAGCTATAGGTCACACAAATGTTAAGTCAAAAACTGAAAATAGCAGTATTTGTTTTCTGAAAATCAAAATATTGAAATTAAACTTCGCACTGCACCTCTCTTATAGGCATAGCAAGTGTACACAAAGAACAAAAAGAAATTCTGCAGTAGTTCTCAAGTTTTTGGTCGCACAAAAAAAATGTCCTGGGAAGGAGTCAGTAGTCAGTATGGTATTACACCGCTTTTAGCAAAATTCCAGCAATATCACGGCGGGGAACACCGGAAAATGGGCTTCACACATTGTACCCATGTCGGGAATTGAACCTGGGTCTTCGGCGTGACGGACCCGTGAAGATCCGGGGTAGAATAGGTCTTCAGTAACTCATGCTTGTGGTAAGAGGCGACTAACAGGACCGGGTGGTCAGGCTCGCTGACTTGGTTGATGCATGTCATCGATCCCAAAAGCGTGGATCGATGCCTATGATATTAATCACTGGATTGTCTGGTCGAGACTTCATCATTTACAGACCGCCGTCATATAGCTTGAATGTTGCTGAGTGCGGCGTTAAACAACCAACCAACCAACGTCGGCGTGACGAGCCTAGAACTAGTGGAAAACTGATTATTTTCTACCGCTGAATATGTGAATCGCAATGCATGTATCGTGACCTTCCTGTATAGTTTCTCCCCTACTAGAACTAATTAATGCCTAGAACTACGACTTTTACTGCTACAACGACTATACCTACCAATACCACTACTGTAAATATGGAGAGTCAACGTGTCCCGTCAGTATGGTTGTACAGCAAGGCTGACCACCCGTTCCCGACAGTCGCCTTTTACATGAAGCATAGTCGCCTTTTATGGCAAGCATGGGTTGCTGAAAACCTATTCTACCCCGGATCTTCACGGGTCTTTGAATCTTTTGAATGGTATTGCCATGTGTAAAGTTGTAAACACGCTACATTTCAAAGAGTGAAAATTCACAAGAACTTTGCATTGTTTCACTTGTCTACAAAAGAGGATAAAATTAAACCTATTTGTTTTATATTTATGGCGACGTTGGATATTGACGATATTGTCATGTTGATAAAGATTAATATATATATCACCAAATTTGAGTTCATAGTATTAAGAATATGGAAACCGGTATTTGACGCTATAAGAAACAGACATAACCTGACTGTTTTAACACGTAAATAATGTCTTGAACAGAAATAAAATTAGATAGGTTCATCGTGTATCTCAAGTGGACAAGATGTTGTTAGGCATCAATATATTAATTACTCCAAAGAATATTTCAAAACAAATATATTTTTTGATATTGGACAGGCATTTGATCATTACTAGATCTCTAATATGTTGCTATTTATCTTCATTTCCTCACATAATAATACAATAAAAGATCAATACACCGTTTTGTATGGAATTATCAGTATAACCGTATACGGTTCGACCAACGGCTACATGTTTCGCTTTTTATCTAGATTTTACATTTTTTTTATAGAAATAAGTAAAGAGTTAAATATTCTGTGATTACAACATCTGATGACTTGGTTGCTAAATTAAGAGATACGCAAACTAACCTATAGATTCGATCATCGTATGTACATAAATATGTCGAAATCTGCGTATTGTTATTTGTGTTTTCCATGGTAACAGGAGAATTAGTCAGAAATGCAGATACCGTCGTCGTTGTGCGGTATTTTGCGTCGCCGTCGGTCATGGCGTCACGCAGAACGGAAACTTTCACAATGTCAGTTGAATTAATCAAGTCCCTTGTATTGCGTGTAGAGATGATAGATCACTGGGAGGAGCTTATACACACTCGATGACCCCTGACGTCATAGGGCATTGTTTCGTCGGTGTGACTGGCAACAAAATACCACAAATTACGTCATAGGGTATTGTCACGTGTTTGAAAAGGTTGGCCCTAGACGAATACATTTCTAAAAATATGAGAAAATGCTGCACAGTGAAAAAAATGCATTTTGCTTTGTTTATAGCCCCGTGTCAAGGGTTTTCGGACGCTATGACACATTCGTAGATTTCTCTCTTATCACATGAACAACTGTAAAACGTCCCATTCACAAGGCATCATCTGAGTATTTAAAATGTCTGTGTGATGCTACACCTACTGCTATAGCGCGACTGGTCGCGATAAACATGGCCGTCCGAAAACGTATGATGTCCGAAAACTTATGATCCGACGGTAGCTATTTCGAATAAGCTAGGCCTACTGTTTCCCCAATATTTTTATTAGCGACAAAGAAAATCTGTCATTTAATGCTAAAATGTATGAGGATGCAATTTTGGATGCATGTACCTCAATGATTGTGAAATAGGCTATAGGCTATGTGATGTAGCCTAATAGACGTATCATAGCCAGCAAACGCGAAACGTGATTTTATGGACACTATCCAATATATCCCTCTGGATGCCGAGTTTTTTTCTGAAGCACATTTTCCTAAGATCGGAAAAGTGAAGGTTGTACGAGAATTGCGCTCACGGGGCACTGGATCTACCTCTGGCTATAAAATTACGCAGAGGTTGAGAATATGAAATTAATAAATTTCCTTTTTGATGGTGTAAATTTAACTGCAAATATTAAACCGGTTTTAAAAAAAAAGACACTTTTAAGTGTTGTCCGAGAATTTATTCTGCGTCGAAAAACAGTAAATTTCTCCGCTTTTTATCGTTCACCGATAAAAGTACTGTGCGACGATTTTTTTATTTAGAAGCTTTACGGAAATTGTGAGCGAACAAAATACTGCCTAATATCTGAACGACAACTACATATCAAATGGAGTTATATGCTTATGTACAACAACATACATTCAATGCCAAAAATAGCATGCCGTGAATGACGAAAACTGATTTTCTCTCTGACGTCAAAAGGCGACAGAGAGGCTACACACGTACAAAGAAAAGGGGGCATAACTCCGCTATGCTTAGCACTAGTTTATTGTAACTCAGGTCATTTGATGAGAATTAGCTGTGGGTAAGGACAATATATTTTCGTGGTGTTTTGTTCAGGAGGAACCAAACTGTTCCAACACAAATATCGATATTGAAACTGTATACGTTTAGTTATAAAATATACCCATAAGAAATGATGAAATCGTACTTCATAAAAAGGAGGTAATAGAGAAATGGATGGCCTTATCTAACCTCTAACTTAGTCCTTAGATTCCAACATTCTCCTGATTGGGTAAGTGTAATTTGACTAATGTTGCATCATTATTAATGGAGCACTAGCCTTATCATCAAATGTAATGAAATACCCAAAAATTACACCATTCCTTTTGACGTCATGGCTGGTTTTATGTCTTTGATAACGTCGGAGAAAGACGACACCGGTATTCTGATTAATATATATCTCCCCTAGTTTTCGTTCATGGTGTGGAAAATTACATTGTGTAAAACGGAATTTGACGCTTTTTCGACACAACATAAAATAAGTGCTTTCACCGAGAAAATAATGTCTTGAATATGATGTACGATAGTTTATCGTGTATCTTAATTGGACAAGACACGCACCTGTTTGGCATCAATTTGCGTAATGAAATACTCAAAAGAATATTTCAAAACAACCAAAATTATATTCAATATTGGACATATATTTGTTCATTATTATGTTATTATTTCTTACACAATAAAAGATGCGAAGAAAGCTCTGTTGGTGTAGAATTATCAGGATAATCGTTTACGTTTGAACCAAAGGGGTACCCGGCATGGGTTTTATTTTTATACTTTTTACAATTCCTAGAGAAATAAAGTAAACAGTTTACTATCCTGTGATCACAATATTGAAAAAAAAGAATGAACCCATCAATTATATAATGCAAAACGAGAGGAATAATTCGCAAATTGTTTGTGACTAACGCGCACCAGGCGAATCGTTAGATATCAATGTCCTGTGTCAAAGGACATTAAAACAATTCCAAGACCAAGACGACTTTTTCAGAAATGTGTGCATATATTTTACCGAAAAATATTATCCATTTTGTTAAAGTAATATATTCAGTTTTAGTAATAAAATAAAATGAAACGGCTATTCATGGACATTGGTTATATGAACTTATAATATTGACTATATCACACATCCCAAGAAATACGTACATGCTGCAGTTACATTTACACTTCATCTTGTAACACTTGTCCAAAGGAAAGAAATATCGTATTCGACACTATAAACCTATGTAAACAATGTTCAAACAAACAGAGGATGATCAAAGGTTCGTTCATACATGGTGTGGCCTATATTTTCGTATGATATCATTTTGAACATTGACAAATATCCAAAGTGAAATTAATGGCGAAACCGCATTATCGGTGGTTTGAGAAGGGAGCTAACTCCGTTTGCCTAATCGAAAGTTCGAGGTGGGCCCACATTCGAAACTAAACGCACTTGTTGTTGAGAATATGTACAATGTAAACTAACCCGCATTACGAACTGTTATTTTGTCTATTTAAAATAAGTATTATTACTTATAATTGGATTAGAATGGAACCGCATTGTGTGAAAAAATGTATAAAACATATGCAAAATCTACATCATAACTGAAACTGTAAACAGCATGATACAATGATCTTGTGCACTCTCATTCAAGGACCTTCACCTCAAAGAAATTACCAAATTTGTACAACAATGTTTACGTATGACATCACTGCCTGTAACCGACTTTTACAAAATGGCGTGTTCGCTGTCAACAGTACGCGGGATTTTACGAGGGGACTTTCGTTGATTCAGGGATCGTATATACATAAATGTGACATGTAAGTAATCAGAAACATTCTGACAATCTCTCTACTGATATTTGTTGTTATAATTTTCATTGAAACAAACGGAAATAGTCAGAAATTCCGATAAATACCGTTGTCGTTGTGCGTGATTTTGCGTCAGTCATGGCGTCACACAGAACGGTATCTTTGACAATTTCTGTTGAAAATATCAAATCATTGCAATGTATCTATTTTAAATTCCCTAATTCTTCCTACGACTCTCTTCCCATGAATATACTGAAAGTGTTGAGGCAATAACTTGAACGAATAGACAAATGGATAGCTAAAAATAGGGAAAAAATGCTACACTGTAAAATTTATATTTTGCTTTGTTTACATTTCAAACAAGTGCATTTTTTCGAGCACAGCGTTCGTTTTCACATCTAACTTATTTTGCTTGATTTCATCTAGCCAGTTTGTATTGGTGACAAAGAACATTGGTCATTTGATTTTAAATATATGAGGAATTCAAGGATGTATGTATCGCAGCAAAGTTTGAAATATACGTGAGGTTACATGCGTCTCATAACCGGTGTACCTGAAACGTGATTTTGTAGACACTATCCAATATGGCGAAAAGTTCACTTCGGCGTTCGTGTTTGCGTATTTTTCAAAACTTTCGAAACGATCTAGGGTTATCGGTGACGTTTTGAAATGATCATTGGTGATTTCATAAAAGACAGATACCCGTGATCACTAATATGCTATTTTTGAAATTCATTTCTCCCAGTAAATATCCGAAATTTAGATTTCAAAACATGCTGTAAATAACGCCGTGAGTGGTGATTTAGAAATGTGTAAAAAATGGCGACATTTACGATGTACCTAATTTTCAGAGTTCATTTTCAGTACTTTTGCTTGGCCTAAAATGTCAGTGGATGATATCAGAACAGGGAATGTCCCACCTTATTTAAAACTGTGAAGTGTAGTTGTGTGAGCGATGTATTCTGAATTTTATTCAACTTCAAAGTGAGGGTTGGAGAGGAGGGACATGTATGTCCCTGTGGCATCCAGGGGGATATGGCGGAAAGTTTACTTTGGCGTTCCCTTTTTTTCGAAAACATACAATACAATTCTAGGGTTATCGGCGACGTTTCAGAATGATGATTGGTGATTTGATGAAAAACAGATACACGCTATTTTTTAATTTCAATTCTCCGAGTAAATATCCGATAGGTCTATTTAGATTTCAAAACATAGCCTGAATAACGCCGTGAATGGTCATAGAGTAAATGTCAAAAGTAGCGATATTTACGATGAACCTAATCTTCAGAGGTCATTTTCGGTAATTTAACTTTGCCTTAAATACGGATGATATCACAAAACAGAGCGTTTCCCACTGAATTCAAAGCTGTGAAGTGTATTTGCATGCGTAGTTTAGGCCAACATGTTGATGAACTTCAAAGTGAGGGTTGAAGAGGAGGGACATATTGGCCTATCCAGGGGGTTAAAAAAGAGCAATGAAGTTCGCAATATGCAGAAAATGACTTTACTTACGGTAGCATTTGATCCGTTGTGTAGGGTAAAGTCCCCCAAAATCCCTGTTACTTCAACGATGCGGATGAAAATGGCGGCGAAAAACTTAGAACGTTACTCACTCTCCTACCCAGAGTTCCGTGCGGGAGAAACTGCGCCGGCCTCGTGAGATAATTTTAGTTTGTCGTTTTATCAACGGACTTTACGTATATCTGTATTTTATCCTTCAAAGAATGTACAAACTATACATGACTTCTCTACCAGACGGAAAGATCCAGCCCATAATTGAGGCGTAGCCCTGTTTCTCAGGACAACATGTGAGTACTGCATGAGTAGTGATAGATGATAGGAACATGCTGTTGGTAGTCCATATGATGTCTCCAAATATTATTATCAAAACTCTGTACAGTTTCAGAGAACAATTGTAAACTTCAAGTGCAAATGGGGGAAAGGAATATACTCAATAGATTACCTGTAATTTAAAATGACTAGACTTTTGACATTTCATACTCTCTTATTTATTCACAGGTGTTGTCGGAATTCTTTGCAATGGTGTACCCAGAAAAGGAGGCGGAACAGGCAAGACAAGATGTCTGGCAGAAGGTTGAATGGCTCCTGTGGCAAGTGGCGAATACAATGAGCACTCTTATTATCATATAAATAAAGTCTTCTGAATAGCTTCACATATCAAAAGTACTATTCCCCCCCTCATGTTCAACATAAAACGGTTAATTCAGTCCCTTATTTACTCATTGGAATCGAAAACTCAACTGATTGAGTATCTCCAGCTGTTTTGAGTTACGTCACAAAGATAATGACGACGTACATCACATTGTTATGGTCTGTGACCAGGTGATGGTCATAAATCGGACAGTTGTTTACCAAGAGTTTCCAGTTTATTGTACCACGAACTTGTTTTGACCCCCCTAAAGTTTTGAGGGTCACAGCCATCAGCTATGAAACTCCTATATAAACAGCACCGTCAGTGAAGTCAGAGAGTGGGGCAGAGAAGGGCGCTGAACACTGAACAGGACCAGACCGACAGAGCAGTCCAGAAGAAACGGCATAAAAACACAAGCCAACGGCCAACGGCCAACAGCTAACAGTCAAGTCATCGCTCAGAAGGCCAGCACACTGGGACGAGCTCTAGTCACACTGGGTCACGCCTAAAACAGCCCATAGCCTCTCTCACAGTTTCTGCCACGCCCTTATTTAGTGTTCGTAGTACCAGCGTATAAAAGAGTCCTTACTATTAAAACGCTGCTGAAACCGAAGACCGTTTTTTGTCTGTTGTGCGACAATTTATGGCTAGGGGCCAGCCGTCGCATTCGTTTGGAGACGCATTACTTTCACGATTTACACTATTTTAATCTCATTTCTATTCTATGTTTTGATTACAGTTAAGTCTAATTGTTAAGTTAAGTGAAAGTTATTTGTTATCATGTCAAATAAATTTGTCTTCTCTATCTCTTTTTATCAAGTTTGACCATATGAGAGCCTCTAAAGTAATACCAGGGAATATGCCTTACAAAAATGATGTTAAATCAGGGAATATGTATAATACCTGAAAAATTTAGGGATTATGCATATTCCCTGAGTGAATCAGACATTAAATATATTCCCTGAAAAATTCAGGGATTACACATATTCCCTGATTATACATTATCGGTAAGGTATGTGCCCAAATCCTTCCTTAGCTCGCAGGAACAGGTAGCTGTAAACAAGACGTTTAGGATGTCGTGTAAGACGACAAACTGAAATTATCATACGAGGCCGGTGCAGTGGTGACTTGGGTTTCCCACAGGGAACTCGGGGTAGGAGAGTGAACGTAAGCTTTTTCGCCGCCATTTTTATAAGCATCGCTGATATGCTTTTAAGTTATATATTTTAACTTGTCTCTCGTGAAGATGCTGAATCCGTCACTACCACTGATGACATGGGACACAAGACAGCGTGGACATGCTACGCCAACCGTCCCCGCTGATCTACAAAAATGTATGTTTAAAGTTGGTTGGTTGGTTTGTTGTTTTACGCCGCACTCAGCAATATTCCAGCTATATGACGGCGGTCTGTAAATAATCGAGTCTGGACCAGACAATCCATGAGCATCGATCCACGCAATTGGGATCGATGACATGCATCAATCAAGTCAGCGAGCCTGACCACCCGATCCCGTTAGTCGCCTTTTACGACAAGCATAGTCGCCTTTTATGGCAAGCATGGGTAATTACAGGGGCATAACTCTTACATCGTGTCTATCTAACCTCTTAGGGAAAATCATTTTAAGTAGAATAGAAAAACACACACTCAGTAACCTCTAATCCTTCCCTGATGTATTACAATTTGGTTTCAGAAAAGAACATGGAGCAATCATGTCTGCATTCACTTTTTTTAATGAGTTAATTTTTACATAGAAAGAGAATCGCAAGTGTTTGCTGTATTTTTAGATAATGAAAAAGCTTTCGATCGTATTTGGCAAGACTGTCTATATGTCAAAATACATGACTTTAGTGTCAAGGACAAATTATGGAACCTACTTTTCCATAGGTATACGGACAGCTGGACTGTCATATCATATAACGGAGAAAGATCTAATAATAATCTTCTCGTTTTCAGAAATGATGTTATGTGTGAAATAAAGAAACCAAACGATGGCCTCTCTGTTCATGGAATCTGTATAACCTGTGTTTTATTGGCCGACGATACCAACACTCTTGTCTACAACCCCTCGGGGCTTTACTTGATTCAGTTAGTTTATCATCTTCCCGAGGCAAGAGAGTTAACTGACTACAAAAGTCCAGTTTCCACCCTTGCCGAACTAGGCTGGTATTATGGAGTTACAGTTTGGCTGGATTAACGAGTCTATGCATAGTCCAATCAAAATCGCGCACCGAAATCGAAATCCGGTTCGTAAACTGTCGTGCAGATTTCGGTCGATTGCAGGATTTGCAGAGCATGTGCACCACCAACTCGTTGTCAACAGATATTTTCCTAATCCTTTCATGTTTTAGGTGTTCACGTGATTTGATGCACTTCGCGATGTAAGACCAGTTTTATCACAATATAGATCTTTACTATCGATCAGATCGTCTTGACAGGGCGCCGCCATTTTGTTTGAAGCAAATGCAAGTGATACGAGAGGTGGAATCTGATTGGTCCATAGGAGAGGCATAGAAGGGATATAACTCGTAATAGGTGAGGTGAGGTGAAAGTTTAACATGGATATCCCACTCAGACACAGTGTACTGACTCCGAGCCGACCAGTCCTTGTTTTAGCCCCTTAATGCCGAGCGCCAGACAGGGTAACAACTACCATCTTTTAACGTCTTTTGGTATGACGCGGCCGGGGATCGAACCCCGGACCCTCCGCTCTCCGGGCGGACGCTCTACCACTAGACCACGGAGGCGATCAACTCGTAATAGTCACTGGTGGCGTTACGATCGAGCCCTTGAATTTTAGCCTAGTTCGGCAAGGGTGGAAGCTGGACTTTTAAAGTCAGTTAACTTTCTTGCCTCGGGAAGATGTTAGTTTATATGCCAACAAATGGAGACAAAAAGAAACGTCACCATGGATAGATATATGAGATACCTTATTTGTCCAAACACTGTAAAGATACTTTGTGACATATTAAAAAGGTGACACTTGGCAAAACTGATCAACAAGGTTGAAATTAAAGTGTCAAATGTTCTTAAAGTGAAACACAACACTAGTCTCTGTGAAAATGGCATTACAAGTCAGTATCTCGTGTGTTTGCCATGTGTATTGATGAATTCCGTGCAACGTCGACACATGGAATTGGTGAGGTGGTTAATGGAGGCCATAGGCACTTGAGCCCACACTCTGAGGAACGCCTGACGCAGTTCAGCTGCAGTTGTCGGCCTTTGTCGGACGTCATTCAGCCGTCTTTGAATCTCTGAGGGAAGGCCACTGCATGGCTCTGATGCCATTCTGCTGGAGGAAGTCTCCTGTTGCTGTTGCTGTCGCAGGGTGGGCACGGGCGTTATCATGCTAAGACTCGTGGTTGCAGCGACTTGCCAAATGAGGTATGGCGTGTGGTCTCAAGACTTGATCAATGTACCGAGCTGCTGTGGAACCATTGCCTCTCCTTGGACTGATGTTCTGGAAGACCACAGGGACGACCCTCTGTGCAAGGCCAATTCCACCACACACCATGATGCTCGGACCACCCCAAGAGTCTCTCTCAATAACACAAACATCCGGATAACGTTCCCCTCGGCGTCACCTGACTCTCTCTCTCTCTCTGCCATCTACTGTTGAGATACAGTAACGCATGTCTGAGAAGAGGACTCTTCTCCACTGCTGGTGGCGCCAATGCTTGTGCTGTGTCGCCACTGAAGATGGTCCCGTCGATGACGTGGTGTCAGAATGGGTCCTCGGTGTGGCCTGTGATAGTGGAGGTGGCACTTATGTGTCGCTGGTGTGTCCCAATGGTCTGTCAAGCAGTTTCCGCAGCAATAACAAAGCGATCTTGAGGTTGCTGTCGCACAATCTGACGATCCTGATGTCGGGTGGTGACCCTTGGTCCTCCATCTGCAGTGTTGGTGTTCTGGTACCGTTGCTGGAACCTGTATATGGTCCTTACGTGGATGCATTGGCTACTAGCCGGGCGGTTTGTCCAGCTTGCAATTGTCCAAGGGCTTGGTGTTGCTGATTTCTTGTCGATCTTGGCATGTGGTAGCAATTCAACAACGAATGAATGTTATCTGATCTGAGTGGATTTTTACCGGGCCAGAAATGGGGAACCGCATGTGCATTTCAATTTGCACGGAACTCATGTGCATCGGGTTACCATGGCCGTTGCCGTGATGCGTTTGGTTGATCAGTTTTATTGTTTATCTGCTTTGGGGTTTTTTAATCATCAAATTTCATTTTTCCGAACAAGTTAATGTTAAATTTTAGAAACTTTGACAACAATTACTCAGATATTTAAATGACAACTTTTCATGCAATGTTACTTGGTGACGTTTCTTTTGCAGTTCAGTATATAATGCCTTTAAAAGAAAGTCACTTGTAATTTGCAAAACACGCCAGCTTCATAATAAAACTACAAGATTGGCGATGCAACAATTGACACCTCTGACTCTGTCAAATATTCCGGAATATTCAAAAACAGTCATGTATCCTGTTAAAAAAAAGTCATGAAAAGTTGTCCAAAAGCATGAAAATGTGTTAATTCATTACAATCACATGGCCTTAACAATTCCTATCTCTATCCAACTGCGTGTGTCAATATGGAAAAGGATGATTCTATCTACAAGCTTTTGAGGATGTGATTGTTACCAGCCTCAAGATAAAGAACTTGAAATGGTCGAATGTCCACAAGGCTACTTTGCTCGCCATATTCAAGGATTTGGTGAAATACATCCATTTGTCGATTTCTTACTTGGAAATGTGGTCATTGAATGGCTACATTGATAAATGTAGATTGCAATTATTAGGAAGGCTTCGTACTAACGATTTTAACTCAAGAAAGAAAGATCTATTTTGTGCTCACATTTCTACTAACGCTATTGTCAATATTAGCCGTCCAATATTAGCATCCTTCTGTATACTGTTAAAAAATATCATTTAGAAAAATATATCAAAAGAATATACTGATAGTGGTTCTTTCTCAACTAAGTCTGCGTGGCGAGCTTTTGGAATCGTGACTGGTACTCATGGAAAACATCAGAACGAGAAAGTTTCCAAAATTTTATTGCATACAAACCTACACTATGTTTATGGTTTACTGGAACTGCGGTGACATAGGCGCTGGAGATATCTGGAAATATAAACACAGATACTTGTTTGCTAGCCGGGTGATGTACGTGCCAAGCCTGCATCTGCGAGGTGAATGTAGAACGTAATCAAAACATTCTCACAGTAAAACGATTATGAATCACAACACATGTGAACAGCACTGAACTAACTTTCATCAACCAAGTCAGCAAGCCTGACCACCCGATGCAGTTAGTCGCCTCTTACAACAAGTATAGTTGCCTTTTACGGCAAGAATGGGTTGCGGAAGACCTATACTCAAAAACAAAAGTTCCTGTGACACCAATATTTTAGTGTATTTTTCAAACAAGTAAAGTGTTTTCAATATTGTAGTTCATGTATGGAATCAAGTCACAAAAACGCAACTGCTACAGAAAAGCATGCATTCCATGCAAAAGTTGACTTTTATGCAAGCCCCATGCATTTCACCACCCAGGAATGGGTATAAAAACGTGTGCGTTAACAGGATTCCATATGCATTGTTTAGCATCGTGCTGAAAACAACCACTCAGAAAAACAACAAAATTTCGCAATTATTCAACATTACGAAATGCCATGCCTGTCCGAAAATAAGCGTTTGCGAGCCATTGGTATGCTTGAAGCAGGATCGAGTGAACGTGATGTTGCAAGACAATTTAACGTCCACAGAAACACCATTTGGTGTTTATGGCAACATTGGCAACAAAAGAATGCAGTCAGAGACCATCCTCGGAGTGGCAGTCCACGCGTAACCAATAATCGACAAGACAACTGGATTCGAACAACACACCTACGAAATCGAGTCACAGTGACTGCAAGAAGCATCCCTGGCCTTCGACAAATATCATCACAAACCGTACGTTGCCTCAGATGTGCAGGGATTGTTGCCAGAAGACCTCCAGACTTCCCATTTTGACAGGAAACCACCGTCAAGCACGTCTACAGTGGTGCAGACATGGACATATATCCCACAGGACTTTGAAACGAAGATGTGTTGCTTGTATCGCAACCAGAGGTGGACACACTCTATTGATTTGTAAATTGACATTTTGGCATGTTCATGTTTTTTTATGAAATCACGCATTTTCTGAAGTCAGTATGGCAAATTAAACTATTTGAACACTTACTGGTGTCTTTTTATCTGTTGCAAATCGTTATATAACCAACCCCCTGCGTTTCTGTGTTATGGGGACTAAATAAAATGCTCCCTGTGTTCTTGTGTTAATGGGGCTACACAGAACTCTCCCTGTGTTAAAGGGGCTAAACAGAACACTCCCTCTGTTCCTGTGTTAAAGGGGCTACACAGAACTCTCCCTGTGTTAAAGGGGCTACACAGAACGCTCCCTGTGTTACTGTGTTAATGGGAATACACAGAACGCTTCCTGTGTTCCTGTGTTAAAGGGGCTACACAGAACACTCCCTGTGTTAAAGGGGCTAAACAGAACACTCCCTGCGTTCCTGTGTTAAAGGGGCTACACAGAACCTTCCCTGTGTTCATGTGTTAAAGGGGCTACACAGAACGCTCCCTGTGTTAAAGGGGCTAAACAGAACGCTTCCTGTGTTTCTGTGTTAAAGGGGCGACATAGAATGCTCCTTGTGTTCAAGGGGCTACACAGAACGCTCCCCGTGTTTCTGTGTTAAAGGGGCGACACAGAATGCTCCCTGTGTTTCTGTGTTAAAGGGGTGACACAGAATGCTCCCTGTGTTTCTGTGTTAAAGGGGTGACACAGAATGCTCCCTGTGTTCAAGGGGCTACACAGAATGCTCTCTGTGTTCCCGTGTTAAAGGGGCTACACAGAACGCTCCTTGTGTTCATGTGTTAAAGGGGCGACACAGAACGCTTCCTTGTGTTCCTGTGTTAAAGGGCGACACAGAATGGTTTGTTCCCATGTTAAAAGGGCTTCACAGAGCTCCCTCTGTTTCTGTGTCAAAGGGGCTACACAGAACGCTTCCTTGTGTTCCTGTGTTAAAGGGCCTACACAGAATAGTTCTTGTGTCAAAGGTGCTTCTCACAGATGAGACATGAGGTCAGATACACTGGGCAGCCCATTCTTGCAGGCCTCAGTCGTCAGTATTGATTCTAGCACAGATCCTGAAAGAAGGAACAAATTGTGAGGGATTCTCACTTAACAAAAATAATTTTGCAGATAAATTTTGTATCAATGCGAACTCTCTCAAATACTGCAACAGCAAAATGAAAGTGAGTGAGTATGGTTTTACGCTGCTTTTAGCAATATTCCAGCAATATCACGGCAGGGGACACCAGAAATGGGCTTCACACATTGTACCCATGTCGAGAATCGAACCCAGGTCTTCAGCATAACAAGGGATAGCTTTAACCAGTAGGCTACCCGACCGCCCCGCAAAATGAAAGTATGCACCCAAATACTCAAAGTGGGAGAAAGATGCACTTTACAACAAAGGTAAGGATTTGCCAAAATCATCTACCCTTGAAAACATGCAAAATTTGTTTTCTTGTTATTTAATAGGTTATGAGTAGGTGAGGTGAAATTGGGTTTAACGTCGCGTCCAAGATTATTGCACTTATATAGCGACGTGCATGCACGTGTGTGTGTGTGTGTATGTGTTGCTGCTTGTACTAGTCCAGACTGATGCCAATTTATAGTGCTTGTTCACTGAGATACTATGCCTCAGTTTAACATGAATACACCACCCAGACACACTGTACTGACTCGGAGCTGACCAGTCCTTGTTTCAGTCCCTTAATGCCGAGCGCCAGACAGGGTAACAACAAGTACCATCTTTTAACGTCTTTTGGAATGCCGCGGCTGGGGATCGAACCCAGGACCTTCCGCCCTCCGGGCAGACGCTCTACCACCAGACCACGGAGAGGCGGTCAGGTTATGAGTACACGAGAACAGGTTTGTCTAGACTCATGTATCTGTGCCAGGCAGTCTGGAGGGAAGCTGTCACAAGACACGGTGTTGAGTTGTCTACCGAATGCCATCTCGTACAGTAGATGTCCGAAGCTGTACACATCTATCGCTTCTGTAGTCTGTAAGTACAACAAATATAGGTAAAGGCAATGGCACTACCTGAGTGCAAAACCAGCAATAACAGAAGTACTCATAAAATCTCAAAATATCTTTCCCTCCCTCCTTGCTGGAGTTGATATATGGAACAGTATTTTAGCCATGGCAGTGTCAGCTTAATGTGGGATGAATGACAAAAGTGATGCTGCTCTTAGATATTTACCACTTTGTTGAAACCCACGAGC
The DNA here is from genome assembly GCF_023055435.1 of Haliotis rufescens. Taxonomy (NCBI): domain Eukaryota; kingdom Metazoa; phylum Mollusca; class Gastropoda; order Lepetellida; family Haliotidae; genus Haliotis; species Haliotis rufescens. The sequence goes on along the minus strand of NW_025963846.1, from coordinate 4,101,718 downwards.
AAGGTATGGTGCTAACAAACTAGGGATAATAAATAATCACAATCAGTCTGAATGTAGGATTAGAACTCTTAATCTTAAAATCCTGATACATGTAAGGGACACAACTCTGCACAGACAATTGCAGTGCTATAAACAACTGGGCCGCCTGTACCACCTAGGAATATTTCCACAAACGTAATAGCCATGATGCCGTCAAACAGCATTAAAATACCTGTTCATAATAGGCAAAGATTCCGTAGATAATTTTCTCCAATTGATTAGTTCTTTGTGCAAAGGTACAAAACTGTTTTGTGAAGTACCTGTTGTTTTTTTCTCCTTTTTTTGTGTACAGTCGGCATCCTAGCAAGAGCTAATTTTTGGAATTGTTTATGCAAGCAGTCTTCAAGGTAGGTTGGTTAGCAATATTGCCGCTATATGTTTGTTTGTTGTTGGTGGTCTGTAAATAATCGAATCTGGACCAGACAATCCAGTGATTGACATCATGAGCATCAACCCACGCAATTGAGATCGATGACATGCATCAACCAATCAGTGCTTACAACAAGCATAGTCAACCATTTACGGCAAGCATGGGTTGCTGAAGACCTATTCGACCTCGGATCTTCACGTGTCGTTAACCTGTTTGAGGTTGCATGACTGGAAAACACATTCAGGCTGTCACTTTCCCCATCTGGTAAGCAATGCACTGTTTGGTTGGATGACTGGTTGTGACGTGATCCATAAGGGGATGTTCTCAGGTCTTTACTTTGTGGAAGCGAGAACTAGAATGGGAGATTTAGTAAGGTCATAGTGTTGACAAGGATTCTGCCAGAACCATACGTTACTTTGTCTCCAGCAACACATCAAGAAAGAAGTTGAGGAGCTGAAGAGTGTTTTCATTAGGGCTGGGACAAGTCCAAATTTACTCCCCAGTTACCCATCCCCCTATAAACCCACCCTACCCGGGTACCCGCTGTAGGTCTTGAGTGATAGGTACAAAATGTCCGATTGGGAATAGTTTGACCGTAGCCCTGGCAAAATGTATTTAGATACATGCCATTTTCACTGAATAGACGAATCAGCATTCCTCCATTTTCATTGGCTGTTGCAAATATTGTCGGATGTATGTATTACAGTAAGAGTGTTGTAAAAGTTGAAAGGTTAAAATACAGTAATCTACGCTTATAACAAAATAACGGATAGTGCGAACTTACTACAATCTATCAATGTTTATGTTTTATAATGAACTGTTTTTCCCAGAGCTACACACCGCCTCCGTGGTCAAGTGGTAGAGTGTCTGCCTGGAGAGTGGAAGGTCCGGGGTTCGATCGCTGGCCGTGTCATACCAAAAGACGTTAAAAGATAGTACTTGTTGTTACCCTGTCTGGCGCTCAGCATTAAGAGGTTAAAACAAGGACTGGTCGACTCGGAGTCAGTATACTGTGTCTGAGTGGGGTATTCATGTTAAACTGCGGCATGGTATCTTAGTGGGCTAGCACTATAAATCAGCATCCGTCCGGACCAGTACAAGCAGCCACACACACACATACATGCATGCTTGTCACTATATAAGCGCAATAATCTTGGACGCGATGTTAAACCCCATTTCACCTCACCACCTGAGTTGCATACGTGTCACTAATCAGCCTATCCAAAACATCCACCTGTAGACTACTGCAGCTGCTCAAAGTGGCAATAAACAGTTGAAGGCAAGTTTTTAACTGGATTCAGTCCCGACACCTTAACAATAATAAAACAATGATAAGGCTATAGCCTCTGAAGTGGACATATTCTGAAAAGAGTTACCCTGGAAGACATCTTCGCCCCACGGAAGACCCATCTTCCTGAGGCAAGTGAGTTAACTGACTGTAAAAATCCAGTTTCTACCCTTGCCGAACTAGGCTGGAATTCCCGGGGTTGGTCGTAGAGCCACGAGTGGCTATTATGAGTTATGTCCCTTCAATGCCTCTCCTACGGACCAATCAGATTCCACCTCTCGTAACTTGCATTTGCTTCAAACAAAATGGTGGTGCCCAGTCAAGACGATCTGATCGATAATCAAGATCTATATTCTAGACTAATGTTGGTCTTATAGTGCTAGCTAACTGAGATACCATGCCGCAGTTTAACATGAATACCCTACTCAGACACAGTATACCAACTCCGAGGTGACCAGTCCTTGTTTCAGCCTCTTAATTAGGGTTGCGACGGGTACTCGAGTACCCGATAACGGGTCGGGTAGCTTAGGACTCTAGTCCAATTTTCAGGACTCGAGTACCCGTTCAGGGGAGATAACTCTAATCGCCTTTCGTAACTCATAAGTCACTTCAAAATGGACGACAAAACGGACAAACGTTCACATGTTTGGGCGTATTTTGACCTTGATGACACAAAGAAAAAGACCAAATGCCGTCTCTGTGGCATATGTATCAGCTACGCAGGTAGTTCTATGAGTTCCATGAAAAAGCAGGTAAGCCATGCAGGCATTTAATAAAAAACATAATACCTTAGAATAGATCAATAGATGTTTGATGACCTTTTATTCGCAAAAGCATTACAAACAAGTGGGACAACATTGAACTGCGGGTACTCGGGTCCGGTTCAGGTATTGTCTGCCGGGTACTCGAGTTCAGTTTTCGTACCCGGTCGCAACCCTACTCTTAATGTTGATCTTTAATCATACCATCAACCGCAAATGGACATGCTGATTGCCTTATTGTTAGTGTTGCCAAAGTCAGCTCCATGTCACAACACCCAGCACCATAACTACACTTTCATTGTACCTAATTGGCTTCTCTCCTGTTTATCTCATTGGTTTATATTGTTATCTTTGTACCTTAGCGAGTGATATGGTTTCATGCCGCTTTTAGCAATATTCCAGTAATATCACGACAGGGGACAGCAGAAATGGGCTTCACACATTGTACCCATGTCGAGAATCGAACCTGGGTCTTCACTGTGACTAGTGAACGCTTTAACCACTAGGCTACCTGACCACCCTCTTTCTACAATAATCCCACCTTGTGTAACCATATCATCAAGAACATATATACCGTATTCGACGTAATAAGCGCCCCGCTCTAATAAACGTCCACGGGTAATATATTGGCAAGTGAACAATCCCAATAGCACCCGTTCCGATTGATTAATATACACAAGACTTATTTATTCGCGTATAATACGCACTCGTTATATGCACACTTAATTATGGGCAATTAAATTTGGGGAAAAATATATCTGTCGTACATAAACATTTCAGGCATAAACCATGAAATTTATCTTTCAATTCAACTTTTTTTTCACCAAAATAATATTCTAATTTTGAGAGCGCCCTGGGCGCTTATTAAGTCGAATATGGCATTAACTGTATAGGCTTAGTATTCTTTCACCTGATGAATAAGGCAAGAAGTAGCTCTGAAACGTCATTACAAAGAAGAAAAGAAGTTGTTATCCACAAAAAAGTGTCATGTACTCATGCCTTAATGCGAAATAAGATAAATACACCATGTACACAACAAATACAACAATAATTATAATTATTTACCTGCATCCGGAAATGGTTCTACAACATCCCAGTTGGGTTCCGAGCGAAAGATCATCGAGATATGTTGAAGGGCAACCTCTGAAACACAAGATATTTAGAAACAAATGGCTAGATCGGTCTGTGGAATTGAATCTTAAGTACAGCTCAAATGTTTCAGTGACTGAGTAAATTTTAACCCCTCTTTTAGAAATATAGGTATGCGACATCAATCATGGGCCAAACACATTAAACGAATGTTGTGAACTCAAATCTTCAGCATTTCAAACAAACACTTTCATCACCAGACTATCCCACAACCCCTCAAGTGTCACAACCAGTTTGTAATTATTACTATTACTTTAAGTTATTTTCAAAAGGCTATGGTCATTATAATAGACAACATGATCAAAGAAACAAAAAATCAATAAATCATTTTCATCATTATTATTTTGATGATGTAATTATGTTTGTTGTGTAACACCACACTCTGCAATATTCCAGCTATATGACAGCAGTCTGTGTATAAGTGAGTCTGGACCAGACAATCCAGTGACTGACATCATGAGCATCAATCGAACATCAATCGACGCAATTGGGCTACGATGACATGCATCAAGCAAGTCAGTGACCCTGACCACTTGATCCCATTAGTCGCCTCATACGACAAGCGTAGTCGCCTTTTACGAAAAGGGGTTGCTGGGGACCTATTCTGCACGGGCATAACGATGCAGATGATAGTGTAGATGTTACCAAGGTGATTGGCCTGGTAGTTGTTGGGGTCGAGGAATCTCTTTACCGTGATGCTGCTCGACAGCAGGTGGCTACCCAACAATATCACCAGGAATCAGATAGAACAATTGTAAACATGGTAAAGGTGCAAGGGCTTGAATATTTCTGCTGAATAAGGCTAAACAATGTACATACCGTATTCGACGTAATAAGCGCCCTAGGCGCTCTCAAAATTAGAAATAGAAGGCTCTTATTAGAATATTATTTTGGTGAAAAAAAACAGAGCTGAAAGATAAATTTTGTCTGAAATGTTTATGTACGACAGATATATTTTTCTAGAATTTAATTTCCCATAATTAAGGGTGCATATAACACACGAGTGCGTATTGTACGTGAATAAATAAGTCTTGAGAACATTGATCAATCTGAAGGGGTGCTGATTGGGATTGTTCACTAGCCAATATATTAGCAAATACCGCTGTGGGCGCTTATTACGTCGAATACGGTATGTTTGTTTCTGATCTCCCTAACAACCCTATTCTTGAACACCTTACTTTGTTCAAAAGCTATCATATTGTTTTCTTACCTTAGATTTACAAACCTATTTAAAACATGACACTTCACACACAACATAAATGTTAGATATGTATGTAAACAAGTCAATAACCGTTCAGACCAGTTGTCAAAAACCATAGCCGTGGTCTTGTTGGAGAATTTGTACTAAACCTTACTTGTACTTTGGGTTTAGTGGAAAAAAGAGTTCTCTGTTCCTGATTCTGCTAATATCGACTGTATGTTGAGTGTACTCAAACACTACAGTTAGGTGTGAATCACAAACAACTGCTTTTAATAAGTGTAACTTAATCATCCCAGATATTATGTCACTCAACATGCTCAGACGGTTTCTGTCAGATTGAACCAGCCAGTACAGCTTGCGGTCTTTGACCAAGGCCCCATTCCATAAAACAATTGCAGCACTACGACTGTCCTAAGACTGTGTTATAATATGGGAGTTACGTTCATCTTAGAGCTATGGTTGCCTTGTGGAACAGGGCCCAGCCCATTAAGAATTTTACAAGCCAGAGATTAATGTTATGTTCTAACATTGTCTATGCAGAAACACATCCGCCGTACACACCTCGAGCCCTCTCTGCCGGACAGCGATGAACTCCCTATCAAAGTTGCCAAACACTTTCTACGGCGGCAGTGGAAGGTCTATGTTGGACTGACGTAGTTGAGACTCAACATGCTTTTCATCACCTGCCAGGAGTTCTCTTTCAGTTGCCCTCTCTGAACTCGGAGAATGTACTCCTCGAAAACAACATAATAAGTCCCAAGCTATTTCGATCAATTGAACATTTGTTGAAAATTGACATATGGCATGACATTTCTGTGGTATTAGCTAAACCCTAAGCATGCTAAGTTGGCCCCATCCTTAAATGGGCCTCAGCCAATGACAGAAGGGGAGATAACTCTCACGAGTATGCTGCTGGCTGCAAGCACATGGCTTCAGCCACACTCTTGCACACAGCTACACTTACAGTGATTAAACACAGTTAACAAACGAAGACATCTTTGTCATATCGCCACAATTTCCAATAAAACAGAATTTCACATCATAATCATAACATGCACATAAGGTAAAGCAGAAGAATTATTTACACTACAGGTCAAAAGGTTAAAATTTATCATGTTCCCTGCAGAAAGGTGAGCTAAATCAAAATTTGGCGTGGATATGAACTTCCCAAATAAATCCGTCATTTTGGTCTATGACGACATTTAAAACATTAAGTTAATCAGAATCCGGTGGCACTCAAAAGATCATTTCTTGTTTTCGTTTTGAAGGGGCGGTATCATTTTGCTAGAAATGAAACAAGACAGACTGAACTACGATATACTTCTGCGACATACGTTTATGTCATCGTCAGCTAGTTTTTAATGATAATTGGCAATGGATCCATACCAAACTTATAAAGAAACATAATTGAATGGTTTAAAACCATTGACTACTGTTTCAAACTAATACCTTTTCACGACAATGAATTGTCACGTGTCCAAACAATCCCGGATTTGCACACGTTTTGGGGTTTTGACAGTTCATGGTTTTCGCACATGATTTGACATAACAGCATACAATTGATTTGAAGAATAATTATTCGAATATTTAAATAATACAAATGACAACAATTTATTGAGCTTTATGCTTATATGATTTCTTTTATAACAGTTTCATCATGAACATGGACTCGAGACGTATTTAATAGTGTCCATGTAATGATTCAACATTGAGCAATAGTTATATAATGTTTTAGAAAACCCTGAACGGAGAAACTGAGTATTCATGATGTTTATTTTACAGAATTTCTAATATAGAGAACTCACAGTTGTCCAATTCCCTGAAATCCGTAACACATCTTGACGGAATGCGGATAAACAAAAGCCTTTCTCACCGGAAAGCATGGTACTCGCTCCATACCCCAAGGGAGCTAAAAACAATACTTACCACTAATGAGAAGAAACAATAAAGCGCTATTAAAATATCTTATTACCATATCTGACTGACTACCGTTACACTCCCCCCGAAATTAGAATTAACCTAATTTACATTAAACAATGAGAAATGCTGATGACCCTGAAATGAAAGAAATCTGTGGTACTTGCCTGTGAGACAGATGAGAACAGCCCTCCGTACTCAATACTTCAGCGCTTGGAATATTTCTCCGACTGGTTCCGTGCCAAGCGTGCTGTTGCTCACTGTCTGAGTCTGAAACGAAAGCTTCGGAAAAGTAAACAAAGAGATTGTGAATCAGTAGCTGGTTCAGTGCAAGTCAAAGATATTGAACAAGCAGAGATTGTAATCTTAAAGTTAGTTCAGGAAGAAGCATTCGTCGAAGAACTGAAAGTGCTTCAGTCCTTGAATCAAACAGGAACATTCAAGAACGAGAAGGCAACTGTACGCAACAAATTTCTGAAATCAGTCAGTGCCTTGTATAGTCTGGATCCATTCCTGGACAGCAATGGCATCTTACGTGCTGGAGGACGGTTAAAACGTGCTCAGATTAGTGAAAACACTAAGCACCCTGTTATCTTGCCAAAGAAGCACCACATAACAACACTTGTTATCCGCCATTGCCATGAACAAGTTCATCATCAGGGAAAAGGTCTAACACTCAATCAGATCAGATCAAGTGGATACTGGATCATAGGTTGTAGCTCAGGTGTGTCCTACTACATTTTGAAATGTGTTTCGTGTAGGAAACTCAGGAGCAAGGCTCAAGTCCAGAAGATGTCAAATCTTCCCATTGATAGGACAGAAGAAGCTCCTCTATTTTCATTCTGTGCAGTAGACTGTTTCGGACCCTTTTATGTAAAGGAAGGGAGAAAGGAGTTAAAGCGATTCGGTGTTCTGTTCACATGGCTGTGTTGCCGAGCAATACTGTTGAATAGAGACTGTTGTGTCAATGAGTACAGACTCATTTATCAACGCCCTAAGACGCTTTATGTCAGTACGTGGTCCGATCCATCAACTACGATGAGATCAAGGTACTAACTTTGTAGGGGCAAAGAACGAACTGTATGGTGTTCTAACAAATCTTGATCAAAGAAAAGTGAGACAATTCCTATTGCAGAGAGACTGTGATTTCTTTGAGTTCAAGTTTAACCCACCATGTGCAAGCCATATGGGTGGTGTCTGGGAGAGGCAGATTAGAATTGCAAGAAATGTCATATCTGCTTTACTTCATGACTTTGGATCACAGTTGGATGATGAATCCCTCCGTACTGTGATGTGTGAAACTGTTGCCATTGTAAACAGCAGACCCTTAACTGTTGACACTCTGTGCGATCCGTCCTCTCCAGAACCTCTGACACCAAATAACCTTCTTACCATGAAGTCTAAGGTAATCCTTCCGCCACCTGGAACATTCATTAAGGAGGACATGTATTCCAGGAAGCGATGGCGCAGAGTTCAATACATCACTAATGAATTCTGGAGTCATTGGAGGAAAGAGTATCTGCAAAGTCTTCAGTTGCGGCAGAAGTGGACTGCCCCATGTAGAAATCTTTCTGTAAACGACATCGTGATAATCAAGGACGACAATATTCCAAGGAATCATTGGAAACTTGGACGCATCTCAGAAGTGTACCTTAGTGAAGATGGTCTAGTCAGAACTGTGAAAGTAGACTGTGGTGAATCAAACTTTGTGAGACCAGTTCACAAACTTGTGCTTCTCTTACAAAAAGAGAACTAACTGTGTTCAAATGTGTGTAAATTCATTTGCAGTATGGTGTTCCAGACTGTGCTAAATTCATTTTCGGGTTCATTGAACTTTGTGAGTGATGATTCCGAATCCGATCTGAACTATAAACTTTGTGAGTGATGATTCCGAATCCGATCCGAACTATAAACTTTGTCACATTGATGTGTAATTTCATGTTTATTATTTTGTATGATTATGTATTTTGCCAAAAAGCATTAACCTTTGTTCATTGTCAGGGTATGACACTTGCCTATCTGCACTTGCAATACTGTATTGTTAGCCAAACCATTGTGTTTATATGTATACCACATCAGCATTTCTCATTGTATAATGTAAATTAGGTTAATTCTAATTTTTGGGGGAGCGTAACGGTAGTCAGTCAGATATGGTAATAAGATATTTTAATAGCGCTTTATTGTTTCTTCTCATTAGTAGTGAGTATTGTTTTTAGCTCCCTTGGGGTATGGAGCGAGTACCATGCTTTCCGGTGAGAAAGGCCTATGTTTATCCGCATTCTGTCAAGATGTTTTACGGATTTCAGGGAATTGGACAACTGTGAGTTCTCTATATTAGAAATTCTGTAAAACATCTTGACGGAATGCGGATAAACATAGGCCTTTCTCACCGGAAAGCATGGTACTCGCTCCATACCCCAAGGGAGCTAAAAACAATACTCACCACTAATGAGAAGAAACAATAAAGCGCTATTAAAATATCTTATTACCATATCTGACTGACTACCGTTACAAGTTATGTAGATCTAAGTATATAGATAAAGTATATATTTAGACCCATAGCAACAAGGGGGAGGTGGGGCTACACTGTGTAAGATTACACTGCTATAAAACTGAACTGGAATATTTGAATGACATGTTATAATTAGGAGAAAGGGGGTCCAAATGTAAGTTAAGTATTACATTTTAAAGCTGTAAAGTGACTATATACATTTCTAAGTGCAAATAAAAGAAATACTTTTTCTTGGTTCAGAACAGCCCCCCTCCCCCGTATATATTTTTATTGCATTTTGAATATAAAACCAATACAGCCAAGTCAATATTTGTCAAATCTAACTCATGGATGAAAAATGTGGCATTTAGTGTTGAGTGATTTATAGTGTGATGAAAATATTAGATTCAAAAGAAGACTTGTTCAGGATATTGGCACAGTATTACAAAGATAATATACCTTTATAGGTATTTTCAACATTGGGAACTTCCTATTCATACACATCTTCCCGAGGCAAGAGAGTTAACTGACTTTAAAAGTCCAGTTTCCACTTTTATAGTCAGTTAACTCACTTGCCTCGGGAAGATGATTCATACAATGTTCTTTACAAAACAAAGTTTGGAAGTCTGAGTGCTTGAACTCCATCTTTGTAGCTGTTGTGTCATATATTTGTTTTGAAGTTTCTCCATATCAGTTTCAGTTTCAGTTTATTATTCTCCATCCCACCGGCGGTGGTACAAAAGAACAAGCATGTAAACAAAGTATTAATATGTGGCAAGATGACAGTATGTCATATCAGATTGTAGTTTTGCTTAAAGGGCAAGTTCACACGGAAATGAACCTATTTTTCTTGTACTTTTTCCACATTAAAAGTGTTAACCTAGTAGTGTCGTAGACAAAAATATAAAAATATCACAATTAATTAACATATGTTTTGCATTAAAACGATTTATATTTTTCACATTTACCAAGTGTTCTATTTTCATAACAAAAACACCATGGCTTATGCCCCTTGCAATATGACGTCATTGGTGCCAATTGATAAACATTATGACGTCATCATGCTATGTTAGAGCCGCTTCACGTGGTGTAGGTACAGGTGTGTGATTCTAGCGTCTCAGATGCCAGCCAGCATAGTGTTATGCTGAGTCACCACTGGGCCGGAGTGTGTTGTAGGCCATGTTGTTTTACCGAAAACTGGTACCTGATATCTTTTGCGTTGAGAATAGACAGGGATCCAGTTGAATTGGCACCAATTACGTCATAATCTAAGGGAGATAACTCAGGCCTGTTTAGCTCGAAAAACGAAGGCCTCATAACGGCATATCATTTTCACACTATTGTGAGCTTCCTACTTTCACTGTGAAAAAAATGAGTTTACATTTTCAAACACAGATATTAACTAATTCTAAAATTGCGTTTTGCTTAGAAAAAGAAAGAAAGTGATTTTTGCGTGTACACTTCCCCTTTAAGATAATCTACCAAATCTAACCAACAAGTACCACTTAGAGATACATAGTTCATGGCTACCTAATCATGACTCAATCATGAGTGTTCATTCCACTTGTCCTACCCCGACATCGGTAACTTCTCCTATTGCTGACAGTGCACTTTGCCGACAGTGTTATCCAAACAACATCATGGTTCAGGGCGCACAATAGCAAATCCTTTCATCCATAACAACCAACAAGGAATAATTTTATACTTATAGTTTATTGTATATATGTATGTATATATTAACATTGATAATAAATATTTGACACATATCACAATGTAAAATCTTATGGTTGACAGTTGATCAGAATGACAAGATCAACATTTCTCACATTGTAATGTTATTACATATTTGAATACATACTTGATAATGAAAAACATTTGACAATTTTAAATCCTTACAATGAAAATATTAAATGCATTTTTAACACTGAAGAGTATTTTACATTGTCAAACCCTTGAAATACTTAATTATCACTGACACTGATAAACATTTAACACTGTTTGTAGACATTGATCACAATCTTAGTCTACCTCCACTCTGTGACTATTGACTCAACACACTGTGGGTTTAGCCATCATTAGACTACATAACCATTCATTTACATTTTCGGGGGCGGTCGGGTAGCCTAGTGGTTAAAGTGTTTTTCCTCGTCACGCTGAGGACCCGGATTCTATTCCCGACATGGGTACAATGTGTGAAGCCCATTTCTGACCCCAGCTGGAATATTGCTAAAAGCAGGGTAAAACCATGGGGACTCCCTCGTTTACATTTTCAACTTTTGTTTTTGATCTACAAAGGGGTTAATTACTGATGTAAACACATAGAGTTCCCCTTTCATCTACTGGGTGTTGAGGGGAAATATATAAACAACAACATGTTTCAAAGCAACTCACAGATTTGTCAATATCCAGAGAGTAAAGTTATAAAAAACATAGTTTATTAATAGTCTAGTCCACAATTGTTGAAAGGGATGCATTTTTCATAGTGTAGACAAAGTGCACTAAAAACCAGCTTTACTGTAGGTGATCAGCACAGTAGGTGAATAGAGACTGAACCCCGACGTTATTGCTTTCATGGATTCAAGTAAATTTTAATAACTGCATGGAAGAATGGAAAGGTTTATCACGGTCAGTGTTGATTCATTTCAGATATGAAATATATGGCAATGAAAATTAAAAGAATATGTCACACTTTCAAGAATAAGGAACATTTGAAAAATAATATTTGAAATAAAAAATAATAAAAATTAAAAAAGTCAGTAAAAAATCATATGCGTCAATGGCTCAGAGCTTTAAAGTAATTGGATATAAATCTGACAGTTAATTCATTTAGAATGACTTTTGAACTCTACATCGGTAAAGGGATAATGTCTTAAGTAGATTACCTCAGTGAGGTCATGTTATCTCTGCTGTGGCCTTGACATAAGGTCGTGAAGGTGTAACTTGTTTATCACGACCGGAGCATTGCGGGACGTACTGCCAGTCACTAACGGTACTTGTCATCTGATCAAAGGCACAATAGGCTTACATATAGCCACATGCTTCCAATGAATTTTGACAGAGTGTTAATTTGAACTGATATTCATGTCAAAACAGTATGTACCCAGTGCAGTAGTTAATCTGGGGCACAGGTGGCCCAGTCATTTAAGGGTGGCATAATTCACTGTTCAAACTTCAGAGTTGCTTCCCTTAGGATGCCAGAAACCTATGATCATAAGTTTGAATCCCATATTTAACCATGATTATGTTTGCAGGTTTGTCAGCACCTAACCCATACTCAAGGGTTTTACCAAAATGGTAAACGTCTAAGACTAGCATACCTTCAGGCATTCTTCTCACATCAAACTGACACACGTGATGTAACTGAGATAATGTTCCAAGTAGAAATAAAACCAAACTCACTCACTCCAGGGTTAGAAACTAACAGTTTTAGTCCACTAGTCCTTATAATGATAACATATAGCAAAACCCTTAAAATGGGCCAATTTCTACTAGTCCTTAGGATACCTTTACTATTGGGCAGTTTGGTAAGGACGACAGGACTAGTGCCAATTTCTAACGCTGTCACTCACTCACTCACTCACTCACTCACTCACTCACTCACTCACTCACTCACTCACTCAGTGTTATTTTTGTCTCATTCATTTGAAGAATTGCAGGGCTGTGTCAGCAATGTGTCTGTCTCGTTACATATTTATATGTCATATCTATCTGTAAATTATGCTGTGTTGATGACTGAAATGTTTTCCTGTTTGTTAATTTGTACATTTGATGTTGGAACAAAACACTCAGCAATATTTTATCTGTATTTGTCTGTAAATAACAAAGCCTCGACCAATGGTTGATAGTATGAGCAACAGTCCACACATGCAAACACCCATGACATGCAAACACCCATGTCACAACCAAGTCACAACAAGCAATTCTACCAAACGATTAATTCCAGTAAGGCAAGGACCATTTGATATTCTTGGTGGGGGCCTGGGATTTTAGCGAAAAAAATAAATTGTCTCTGAAAATTGTTGAAAAATGTAATTACCGTATTCGACGTAATAAGCACCCTGCTCTAAAAAGCGCCCACGGCGATATTTGCCAATATCTTGGCTAGTAAACAATCTCAATTAGCACCCCTTCCAAGTGGTTTACGTACACAAGACTTATTTATTTGTGTATAATACACACTCGTATGTTATATGCACCCTTAATTATGGGCAATTAAATCCTGGAAAAATATTTCTGTCGTATATAAACATTTCAGACTGTCAGCATAAACCACGAAATTTATGATCTTTCAACTCAAAATACTATTCTAATAAGAGCCCCCTATTTCTAATTTTGAGAGCGCCCTGGGCGCTTACTACGTCGAATACGGTATGCTCCAGGCTGTTTAAAAAAAAGAAATTGCCTGCTACAAAATATTACATTGTTGCAAGGTGTTTTTAAAAAAAATATTCATGCTCCTAGTTATAAAATATCTAGTTATGTAGCTGTAGCTGCAAGTATCTAATCTTTATATTTCTACAAGATCTCCTCCCCCAAAATATCAAATGATTGGTCCCTAACGTACCATTCTGACGACAGACCCGTGAAGATTCCGGGGTAGAATAGGTCTTCCGCAACCCATGCTTGCTGTAAAAGGCTACTATGCTTGTCGTAAGAGGTGACTAACGGGATTGGGTGGTCAGGCTCACTGACTTGGTTGATGCATGTCATCGATCCCAATTGTTTGGATTGATGCTCATGATGTCAATCACTGGATTGTCTGGTCCAGACACGCTTATTTGCAGACCGCCATCAAATAGCTGGAATATTGCTGAGTGTGGCTTAAAACAACAAACCACCAACAACAAAGCCTACAGTCCCAATTTGCCTACAGTAATGAAACATGATACAGTCTGATGCTGTAATAGGAATGCATGATTGAGCATGACTGAGTGTGTTTTATCCGTACAGGATGAACTTGCCCCAGCTGATCTGACATGCACAAGATAATTGAAAGAAAAATGCATCACATTACGATATATGTCCTTGTTTTATTTTTTAGCAGGGGGCACAGGTGGCCCAGTCGTCTAAGGCGCAGCGATTCGCTGTGCAGATTTGCGTCCCTTGGGCACGCCAAAAACCTATGATTGTGGGTTCGAATCCCGGTTCGCCCCAATTATGTTTCTAGGTTTGTCAGCACCATACACGTGCTCGTTGGTTTCACCGAAGTGGTAAACGTCTCAGACCTGCATCACTTCGGGCTTTCCTCCCACATTAAACTGACACGCCGTGATATAACTGGAATATTGTTAAAAGCGGCGTTTAACCCAACTCACTCACTCACTCACTCACTACTTTTTAGCAGCAATAAATTAAACATTATAATATTAATAGCATTTTTAATGTTACAGTACATTAATACTTATGTGAATTTTCAGACTATGTCAATTAAAGAAAAACTACCGTCATTTCTGGTTGATATTGAGAAGGACTTGGATCGTACAGTGAAATTCTGGCTGGAAAACTCTCACGATGAGGAATTTGGGTTTGTATCCGACTTATATCTGCATCATTGTTGTGATGAAGAATAACTGTTTAAAAATAATGTGGAAGTTACCTTTAAGCCTGAGTGAGTGAGTTGGGTTAAACGCCGCTTTTAACAGTATTCCAGTTATATCACGGTGTGCCAGCTTAATGTGGGAGGAAAGCCCGAAGTGATGCAGGTCTAAGAAGTTTACCACTTCGGTGAAACCAACGAGCACGGGTATGGTGCTGACAAACCTAGAAACATAAATGGGGCGAACCGAGATTCGAACCCACAATCGTAGGTTTCTGGCGTGCCCAAGGGACGCAACTCTGCACAGCGAATCGCGGCGCCTTAGACGACTGGACCACCCGTGCCCCCCCTTTAAGCCTGAAACACATAGGCATGTACATTATTACCTTGGACCAGTTTGGCTTAAAAAATACAAGAATTGGTTCTCAGGCAATGGCTTTTGAAAATATAGTGCAGGCGAGAGGTGATCAAACTAGTATGTAACAAAACAGCTGTGTAAGATTATAAATAATTGTGTGAAATCAACCTGGGAAAGGGTCTTCCTACATAAATGTATTCAGTATTTGACTACTGTTGAACTTGGAATATTTGAGGATTTTATATATTTTTTTAAAAATGGAAATAAAAATAAACGTGCGGCATACTTTATGATGATGCTGGTGGTGCCTGAGAACAAAGACTATTATTTTTTTAGCCTTATATGGCTGTTATACATATAGATGCTGTTGTATATGGTGTTGTAGCTGAAGAAGGTGATGTTGTAGCTGATGTTTAATAGATCTGTGCTGTTGTAGGGAGATGTTGTACTGATGTATGGTTTAATGCTGCTTTGAACAGTATTTCAACTATAATAGAGCATGTGTTCTTTATGTGGGATGAAAGCCTCAAGTGATGCAGGTGTCTGACATTTCCACCTTGGTATAATCCATGAGCATGCTGTGCTGACCAATCAAAGATCAAAATCAGAGGGATTCTGCAGTTCTAACCCATGATTATAGGATCCTGGCATGACAAGGGACACTACTCTGCACAGAAGCCTCAAATGATTCACGGCAACCCTTGCTCTGTTAACATGGAGAATAGTCACCTGTTTCAGTAGGCCTACTTTGTTTAAGGCCATGATAATTCAATTAAAAGTAACCAACCAGACTTCCCTCAAACGTTTGGGGATGGTGGGGTAGGCTAGTGTTTAAAGTGTTTGCTCGTCAAACCTTAGACCCAAGTTATGTTCGCCAAATGATACAACATGTCAAGCCTATTTCTGGTGTACCCTGGCGTGATAATTCTGAAGTACTGCAAACATAAATTATCCTTACTCAGTCACTACCGATTAAGGCTTCCCTTGATTGTGTGCACCATGTGACTGTGCAGCTCAAAGGTGGTTGTCCAGGTATATGAGATGGCCATTTCAAGAGGACCAGGATTTCAGAAATATTATGTCACCTACCTCAAATTTTAAGTAGCCTAAACTTGAAAAAAGTGCAACTAAGTTTTATTGTGTCCATGAATTGAAACTAAGTTCTTCTTTCAGAGGGTTCTTCATCTGCCTTGGTCCGGATGGCCGTGTGTTTGATGAAACCAAGTACACGTGGCTGGAGTGTCGACAGGTAATGCCAAGTGTGCCATTTGATATTAATACTTTACATGATATAGTGTGAATACAGTTATCATTTTGAATATTTTGTTACATGTTAGGTGTAAAGTTGTAGTTGTTATAGGTTTTATGTACGTTTAGGGGGATTGTATTACCTAGTAATGTTTTAAAAACTCACAATCGGTTATTGTCTACCAGGGCCTCATCTTTCACAGTCAGGTGCATGGATTCAGGGGCACAAGTGCATAAAATCGAGGCACAGCTGCATTGAATCAGGTCACAGCTGCATTGACATGGGCATAGATGCATTGAATTGGGCACATCTGCATTGAATTGGGCATATCTGCATTGAATAGGGGGCACAGTGCATTGAATTGGGGGCACAGCTGCACTAAATCAGGGGCACAGCTGCATTAAATAGGGGGCACTGCTACATTGAATAGGGGCACAGCTGCACTGGATAGGGGCACAGCTGCACTGAATAGGGGCACAGCTGCACTGAATCAGGGGCACAGCTGCATTGAATCAGGGACACAGCTGCATTGAATAGGGGGCACATCTGCATTGAATAGGGGGCACAGCTGCATTGAAAAGGGGCACAGCTGCACTGAATCAGGGGCACAGCTGCATTGAATCAGGGACACAGCTGCATTGAATCAGGCACAGCTGCATTGAATAGGGGTCACATCTGCATTGAATCAGGGGCACAGCTGCATTAAATAGGGGGCACAGCTGCATTGAAAAGGGGCACAGCTGCACTGAATCAGGGGCACAGCTGCATTGAATCAGGGACACAGCTGCATTGAATCAGGCACATCTGCATTGAATAGGGGGCACAGCTGCATTGAAAAGGGGCACAGCTGCACTGAATCAGGGGCACAGCTGCATTGAATCAGGGACACAGCTGCATTGAATCAGGCACAGCTGCATTGAATAGGGGTCACAGCTGCATTGAATAGGGGGCACAGCTGCATTAAATAGGGGGCACAGCTGCATTGAAAAGGGGCACAGCTGCACTGAATCAGGGGCACAGCTGCATTGAATCAGGGACACAGCTGCATTGAATCAGGCACAGCTGCATTGAATAGGGGTCACATCTGCATTGAATCAGGGGCACAGCTGCATTGAATCAGATACTGCTACATAGAATCAGTCACCGGTTAACGCATGTTTAGGTATGGATGTACGCTCGGCTCTACAATGAAGTAGAGAAGTACAAGAGACCTGAGATCCTACAAGCTGCAGTGAAAGGTAATTATTCAGTGACTCTCTGGTAAAGTTACTGTGGGTTCACAGACTGCATATGTATAAGTATGTGTGTATATGTATACTTATCCTCTGTTTAGAATATATAAAATGTCTGAATAACCAGTCTCGATTATCTGCCCAAACAGATTCCATTTGGTTGTAAAAGGGCAACGTACAGTCAAACCTTGTTGTGTCAAACTCGTAGGGACCTGGAAAATGTTCGAGATCTCCAGGGTTTGAGACAACCAACAAAGTGAATTTCCAAAAACCAAATGTTTCATGAGACATTATTTGGTCTGGAGGCAACAATAGATTACAAAACGTACCGGGTGCGCACTATACTTAAGAAAATACAGTACGTAGATTTCAGTAAGGGTGCTGGTTGTGATGGGGGTGGCAACTCGGGCGTATCATCGACATCACTGTCACCATCTGGATTGAAAGTCATATTTCCAATACCGTATTCGACGTAATTAGCGCCCAGGGTGGTGTCAAAATTAGAAATAGGGGACTCTGATTAGAATATTATTTTGGTGAAAAAAACAGAGATTGTAAATTTCCTGGTTTATGCTGACAGTCTGAAATGTTTATACACGACAGATATATTTTTCCAGAATTTAATTGCCCATAATTAATGGTGCATATTACACACGAGTGCGTATTATACACGAATAAATAAGTCTTGTGTACATTGATCAATCGGAAGGGGTGCTAATTGGGATTGTTCACTAGCCATTATATTAGCAAATAACAGTAACTTGCTGCCAATGTGTATATAGTAATCAGTTTGGAGGTGTGCTTGTTAATTAGGCTTCATTGGATATTGTCATGTTGTTAAAAGCCTTTGATGCAATAGATATGTTTAAAAGAAGACAAAACTATAAAAGTTAATTAGTATTATTATTGTTATTTAAAAAAAGTAAACATCATTTTTATTTTTATTAGTATTGGATATATAGATCTATATAGTTTTATTTTAAATTATTATTTTTTTATTGTTTCTATTTTTTCTATTTTTTTTATTTTATTTTTTTATTATTTATTTTATTTTTAAAAATCTTTTTATTCATTTATATATTTTTTTTAAATGATTATTTCGCAATGAATATACATGCATTTTAATGTGTCTCATAAGCCTGTGCAAGTGACACAAAAATAAACATTTCTCTCTCTCTCTCTCTCTCTCTCTCTCTCTCTCTCTCTAGTGTTTGTTTCCAGCCATAACTCTACAGCTAATGAATATTTCTACATGAAACAATTATCTATCCAGGCTGTTATTATTTGCTGTTATCTTTTTTTTTTGACTTGCAAACACGTTTTCAGTAACTACTTGAACTAATGTATCTAAGTTTGGGAGGGGGGGTGAGTGGCAGAGAGAGACATTTGTTTTTGAGTAAAAACACATTCTAGTAATGATTGTTTAGGTCTCTGTAAAGTGGTGATCTCGTTGAATGATAATCCAAGTTATGCATCATCTTTGAGATAATGTCCAAGTTCATCCTCAGTGTCTCCATCCAGGGGCAGACTTCTTGCAGCAACATGTGAAGAACCCCGACACCATGAAGTGCTGCCTCAGTCTGACCAGAGATGGTCAACCAATCAAAATACAGCGTACTATCTTCTCTGAGTGTTTCTATCTGATGGCAATGTCTGAACTGGCTCGAGCCACTGGGGAGGCCAAATATAGGGTGAGTAAGAATATTGTGGTGAGGTGGAATGGGGTTTAGTGTCACGTTAAAGATTATTGCACTGAGATATTGAGTTTTATTGGTGTTATGTAAGATCTCTGAGTGCATACTAGCAGTGAGTGTGTCTTAGCCCTATTGTGGTAGCTTGACAGTAGAAAGCTACCTTAGTGGCAGTGGGCAAGTTGACTTGATGGCAAGCGTATCAGGCTGGGCTGGGTGTCAGGATGCAGGGTTTCAATAGGCAGGGCAGCAAGGGGACAATGTGGCAAGGATGCAGGGTTTCAATGGGCAGGGCGGCAAGGGGGCAATGTGGCAAGGATGCAGGGTTTCAATAGGCAGGATGGCAAGGGGGCAATGTGGCAAGGATGCAGGGTTTCAATAGGCAGGGCGGCAAGGGGGCATTGTGGCAAGGATGCAGGGTTTCAATAGGCAGGAAGGCAAGGGTGCATTGTGGCATGATGAAGGGTTTCAATAGGCAGGAAGGCAAGGGGCATTGTGGCAAAGATGCAGGGTTTCAATAGACAGGATGGCAAGGGTGCATTGTGGCATGGATGTAGGGTTTCAATAGGCAGGAAGGCAAGGGGGCATTGTGGCAAGGATGCAGGGTTTCAATAGGCAGGGCGGCAAGGGGGCAATGTGGCAAGGATGCAGGGTTTCAATAGGCAGGAAGGCAAGGGGGCAATGTGGCAAGGATGCAGGGTTTCAATAGGCAGGAAGGCAAGGGGGCAATGTGGCAAGGATGCAGGGTTTCAATAGGCAGGAAGGCAAGGGGGCAATGTGGCAAGGATGCAGGGTTTCAATAGGCAGGAAGGCAAGGGGGCAATGTGGCAAGGATGCAGGGTTTTAATAGGCAGGGCGGCAGGGCGGCAAGGGGGCAATGTGGCAAGGATGCAGGGTTTCAATAGGCAGGACGGCAAGGGGGCAATGTGGCAAGGATGCAGGGTTTCAATAGCCAGGACATCAAGGGGGCAATGTGGCAAGGATGCAGGGTTTCAATAGGCAGGACATCAAGGGGGCAATGTGGCAAGGATGCAGGGTTTCAATAGGCAGGGCAGCAAGGGGGCAATGTGGCAAGGATGCAGGGTTTCAATAGGCAGGACATCAAGGGGGCAATGTGGCAAGGATGCAGGGTTTCAATAGGCAGGACTGCAAGGGGGCAATGTGGCATGGATGCAGGGTTTCAATAGGCAGGAAGGCAGAGGGGGGATTGTGGCAAGGATGCAGGGTTTCAAGGTGTCATGGTGGCAAGGCAAGGGGCAAGTGAACATGGCAACATATATAGAAAACCTACTGAAGAACAAACAAAAAATCTTACCAGTAAGTGGCTTATTATATATTTTGGTTTCCCACCTTCTGACAAAGATTTTTCAACATCTATGTTTTGTTTGTTGTTTAACGCCGCACTAAATAATCGAGTCTGGACAAGACAATTCAGTGATTGACATCAGGATCCACGCATTTGGGAAACGATGAAATGAAATAAACCAAGTCAGAGAGCCTGACCACCCGATCCCGTTAGTTGCCTTTTACGACAAGCATAGTTACAAGCATGGGTTGCTAAAGACCTATTCTTCCCCAGATTTTCACGAGTTCAACAACATCTGTAAAACATGAAATTAAAGTCTGACCTAGTCTTGTATTGCAGGAGGAAGCCATGGCCATGATGGACAAGATCTTGTTCTGGGTCCAGAAGGATGACTCACAGCTCGGGAGGATCCAGTTGCCTGGCAACAAACCATACAGTAGTCTTGCCAATCCCATGATGCTCTTATGCCTCATTGACCAGATGGAGACAATGGACCCGACCCTCGCTGACACATACAAGGATAGCGCCTCCTGGTGTCTCGGTGAGGTCAACAAACACATACAGGTGAACCAAACATCAGTTATGCAGGACTGACATACCAAACAAACTGAAGTTTGTTGTATTAGTTGACCATTCAACATTTTCTATTTTATTGACATTTTTGGTCACATATATGTTTTTCATTTTAAGTTCTGATGAAACTGTTTCTTTAGCTACTAGCATGTATCTGTCTGATATCTGTTTATTCTGTGGACCGGGATACATTAAACAATGAGTGAGTGAGTTGGGTTTAATGCTTTTCAGTTATGTCACAGCGTGTCTCCTTGATGTGGGAGGAAAGCCCGAAGTGATGCAGGTCTAAGATGTTTGGTGAAACCCATGAGCAGGAGTATGGACAAACCTAGAAACATAATCAGGGCGGCCCGGGATTCGAACCCATGATCATAGGTTTCTGGCACACATAAATGACACAACTCTTCACCATGAATTGTGGAACCTTAGACAACTGAGCCATTCATGCGCCCATTTAAATAGGAGGCTTTTTTAGAATCTAGATAAGCGAGGTCACTTGATAGTGAGGTCCATCTTTGTTCTGACTGCCTTGTTTTGAATAGAGCCATCTAGCAGTCTTTTCCCTGATCCGTGGCGACCCTGGTTGGAATAGGTCCCCAGCATTCTGTTGCTTGTTAGAAGACTAAATTGGATCGTGTGGTCAGTATCAGTGACTTAGTTGATTGTGTGTCATTGTTTGTTGTTTAATGCTGCACTCAGCAATATTCCAGCCATATGATGGCGGTCTGTAAATAATCGAGTCTGGAACAGACAATACAGTGATTGACATCATGAGCAATTGGGATACGATGATATGCATAAACCAAGTCAGCGAGTCGGACCACCCGATTCAATAAGTCGCCTCTTACGACAATCTTAGTCACCTCTTATGGCAAGCATGAGTTGCTGAAGACCTATTCTACCCTGGATCTTCACAGGTCTTGTGTATCATTGTAATACTAATTCAGTGTTCGAAATACCTGCCTGCCCGACCGTCCGAGACGGGTTGATTTCAACTCGGGCTGCCAGATTTTCAAATCCCCCTGCCCGACGGTCGGGTTATATTTCATATGTGAAAATATTCTAAATATTTCCCGATGATAAGCATTTATTCACATGTAAAGATGAATGATAAAATGTAACCAAAAAGAAACCCCGTTAGCTTATCCTAAGAAACATATGATTATAGTGGGCAGGCAGGTTTTGGTCAGGGCTGGCAAGTATTTCAGCTAGCCAGTCCTGTGGTATGGCTGAAATTTTTGGGAGTTTCATACCCTGACTAATTGTAATTTGTCGGCCTAATAGTGTGTGAGCCCAATCTGTGTTTCAGAGAGAGGGCAGCGTTATCCTGGAGAATGTGTCTGTCAGTGGAGAAGAGCTGGCAGGCAGCAATGGCCGACTCATGGTGCCCGGTATGGAGTGTATGGCCAGTGAGATCTCCAGCAGCCTAGCTATACTAGTCGACCAAATGGTCAGGCTCGGAGACTTGGTGTGCCAATGTATCCCATCTTCCCGAGGCAAGGGAGTAAAAGTTAAATTTCCACCCTTGCCGAACTAGGCTGGAATTCCGCAGTTACATTTTGGCTAGAATGAGTCTATGCATAGTCCAATCAGAGTTCATCCGGTTCATAAACAAAATGGATTTCAACATGCAGATTTCCGTTGACTGCAGGATTTGCAAAGCATGTGTACTGTCAACTTCTCATGTTTTTAATTAAGGTGCTCAAGTGATTTGATGCACTTCGCCAGGTGAGACCCGTTTCATTTCTACATAGTTCTGGATTATCAATCAGTTCGTCTTGACAGGGCACAGCCATTTTGTTTGAAGCAAATGCAAGTGATATGAGAGATGGAATCTGATTGGTCAGTAGGAGGGGCATAGAAGGGACATAACTCTTAATAGCCACTGGTGGCGCTATGATCGTGCCCAGAAATTTTAGCCTATTTCGGCAAGGGTGGAAACTGGACTTTTGTAGTCTGTTAACACCCTTACCTCGGGAAGATGGGGTGCCCTAATGGCATGGATCGTTGTTCTAAACATCAGTCACTGGTTTGTCTAGTCCAGACTATATTATGTACAGGCTGCTATCATATAGCTGGAATATTGCTGACTGTGGCATATAACAACATTCACTCACCCACTCTTTCTGATAGACCCATGAAGATGCGGGGTAGAATAGGTCTTCATGCCTTCCATGCCTGCCGTAAAAGGCGACTATGCTTGTAATAAGAGGCGACTAACGGGATCGGGTGGTCAGGCTCGCTGACTTGGTTGATGCATGTCATCGATCCCAATTGCGTCGATCGATGCTCATGATATGAATCACTGGATTGTCTGGTCCAGACTCGATTATTTACAGACCGCCGTCATATAGCTGGAATATTGCTAAGTGCGGCGTTAAACAACAACCAACCAACCAACTCTCTATGATCCAGGTCATGCAATAGAAGCTGGTTGGTTCCTCCTTCAACGGGCACTGAAATCAGGGGACTCAACTCTCCAGAAAACAGCCATTGACAAGTTTATCGTCAACCCGTTCCAGACAGGCTGGGATGAGTTGTACGGAGGGCTGTTCTACTTCCTCGATGTCGATGGCCTGTCTCCTACCCAGCTGGAGTGGGACATGAAGCTATGGTGGCCTCACAATGAGGCTATGATAGCCTTCCTGATGGCATACAAGGCTACAAGGGATGAGGAACATCTGCACAAGTTTGATAGAGTCTTCAAGTACAGTTACTCACACGTAAGTCCAGGACCCACTTGCACAAAGCGATCTTAGCGCTAAGATGATTGTAACTCCCATACTTTAACATAGGCTTACAATAGTCTTAGCGCTAAGATGATTGTAACTCCCATACTTTAACATAGGCTTACAACAGTCTTATTATGAGCTCCAGGTAAGCTGCTTATCTGCGTAAAATATGCATCTATTCTATTCATGTGATCTAACCTGAATAGTCGTCCAGTACAGCCTTTCAAACGTTATGTCCATATGTTCAAGTGATCTAATTTGGATAGTTGCAAGTACAACTATTCAAACGTAATGTCCTTCGCCCCATTCTGTTCAAGTGATCTAATTTGGATAGTCGTCCAGTACAGTTATTCAAACATTATGTCCATTCTGTTCAAGTGATCTAATTTGGATAGTCGTCCAGTACAGTTATTCAAACGTTATGTCCATTCTGTTCAAGTGATCTACTTTGGATAGTCGTCCAGTACAGTTATTCAAACATTATGTCCATTCTGTTCAAGTGATCTAATTTGGATAGTCGTCCAGTACAGTTATTCAAACCTTATGTCAATTCTGTTCAAGTGATCTAATTTGGATAGTCGTCCAAGTAAGTCAACTCACCAGTAAGTGCTTGGACCACTGTGCAAGATTGTCATCAAGGGACTGTTGAAAGCATAGTTGTTGAACGAGGTTGGATTCCCCACATGGGTACTTGTCCATTCCTGGTTTCCCCACTGGGATAAGACAGCAATGCTGCTAAAACCTGCATGAAACGTGTGTCACTCATTGTTTAATAGTCTCCCCTGTGCAATGCGGGTTAGAATTGGTCTCCATCAACCCATATTAGAGGCGTCTAACGGGATCAGGTGGTCAGGCTCACTGACTGTGTTGATGCATGTCATTGTGTCCCAAATACGTAGACCGATGCTCATGTCATTTACTGGATTGTCTGGTCCAGACTCAATTGTTTACAGACGTCATGTCATGTAGCTGGAATATGGCTGAGTACAGCGTTAAACAAGAAACAAACAATAAAGAGGCAGTTCTTTGTCCTGTTAACGCTTTTTGATTGAATCTGCCAGGAAAGGTCCTGTGAATCACTTTGCCTCAGAGTGAGTGAGTTGGAGTTTACAGAGTTTTTTTTTAGCAATATTCCAGCAATGTCACGGCTGGGGACACCAGAAATGGACTTCACACATTGTACCCATGTGGGGAATCGAAACAGATCTTCGGCGTGACGTGCGAACACTTAACCCACCTGGCTACCCCACCGCCCTACTTTGCTTTAATCGCTCTATGGCTGGAGTAATGCCGATGCGACGTTAAATTTTAACTCAGGTCACTCACTTTGCTTTAGATGATTAGTCTGAATCCTCTCAAAGTGTAAGCCAATACTTGCAACCCAGTTTTCTTGTGATTAGTTTTAAATACCATTTTTACTTTTCATATTGATTGTATATTGTTGGATGAGTATCTCAAAGTGACATCCTAAACTTTTACTTCCAGTTCCTCTTTCAGAGAAGCAACCCGTCATTGATATTCAGACACGACATTGTTGAATATCTGATTTCAGTTTGTTGATCATGGGTACGGAGACTGGTTCGGCTACCTGGACAGAAGAGGGGAGGTAAAGCAAAACTTCAAAGGAGGACCATGGAAGGGTAAGTTTGTGAATATAGGTTGTTAAAAGATGAGATATCTGTCTTCAGCTAGAATGTGTTTGTTTGGCAATGTGTGAAGCCCATTTCTGGTGTCCCCCGCCGTGATATTGCTGGAATATTGCTAAAAGTGGCGTAAAAACAATACTCACCCACTTGTTTGTTTGTAATGATAGTGTGCGGTGTTTAACTAAACCTTGCACCAAAAACATTGTTCTCCTCCAGTTTGTAAAGGATCAAATGAGTGAGTTGATGTAATCACTGTTTCAGTTTTATCATGGCGTGTCAGTTTAATTAGGGAGAAAAGTCTGAAGTGATGTAGGTGTTAGACGTTTACCACTTTGGTCAAACCTGCTGGCATGGGTATTGTGCTGACAACCTACAAAACATAATCAGTGCTGACCGGGATTCGACCCCATGATAATATGTTACATGCCCTGTTCCCACAGCGGATGAATGGAGGGTGGTCTGTTTTCAGGGTTCTTCCACGTCCCCCGATGTCAGCTAATGTGCATGCAGCTGTTGAAGGACATCATCGCCTCAGAGATGTAGCGCTGCACAGGCACGAGCAACAGTGCCTGAAACCTGGACACCAGCACTGCTTTCTGGATCTTTCTAACTAGACCATTATGTGTGCAGTATGTATTGTGATAGGTAGCAATATATGAAATATAACATTTTTGGTGTTTTCACTTGTAATTTAGTATTGTGAAAAAGGTATGTGGAGTGGATTTTACTAAGGTCCATTGAGATGATTAGAGCTTCATATTGAAGACAAGTTGGTTGGTTTGTTGTTTAACGCCGCACTCAGCAATATTCCAGCTATATGACGGCGGTCTGTAAATAATTGAGTCTGGACCAGACAGTCCAGTAACCAATATCGATCTGCGCAATTGGGATCGATGACATGCATCAACCAAGTCAGCAAGTCTGACCACCCGATCCCGTTAGTCGCCTTTTACGACAAGCATAGTCACCTTTTACAGCAAGCATAGGTTGCTGAAGACCTATTCTACCCCGGAATTTTCACGGGCGGCGGTGTGGCATGTTTCGCTTGATTACTAATAATTAAATCGATGGCATATCATTGCACATGCTCAGAAGTAGGTCTGGGACGAGTCCAAATTTACTACCCGGTACCAAACCCCCTATTACTGGACCCTACCCAGGTACCCGCTGTAGGTCTCAAGAGATAGGTACAAAATGTATTTAGATACACGTTTAAAACGATCTTGTCATGCATACACTGAAGTTGACTGAAGTTTCATTTAACATATAAAAAGTCAGCAGGAATGCGAGCATAGTCAGAGAAAAATGCGAACATTAGTGACTTGTAGTGCAACCATATAGTTATAGATAATTTTGTCATTAAAGAATATATCACATGACGAACCACAGGTCCGGGTAGTCCTGTTGGTACACGGGTCCTTCTCAGTACCCACCTGCCCCGAGTACCCGAGTTACCCGTCCCAGCCCTACTCAGAAGCCTAATGTCTATTATAGATAGGTGAGTTCCACCACTGAAATCCGGAACTTTTAATTTCTTTCCAGAATAGTGAGTGAGTATGGTTTTACACCGCTTTTAGCAATATTCCAGCAGGGGACATCAGAAATTGGCTTCACCCATTGTACCCATGTAATGATGTTGGGAATCGAACCCGGGTCTGCGGCGTCAAGAGCGCACGCTTTAACCACAAGGCTACCCGACCGCCCCTTCCTGAATAGAAGTCGTTTATTATAACATGCAACATGCACTCTACAATTTGGATAAATGTAATCATCCAAACAGTAACCTTATTTGCATACCACAGGACTTGCAAGGTAAATTATTTGTGTTAATTCCTAATCTGGATGTGTATGTGAAACCGATACTTTTGCATCCGGTACAGCCATGCATTCCACCTGTTATATTTCATGTTATCCAGGAAGAGGCGTTCATTAAACCAATTAACGTGATTAAGGATACAGAAGAAGCACCATGACATTTGCTAAATCCAACCATGGACCTTTTCACACAACATGGAACTTCCACAAAGCACCAACACATACTTTCTGTAAGCAAAGTGATTTTATTGCTAAATTCACCACTAGAAAGTGGCATATTCATAATAAAACTATCAACAAACACTGCCGTGCGAATAAATGGAAAGTAACTCAAAAACTTTACAAGCCCACAGGGCTAGTGAGAAAGAAGACTTTCAAATTTCAATCTTTAAAACCTCGAAAAGGTTGTGCCAAATGTCCAGCTGAGCGATTTGACATGGGGGCATCGTAACGATAGATAATTTATAACATGTCAAAAAAATTATAGGCCCTTCGTGATAGTAGAATGATAATTTCAAATAGCCTTGTGCCTACAGGTGAGCATTGATATTCATCCTCGGTGAGGGAACAGCCTGATAGCTTATAGCTGTTCAACATTAACATAACATGTAGACTGTGATTTCAGTTGAGGCTAACATTTCTGCCTAGGAGCATTAACATGTACCCTTTTCTGAAGACAAAACAATACTTTTCACAACACTGTCCTTTCTGAATAACATCCAAATGATCAATGTTTATAAATATTGGGAAGCAGAAGCTAAAAATACAAGTTAAAAATTGCAAAAAAAATTAGTATCTTTACAGATCACGTTCAGAGCATAAACCAGTTACCATGGTGATATATATATTCATCTAGATGACATTTTAAGCAAATAAATACACCACAACTAGCAAAAGGACACTTGGGATGCTAATCATTATTAACATACATGCATAGGACGACTACACGCAATCTCATCTCCATCGACAGGGATCAGTAATATCATAAAGAGTAACAAGCAAACAAAACACTAACACCATGGACATGTTGGATGTTTGGAAAGTAGTCAAGAAATATTGATGAAAATAGAATCAGCCTTTCAACATGTTAAAGACACAGTATTTTCCAGTACCTGCTGACTAGTGGTTAGAAAACAGGGGCATGGATCTAAGCTCACTGATGTTGAAATACAGTGACAACCAACCAACCAACCAACCCAGTACTTGATTCAGAGCTGATGTTTAATGATAGCCACCTACAGTCAACCATCATTTTGGCACCTTGTTTTACACCAGTACTTTCCATTAAACACAAAATCACGAGACAAAACTTGGTTATTATCGAATAGTGAGTGAGTGAGTATGGTTTTACACCACTTTTAGCAATATTCCAGCAATATCATGGCGGGGGACACCAGAAATGGGCTATTATCGAATAATAATCATTGATCTGACTAAAAACTCACTTTTCGTAATATTTCATACTTCAATCAAAATATTTTCTTCATTGTTATGTAATTTTGTGACTGTGGACATGACCTTGGGGGTAAGAAAAGACGATTTAACGTCTCACAACAATGACAGTGTGTGTGTCAACTTGCGTGCTTTAGTCTGGGAATATCTACTGACATTTGCTGCAAACATGGGGCTAAATAGCATGAAGTCAAATAACAAACCCTGACAAGCAAACTAAATCCATTTTGAATGGCCAAGCAATGAGAGGCTGTTTCTATCGACCAATTAGACTTTAACTCTCATGGGTAAATTCAGGCTTGTTGTATTACTGTTATACAATCAGAGTTAGAAGTATGTTCTGTTGTCATGGTAACATAATGCTAGCCCATGTAGCCACGTTACTGCAACAAATGTTTTATTAAATCGACAGAGAATCATAAAATGAATCAATAATTGGGTAGCCTCATCGTGTATATTATCACCATGTGTATACAGGGTATGAAACTGCCAAAAATTTCAGCCAGACCTCAGGACTGGCTAGCTGAAATACTTGCCAGCCCTGACCAAAACCTGCCTGCCCACTATAATCATATGTTTCTCAGGATAATTGAATTAAAAATATGAAAACTGATTGCTTGTAGCATAAGCGCATCGCTAAATGTTAGGTTGTCTTAAAGCTAACAGAGTTTCTTTTTGGTTACATTTTATCATTCATCTTTACATGTGAATTAATGCTTATCATCGGGAAATATTTAGAATATTTTCACCTATGAAATATAACCAGACCGTCGGGCAGGGGGATTTGAAAATCTGGCAGCCCGAGTTGAAATCAACCCGTCTCGGACGGTCGGGCAAGCAGGCAGGTATTTCGAACGCTGGTGTATATTCTCAAAGCATCGATACAACAGTGAATCTTGACACCACTCAATTGAACATTATGATTCATTCCTAACCCATCCAAAGCCCAGTGCATTCAATTACTGTTGAAGCAACATAACATAGCACTGTAGAGCTGTGTGCACAAAAAGCAGTGGTTCAGAGATTCATGTCAGAGTGAGTGAGTTGGGTTTTTAACGCCGCTTTTAACAGTATTCCAGTTATATCACAGCGTGTCGGCTTAATGTGGGAGGAAAGCCCAAAGTGATGCAGGTCTGAGACGTTTACCACTTCGGTGAAACCCACGAGCACTAGAAACATAATTGGGGCGAATTGGGATTCGAACCCACAATCATAGGTTTCTGGCATGCCCAAGGGACGCAACTCTGCACAGCGAATCACGGCGCCTTAGACGACAGGGCCACCCGTGCCCCCGATTCATGTCAGAAAATGTGCAACAAACACTATCAGTTTGAACTTGTGAATATGGCAACACATGTCATGATTTTTCGTCTGTACATATTAATTATCATAACCGAGAACTTAATTTACCTTACCAACAAATGACCAACCCAATATGAATCAAAGCTAACTGCCATGACATTTGTTTGTTATTTAATGTACACCATATTCATAACAGCCTTGGTAATAGGGCTAACATCCGATTTACATACACATTTATCATGAAACCCTTTTTCTTCGGACATAAATTCAATTTATGACATTGTAACATTTTTAACCAATGTGACACTTGTATATATACAGCTGTGGACCACAGGTGTGAGGTCAGAGGTCACAACATTGACCTGGCGTGAGAAGGAAGTTGTTAGCTGTTGTCATAACAGCAAATGTGCTTGCTGAGCCAAGACGGATGTCTCAAGCAGACTACACAGTTTCCGACTCTATCTCTCTTGGGATATTACTTTCTCCGGCCGATTCCATGTTTTGCAGAATTAGGTATCCAAGGCCAACAAGAATCAAGATGACCAATAGAATTATCCATACTGGGAACCCCTTGGACTTTGGTTTTCTGTAAATAAACATTTAGGTGATGTTCAACTCAGAATTCAATAACTAAAGTAATTTGTAATTTCATATGAAGCTTTACCTCCAAAACCCAGTACAGATGTATTAAAAGTGAGTAATTTTTTATTTTTTTTCAAATATAATGCTTTTGTCACGAAGTAAATAAACAAATATCAAATATTTGGTTCTCTGTGGAATCTATTCTAATGGAACTCACACTGACCAATCTATCATATGCAAATTACACGACTTGTGTAAGCATTAACTATGATATTTTTACATGGAAGTATAACAGTGATCTGTTTTGAAGGCATTGGATGTGGGAGACAGGTATAAACAGTTCTGTTGAGAACTCACGTCGTGGGTGGTGGTGCAGTGCGAGTTTGACGTGACGTGGTGGTGGTCACGCGCTCCTCCAACTGTACAGGTTTCCCCCGTGGCGGCGTGGCTGGCATCGGTGGCACTCTCCGTCGTGGTTCATTCCTTGTTGGTCTGCTGGCAAAAAATTACAAAGTTGGTCACCAGACTCGGTACTGTACACTATAAAATATCCATGTCTTTACTTGTGTTGTTATTGTAACCACAAAACATTATCTAGAGCAATACATAACAAACTCAACTGACGTGTGAACATCAACCCATTTCATTCCGGAAGTCAAGTAGTAAGCGGTAGCCTGGTGTCTGGTACAATAATGCATATATGATGTTTCTTTCCGTCAAAAAACAACCACGTGCTCTTTTTGAGCAATTCTTCCCGAAAAGCCTGCTGTAATTTTGGTTGTGTTTCATTTGTGGTAAGATTATTGCACTTGTGTGGCGATGTGCATGCATGCGTGCGTGCTGCTTGCTGTTCTAGTCCGTACTAATGCATATTTTATAGTGCTAGCCCTATGAGATACCATTTTGTTTTAGCCCCTTAATGATGACCGCCAGGCAGGGTAACAACAAGTACCATCTTTTAACGACTTTTGGTATGATGCCCCTTGGGTTCGAACCCTCGACCGTCTGCCCTCTGGAAACAAGGTCTACCATCTAGACAACGGAGGTGGTCGTGTTGCATTTGACCAGTCTCTGGTACCTGTATCAGATATCAACTGCCGCCTTGTTTGAAAAAAGGGTGAAAAATTACTTTGTTTTTTTCCCCCAGCCATAATATGATGACTTGTATAACCGACTGATGACAGTGACTGACAGCAAATACAGCCACCCCACTAGGGAAGTATTCAAACTTAATTCACATTGGCTGCAACCGAGAGCTTGCCACTAGAGCTGTACTAGTTTAGACAATAGGTTTTTCCAGCATTAGACAAAGCTCATATTGGTTGTATCTTATTGTCAAGGGAATGAAGGGATATGTCCCTTTAAAATTTAAGTTTCCGACAGTATAGCGCAATTAATTGATTTCGACAGTGAGACTGATCTGCATTATGACCGACGCAATGGAGAAATTATATTCCGTATTTTTTACTTAGATGCGCAGGTTTTCTCCATCAGGGCAAACCCAATTACAGGTCATAGCCAAAATTGACACAAAAAGAATTGAAACATAAAGGAAACAAGTGCAGATAACCTGGGAAGTACCCATGGTTTGATGACATCAAGCCCACAAAAGTATGACAAATTGAAAAGAAGTGAGTGAGTGAGTGAGCATGGTTTTACGCCTCTTTTAGCAATATTCCAGCACTATCACGGCGGGGGACACCAGAAATGGGCTTCACACATTGCACCCATGTCAGGAATCGAACCCGGGTCTTTGGCGTGACGAGCGAACACTTTAACCACTAGGCTACCCGACCGCCCACAAATTGAAAATAACTCAAAAACAGGGGTTAGTTATGTAGTGTGGTAAATAAAGCTTAGAGGTAGTGAGTGGTTGATGTTATGTGAATAATTTGTTTGTTTATTGTTTAACGCCACACTCAGCAATATTCCAGCTATATGACATCGGTCCCTAAATAATGGAGTCTGGACCAGCCAATCCAGTGATTGACAACATGCATCAACCAAGTCAGCGAGTCTGACCACCCAATCCTGTTAGTCGCCTGTTACGTCAAGTAAGAGTTAGTCAGACACATAGAGAATCTCACCTTCATGTCTTTTGATATCAAATATATCAACACGAGTTGTGGAAAGTGGAAAAACTACAACGAGTGTTGACAAATCAAAAGACACGAGGGTGAGATTTTATTTATCATTCAACATCATTCTTCCAACTTTTTCAGTTTGTAGACGGTAATAAGCAGTGTCTTAAGTGTGTAAAGTACTGCTAACAGCTTCAGTAGCAGAGCCATTAGTGATAGTCACAATGGTCTGCAAATCATTGTGATGCAATTTCATTGCAGCAGTATCTACAAGGACACTGAGGACAGCGGGGGCTGATATGGTGCATGAAAGCTAATGATCAAGCTGAACATAACGTGATGCCACTGAACTTGTTTTTAGAACTTATTTGGTAACATGAAAAAAGTGCCGGAGCACCATAGCTCACCTGTAGTCAAAATTTTAAAATATCAACAAAGGCAGTTAATGAACAGCTGCTGTTTACATCAATGTTGAGATGTTTCTGCACACATTCTGAAGACTAAACATGCTTAAAAACGATCACTGAATGTCATCCCTACATGTCAAAGTTCAGCTTCATCAGTCCGACAATTTCAGAGAAAATCTTTACAGAGCCAAATACGAGAATCTAAGAGTTATGTCAAACACAAAGGTCAAAAATGTACAACTGTGAGAAAATGGAACATTGAGACCATATTGCGATATGTATCCCGATATATTGCATAATTCTAAATTTTGAATTCAGAAACAATTTGAAACAGCAGTTTATGAACTGAAGTTCATAAATAGAAACAAAACAAGACAATGGTACAACCTAATGTTTACTCATTCAATAAATAGGCATGGATGCACGATCCGGATTCACCCTTTGGGTATTTGGCCAGTGTATAACATAGAACACATGATAAAAATTGCCATTTGAAATCAACCGAGCATTTAGGAATGCTATTGTGATACGCATAATGGATAGAGTGAACCTCAATATACTGGTAATACCACGCACCCGTATCGAGTCCCACAGGTGACTTCTCACTGAATACAGGGATTTATCTGGACTTCCATACTTAGTGCCTCTTTATCCTTGTTAGTCTTGTTAGCTATTAAAAACAAGTCACCTGTACTAGTCTAATATTGGATATATAGTCAGCATCACCTGGATAGGTAGTATCACCTGTACTAGTCTAATATCCGATATGCCGTCAGCATCACCTGGATAGGTAGTATCACCTGTACTAGTCTAATATTGGATATGTAGTCAGCATCACCTGGATAGGTAGTATCACCTGTACTAGTCTAATATCGGATATGCCGTCAGCATCACCTGGATAGGTAGTATCACCTGTACTAGTCTAATATTGGATATGCCGTCAGCATCACCTGGATAGGTAGTATCACCTGTACTAGTCTAATATTGGATATGCCGTCAGCATCACCTGGATAGGTAGTATCACCTGTACTAGTCTAATATTGGATATGTAGTCAGTATCACCTGGATAGGTAGTATCACCTGTACTAGTCTAATATTGGATATGCCGTCAGCATCACCTGGATAGGTAGTATCACCTGTAGTAGTCTAATATCGGATATGCCGTCAGTATCACCTGGATAGGTAGTATCACCTGTACTAGTCTAATATCGGATATGCCGTCAGTATCACCTGGATAGGTAGTATCACCTGTACTAGTCTAATATCGGATATGCCGTCAGTATCACCTGGATAGGTAGTATCACCTGTACTAGTCTAATATCGGATATGCCGTCAGCATCACCTGGATAGGTAGTATCACCTGTACTAGTCTAATATCGGATATGCCGTCAGCATCACCTGGACAGGTAGTATCACCTGTACTAGTCTAATATTGGATATGCCGTCAGCATCACCTGGACAGGTAGTATCACCTGTACTAGTCTAATATCGGATATGTAGTCAGTATCACCTGGATAGGTAGTATCACCTGTACTAGTCTAATATTGGATATGCCGTCAGCATCACCTGGATAGGTAGTATCACCTGTACTAGTCTAATATCGGATATGTAGTCAGTATCACCTGGATAGGTAGTATCACCTGTACTAGTCTAATATTGGATATGCCGTCAGCATCACCTGGATAGGTAGTATCACCTGTACTAGTCTAATATTGGATATGCCGTCAGCATCACCTGGATAGGTAGTATCACCTGTACTAGTCTAATATTGGATATGCCGTCAGCATCACCTGGATAGGTAGTATCACCTGTAGTAGTCTAATATTGGATATGTAGTCAGTATCACCTGGATATGTAGTATCACCTGTAGTAGTCTAATATTGGATATGGAGTCAGTATCACCTAGATATGTAGTCAGTATCACCTGGATAGGTAGTATCACCTAGATATGTAGTCAGTATCACCTGGATATGCAAGTCAGTATTACCTAGATATGAAGTCAGTATCACCTGGATATGTAATTCAGTTTTACCTAGATATGTAGTCAGTATCATCTGGATATGTAGTTAGTATCACCTGGATATGAAATTCAGTATCACCTGAATAGGTAGTATCACCTGGATATCTAATTCAGTATCACCTAGATATGTAGTCAGTACCACCTGGATATGTAATCATTATCACCTGGATATGTAGTCAGTATCACCTGGATATGTTTTTCAGTATCACCTGGATATGTTTTTCAGTATCACCTGGATATGAAATTCAGTATCACCTGGATAGGTAGTATCACCTGGATATCTAATACAGTATCACCTGGATATGTAATCAGTATCACCAGGATATGTAGTCAGTATCACCTGGATATGTAATCAGTATCACCAGGATATGAGGTCAGTATCACCTGGATATGTAATCAGTATCACCTAGATATGTAGTCAGTATCACCTGAACGGGTAATATCACCTGGATATATAATTCAGTATCACCGGGATATGTAGTCAGTATCACTTGGATATGTAATTCACTATCACCTAGATATGTAGTCAGTATCACCTGGATATGTAGTTAGTATCACCTGGATATGAAATTCAGTATCACCTGGATAGGTAGTATCACCTTGATATCTAATTCAGTATCACCTAGATATGTAGTCAGTATCACCTGGATATGTAGTCAGTATCACCTGGATATGTAATCAGTATCACCTAGATATGTAGTCAGTATCACCTGAACGGGTAGTATCACCTGGATATGTAATTCAGTATCAACTGGATATGTAATTCAGTATCATCTGGATAGGTAACTCAGTATCACCTGAATAGGTAGTATCACCTGGATATCTAATTCAGTATCACCTGGATATGTAGTCAGTACCACCTAGATATGTAGTCAGTATCACTTGGATAGGTAGTATCAACTAGATATGTAGTCAGTATCACCTGGATATGTAATTCAGTATCACCTAGATATGTAGTCAGTATTACCTGGATTGGTAGTATCAACTAAATATATAGTCAGTATGACCTGGATATGTAATTCAGTATCACCTAGATATGTAGTCAGTATTACCTGGATGGGTAGTATCAACTAGATATGTAGTCAGTATCACCTGGATATGTAATTCAGTATCACCTGGATATGTAGTTTCACCTAAATAGGTAGTCAGTATCACCTGGATATGCAGCGTTAGAAACTGGCACTGGTCCTGTAGTCCTTGCCAAACTGCCCAATAGTTTAGGTATCATAAGGACTGGTAGATATTTGCCATTTTAAAGGGTTTTGCTATATGTTATCATTTTCAGGACTATTGGACTAAAAATGTTAGTTTCTACCACTGGTATGCTGTCAGTATCACCTGGATATGTAGACAGTTTGATCAAATAGAGCCAACTCATTATACTTGCTGTCAGAACTGATATTCAAATGCCTTCTGTCTGAATACTAACACTAAAAGTCTGATGATGTCATTACCAGAAAAAGACCCATCAACGCCCTTGTCCAGCTGCCTGTGTCTGACACTGGCTGGGATACAGTTTGTAACAAAGAGACCACCAATGTTTCAGCAAAAAGTCAACTCACCTCACTGGGGCTGGTTTTTCTGAAATAAAACATTTATCACAATGTCAGTTTTCAACAAGTCAATTTTAAGTAAAATATTCATGATAAGCTGATGATAGTGATCTACAAGTCCTTTGCTAAGTTTGCAGGGTTGTATCGGATGCAAACATTGTGTCTGATACAATATGTCGAGAGTGGGCACAAGTATTGATTTACCCCCTAAAGATCATACCCAAACTAAACAATTTTCCCCAACTTAAATTTTCCTAGATTTTTACTATGTTGTAAGGGGATGTTTTCTGTTCATGAAACAGGAGAAATAATTTCTGTTGCAATTTGTGGTGGGTTTGGTAGGATTTGATACTATATTGACTGGACTAAAGTAACACGCACTTCGAGTCACAAAAGAGTTGTGTTGTGTGAAGCATAAAAACTATTCAATATTGTCAAATCTTTTCTAATTGAGGATCAAAATTTTATTTTTTTACTGTTTAAAACTAGTAAACAAAAAAACTGCTAATATATGAAATCAAGCTTGAATAAGTTTCTGTCAACTTTCTGTGATGCCAACTTCTCATTCTCACCTTGATACTTCTCTTCTTCTTCTTCTTCTTCTTCATCATCTTCGTCATCTTCGTCATCATCAGGAACCTCCTCGTATTTTGGCTTACTCACTTGGCCCAGCACAAACTTACGAAGCTTCTTTTCATACAGGCCTCGTGTAGATTCTATGTGGGGCAGAATAATAATTACAGTCAACTACGGTTATACTAACTCAAAGGGGCCACTCATTTTAGCTTGTTACAACCGTAGTACATTAGAAATATACATACAGCAAATGGCCGGGACCAAAAAATCAATTGTTATAACTGTCAGTTCGTTAAACATGTTAAAGCATGTTTGTTATAAACATAGTTTACTGTGTACATGTATTTCACATACCATGGCTCATACAGATATGGAACATGAAAAGGCCTTTTGCTTTCAACTGTCACTGTCGTTTCAGGGCTGTTTTGGTTGGGTTATTATCCCTAGCCTGTCAATCTCTGGGAATGTGTGTGTTGTTGTTTTTTCAAAGAGCATAATTTGGTTTTAGAGAGTAACAAGTTTGCAATACCTAATTGTTTTTAGAATTATCTGAGTGTTCTTTGTGAAACATAACTTACTGACGATAGGGCCAACATTCACACCATACTGCCGAAGCTTCTCACTCAGCTCTCGATCAGAGAGAGTGGCGATGTTGTCAGTTGGTGCCATTCTGGAAAGGATGGGAGGTCTGAAATAAGTAAAAAAACAAAGGATAAGACACAAATCAAAAAATTGTTTTTTAAGCAATATGGTTTCAAATATTTGTCGAGGTAGATTTTATTTCTTGGTTATCATGGTTATGAATAATAACATTGTCAGCTTGATTTTTCTGTTTGTTTTATATGCTACAACCAGTAAATACCTTCCATTTAAGATCTGACTATTGTTTTGTTTACATGGACGTACAAACGTGAACACCAGTGTGCACACCAATAGTGGACTTACTAAAGTGTGCACAGATATTTACGTTAATACCTAAAAAAAACACCAAAAACAAACATTGATGTAAAATCTTATAAACAAAAATGGCAGTAAAAACTTCACATGCCTATTTCAATTAAAAAAATAATCATGTAGACCACGACACAAAGTCTGCGCTTAATGTTGTTCAGCGCAATGATGCAACACAAGCAATGAAAGTAGCTGTCAGCTGCGCAATAGTGCACCTTTCTCACTAAATAACTTAGCCTGGACCACACAAACCAGTGACTAAATATTGGATGAAACACAATGAACCTAGTAACTGAGCCTGACTTGCAAAGATCTAGAGAGAATTTTGGTTGAATATTTACAAAGAATTGAATGCTGCATGTCCTCACAGATTTTCACTAATAATAATATTGGCTGTGTCCAATTCTGTCATGTGCTGATTTGATCAGTGAATAAAAAGGCTAGTCCACATCAAGGCTTGACAAACATGCTGGTCAATGTGGCAAATGCTTGTGACACTTGATGCTGAAACCATTGGCCCAGATACCAAGTGCAATATACAGAGATGTTGCATTTACATGGAAACTGTCTTTACAAATTGACTTATAAAATATAAAGCTGAAAAACCTTTGAGTTGTTGATTATAAGTCGTGAGCAACAACTCTTGACTACAGTTTAATAATAATGTTGATGACTTCCTTCTTTTGTGTTGTTCTGCTGATATTATCTAAACATGATCAACACACATGGATGGAAAGAACACTATTTATAAAGTGGCTCTCAATGACTGGATTGTCTGGTCCAGACTCGATTATTTACAGACCACCATCATATAGCTGGAATATTTCCGAGTGCGGCTTTTAACATGTTAAACAACAAACATTGTGGACACATCATACTGATTACATATCCAGGTGATACTGATTACATATCCAGGTGATACTGACTACACATCCAGGTGATACTGAATACATATCCAGGTGATACTGACTACATATCCAGGTGATACTGACTACACATCCAGGTGATACTGACTACATATCCAGGTGATACTGATTACATATCCAGGTGATACTGACTACACATCCAGGTGAAATGATTACATTTCCAGGTGATATTGACTACATGTCCAGGTGATACTGATTACATATCCAGGTGATACTGACAACATATCCAGGTTTTTCAGACTGCATATCCAGGTGATTCTGACTACATATCCAGGCGATACTACCTATCCAGGTGATACCGACTACATATCCAGGTGATACTGACTGCATATCCAGGTTTTACTGACTACATATCCAGACTGACTACATATCCAGGTGATACTGATTACATATCCAGGTGATACTGACTACATATCCAGGTGATACTGACAACATATTCAGGTTTTACTGACTACATACCCAGGTTATAAGACTACATATCCTGGTGATACTGAATTACATATCCAGGTGATACTGCCTACATATCCAGGTGATACTGACTACATATCCAGGTTACACAACATATCCAGGTGATACTGACTACATATCCAGATGACACTGGCTACACATCCAGGTGTTACTGAATTACATATCCAGGTGATACTGACTACATATCCAAGTGATAGTGACCACATATCCAGGTGATAGTTAATTACATATCCAGGTGGAAATGACTACTGTCTACATATCCAGGAGATACTGACGACATATCCAGGTGATACTGACTACATATCCAGGTGATACTGACTACATGAAAGCCATGAGCCATGAAATTATTGTGACTGCCCCAAAACAGCCTTAAGAGTGTCTAGAAAGTCTTGCAACACCCTGTTGACAAGATTACCAAGGATCAAAGCTACTTTTGCACTTGTTATTTTTTGTAAGAGAGGAAGCAGTGTGATGAAATGGCAACTCAGGGCAGATTTTATACTATAGACGCATGTGTAGTAGTTGACAAGGAATGTTGGAGGAGCAAGTTTATACAACTGTACAGACTGACTGGCGTATGTCTGGACTACAAAACAACTTGACTAGATCATCTTGTCAGTAACCTAGCAGACATATCAAGGTGTGTCAGCTAGGTTACTGAATTCTCCTGATTCGACTATTGACTTCGAGTGACAATGTGTAATTGAGCAAACAGGATGGGTAGGATTATTTATGAAATCATGCATCTGGCTGGTTGACAATGTGTTGAAGTGAAAAAAGGTAAATACCTCCTTACATTTTTTGTTTGTTGTTAGTCTGCAAAAACAACTGTGTCATGAAACTATTGCGAGTGTGTGTCACTCACAGTTTTCACTGGACTTTCCCGTTCGCAAAACTTTCCCGATTTACAGTATCCAGGTGATACCGACTACCTATCCAGGTGATACTGACTACATATCCAGGTGATACTGACTACACATCCAGGCGATACTGACTACATATGTAGGTGATACAACTTCATATCCAGGTGATACTGACTTGCATACTGTAAGTCTGGCAAGTTTTGCGAACAGAAAAGTACTGCGAAAAGCGTGAGTGATACACACTTCCAATAGTTTCATGATGCAGTTATTCTTAATACTCAAAAAGGGACATTTTCCCAGTATATACTATAAGCAGAGAGGACCAAGTCTTACCATAGATTTAGCCTTAGGCCTTATAATTGATTGTGTATATATTTTTTCTCCAAATAAAGCAGATAATTGGCAATAATTAGTAATTAATGATAAAGGTAAAGGTAACATCATGAACAATGCTTCTTAGAGAAATATTTGACAATGTGACAAGCTGAGTGTACTTTCAGTTTCACTTTGTCGCACAAACTTTAGAATTGAACAAGCCCTAAGTTCAGCTGAACAGATTCCAATTTTCACCTCTTTATGAATATCAATAAATCGATTATGGTCGAAAAGCTTGTCGTCAGCAATTAAATATGGGATACAAACCGTTAATTGAATCAAAACGACTAGTTTGCGTAGATTCGTGAAGGGGAAATTACGTCGCGCCTGTACCGATGTACTTCCAGGTCATATTCAGAAATGGCGCGACAGTATATATGACCTTTACATTGTACAACGGCAACTACGGCAACTCCGATTGGTTCAAA
Source organism: Haliotis rufescens (assembly GCF_023055435.1). NCBI lineage: Eukaryota > Metazoa > Mollusca > Gastropoda > Lepetellida > Haliotidae > Haliotis > Haliotis rufescens. The sequence continues at coordinate 4,060,380 of NW_025963846.1, read as the reverse complement.
GGAAGCGTCAACCTTTGCCCTAACCAATCAACGGAAGTGTGTTTCCTGCAAAGGAAGTGATTATGTAGTACCGGAAGAAAACAAACCACATGTCAGTCTTCTGATCTTTTTGTGTGAAATCGTGCAATAATCGAAAATAAATCAAATATCATGAAGATATTGACATGGAACATAAATGGCATAAGAACTCGCCCTTCAATCAAGGAGGATATCGAATCACTGGACGCTGACATTATTTGCTTCCAAGAAACAAAAGTAACACGTGAGTTAAATTTGCATTTGATCGTCAGTTACAGTTCATACCAAGATTTAAATATGAGGTAGATGTGGACAAGACAAGACTGCATTGGCAGCTGTACCACGTGACCTCTATTTGGCCACGCTCCCTGCGAAGCTGGTTACAGACATCGTGTCATGCCATGGTGTGACTGATGTTACTGTGGATACAGACATGGTTTGACTGTGATGTTACTGTGAGTACAGACATGGTCTGACTGATCTTACTTTGAGTTCAGACATGGTGTGACAATGGTGTTGCTGTCAGTACAGACATGGTGTGACTGCGATGTAACTGAGTTCAGACATGGTGTGACTGATGTATTGTGCGTACATACATGGTGTGATTGTCAAGTTGCTGTGAGTATAGACATGGTGTTACTGATGTTGCTGTGAGTACAGACATGGTGTTACTGATGTTGCTGTGAGTACAGATATGGTGTGACTGATGTTGCTGTGGGTACAGACATGATGTGACTGATGTATTGTGAGTTCAGACATGGTGTAACTGTGATGTGGGTACAGACATGGTGTGACTGATGTATTGTGGGAACAGACATGGTGTGACGGATGTATTGTGGGATCGGACATGGTGTGACTGATGTATTGTGGGAACAGACATGGTGTGACTGTGATGTGGGTACAGACATGGTTTGACAGATGTATTGTGGGAACAGACATGGTGTGACGGATGTATTGTGGGAACAGACATGGTGTGACGGATGTATTGTGGGAACAGACATGGTGTGACTGTGATGTGGGTACAGACATGGTGTGACTGATGTATTGTGGGATCAGACATGGTGTGACTGATGTATTGTGGGTACAGACAGTTTGCGATGTTACAGGGGACATGCTGGAGGAGCCCGTGGCGGTCATCGATGGCTACAACTCCTACTTCAGCTTCAGCCGCAAGAAAACCGGATATTCCGGTATGTCTCTTTGTTGACCTGTCTGCCAGTGCCAAATGTACGTCTGTGTCCTTCTGGTCTGGTATTGAAAAATATTTCTCACCCAGTTCTATTGAAACTGTCATTTGTTTTCGTTCAAATATATTTAATGAGCATTCATACAATTTGTCTTTCCTTATGTTCTGGTACTTCTTAGTTATAAAAAGCAACAGGTGACCAGGGCTGGTGGGGCAGCCTAGCGGTTAAACCGTTCACTTGTCACGCCAAAGCCCTGGGTTTGATTCCCCCCATAGGTAGAATGTGTAAAGCCCCTTTTTGGGTGTCCCTCGCCATGATATTGCTGGAGTATTGCAAAAAGCAGTGTTAAACCATACTCACTCACTCACAAGTGACCAAGTCTTCTGAAGGCTCTCAAATTTGCTGTGCAGAGTTGCATCCCTTGGATTTGCCCATATCCTGTGATGGCGGGTTGGAATCCCATTCTTGGCCCATGCCTTTGCCTGTGGGATTTCTCAAAGTCCCACTCCTCATCAAGCATCACAAACTAAGCATACTAATGACTGAAATACAGTTCAAAGTAGTTTTAACCCAAACTCTCTCACTCACTAACAAACACTTAGTTCTGTTTAGTGCTGTGCCCTGTATGCCATGCTGTCTGAGACAGGGACATAGCCATGCTTGTTGATCTTTGTGAATTGGGAAATGTTTAATTCCAATTTGGAAATTTTCATTGACATTTGCTGCGGACTTTGAGCCGCATGTCAGCCTCTGATCAGGTCTAGGTAAGTTCCTGTTTGCCCTGTGTTTCCAGGTGTGGCTACCTATTGTCGTGAATCTTGCACTCCTGTCAGGGCTGAGGAAGGCCTAGGTGGGGTCCTGGCCAGTGGGAATGGAGATGTTGGTTGCTATGGTAACCTTGGCTATTATGGTAAAGAAGAACTGGAGTCTTTGGATGCTGAAGGGCGAGCCATTATTACTCAGCACACTGTCAGGTGAGATAAACACCACACAACACCTATCTATTAGTTGTCCTTAGCTAGTTTGTCATATGTCCTGAGATGAGTAAGTGTCTGAATGTTTTTTTTTGAGTCAGCAGTATTCCAGCTACGTCATGGCAGCCTGCATCTTCCCAAGGCAAGAGAGTTAACTGACTTTAAAAGTCTAGTTTCCACCCTTGCCGAACTTGGCTGGAATTACTGGGCTCGATCGTAGCGTCACCAGTGGCTGTTACCAGTTATGTCCCTTCTAAGTCTTTCCTATGGACCAATCAGATTCCACCTCTCGTATCACTTGCGTTTGCTTCACACAAAATGGTGGCGCCCGGTCAGGACGATCTGATCGATAATCAAGATTTATGTTGTGATAAAACGGGTCTTACATCGCAAAATGCATCAAATCAGGCGAGCACCTTGATTAAAAACATGAAAAGATTTGGAAAATATCTGCTGACAACGAGTTGGCGATGCACATGCTTTGCAAATCCTGCAATCGACCGAAATCTGCATGACAGTTTACGAACCGGATTTTGATTTTGCTGCATGATTTTGATTGGATTATGCATGGACTCGTTAGTCCAGCCAAAATGTAACTCCATAACACCAGCCTAGTTCGGCAAGGGTGGAAACTGGACTTTTATAGACAGTTAACTCCCTTGCCTCAGGAAGATGGGCAGCCTGTAGGTCAGTCCCTGCTGTATGCCGTGGCAAAAAAGATGCAAATTCCGCAGTCAATCTATTGCAAATTCTGCGTGCAACTTTTGATCATTCTGCACACAATGGTGCAAACTTTTAAACTTATTCTCTTGAATTTCATAGTTTTGCACCCATTTGAATTGTGGCAGGCATTTTTGTGATGATCTTATCCACAGCTAGAATATTGAAGTGAATCTGGAGATCACTTATGTAAACATGTAGCTTTTGAATAATATAAAAGTCATCTTATCTTCAAAAGGAAATGAATATCTACTTACACTTTGAAACCGGCTTTCGACTCTCATGTCACAATTCTGTAGGGTATTTGGCGAATTCTGCAGCAGACAAATGCAAAATCCTGCACAAGTTCTGCACAAAACATGATTTTCTGCAAGATAGGAACAATTCTGCACCGAGTGGGCCTTTCTGCAAAATATTCCGCGGCATCAAATCGCATAATACAACAGTGACTGGAAAGTAATTGATGCTGGACCAGACAAATCAGTAGTTGATAGCATGAGCAACAGTCCATGTCTGCCCATTTGCAAACATAGCTTCATTTTGTAGCCCGATTGGAATGGAACCACGCTAAACATAGCTGTCCAAACAAATTGCTCTCATGAGCAAGAGAAATTCTGTGCTCAGAGAAAGTGACCAGATGTGAAGTGATCCTGAAAACGATGCTATGAAGATGAATGGGTCCAAGTAATTTCTCATAGAGAACGGAGAGCGGAAGGTCCGGGGTTTGATCCCCGACCGCGTCATATTAAAAGACGTTAAAAGATGGTACTTGTTGTTACCCTGTCTGGCACTCGGCATTAAGGGGCTAAAACAAGGACTGGTCGGCTCGGAGTCAGTATACTATGTCTGAGTGGGGTATTCATGTTAAAACTGCGACATGGTATCTCAGTGGGCTAGCACTATAAATCGGCATCAGGCCGGACGAGTGCAAGCAGCAACACAAACACACACACGTACATGCACGTCGCTATATAAGTGCAAAAATCTTGGACGCGACGTTAAACCCAATTTCACCTCACCTCATAGAGAACGGTAAGCAGTGTGCCAGTGGTACGTGTTAAAGAGATGAGATGTGAGATGTGTTTATGTTGGCTTTGATGATCAATGAGTGACAGTTTATTTCCTCTTATAACTCCCTGGTAGTTATTAACTTCATCCAAATAGTAAAGAGACATGTATTTGTACAGGAATTCAGAAGGTGAAGTAAAGGATTTGGCAATCATCAACGTGTATGTGCCACGAGTAGACAGTGAGAGAGATGACCGGAAGGAGTACAAACTGCGGTTCCTGACACTGCTTCAGACCAGGGCGGAGGCTCTCCTCACAGAAGGAAGGTACGTGACACTGCTTCAGACCAGGGCGGAGGCTCTCCTCACAGAAGGAAGGTACGTGACACTGCTTCAGACCAGGGCGGAGGCTCTCCTCACAGAAGGAAGGTACGTGACACTGCTTCAGACCAGGGCGGAGGCTCTCCTCACAGAGGGAAGGTATGTGACACTGCTTCAGACCAGGGCGGAGGCTCTCCCCACAGAAGGAAGGTATGTGACACTGCTTCAGACCAGGGCGGAGGCTCTCCTCACAGAGGGAAGGTATGTGACACTGCTTCAGACCAGGGCGGAGGCTCTCCTCACAGAGGGAAGGTATGTGACACTGCTTCAGACCAGGCAAGAGGCTCTCCTCACACAAGGAAGGTATGTGACACAGACGAGGGCGGAGGTTCTCCTCAGACAAGGAAGGTATTTGACACAGACCAGGGCGGAGGCTCTCCTCACAGAAGGAAGGTATGTGACACTGCTTCAGACCAGGGCGGAGGCTCTCCTCACAGAAGGAAGGTATGTGACACAGACCAGGGCGGAGGCTCTCCTCAGAGAAGGAAGGTACGTGACACTGCTTCAGACCAGGGCGGAGGCTCTCCTCAGAGAAGGAAGGTATGTGACACTGCTTCAGACCAGGGCGGAGGCTCTCCTCACAGAAGGAAGGTACGTGACACTGCTTTAGGCCAGGTTAGAGGTTCTCCTCACACAAGGAAGGTATGTGACACTGCTTTAGGCCAGGGTAGAGGCTCTCCTCACACAAGGAAGGTACGTGACACTGCTTTAGGCCAGGGTAGAGGCTCTCCTCACACAAGGAAAGTACGTGACACAGACCAGGGCGGAGGCTCTCCTCACACAAGGAAGGTACGTGACACTGCTTTAGGCCAGGTTAGAGGCTCTCCTCACACAAGGAAGGTATGTGACACAGACCAGGGCGGAGGCTCTCCTCACACAAGGAAGGTACGTGACACTGCTTTAGGCCAGGTTAGAGGCTCTCCTCACACAAGGAAGGTATGTGACACTGCTTCAGACCAGGGCGGAGGCTCTCCTCACAGAGGGAAGGTTTGTGACACTGCTTCAGACCAGGGCGGAGGCTCTCCTCACACAAGGAAGGTACGTGACACTGCTTTAGGCCAGGTTAGAGGCTCTCCTCACACAAGGAAGGTATGTGACACTGCTTCAGACCAGGGTAGAGGCTCTCCTCACACAAGGAAGGTACGTGACACTGCTTTAGGCCAGGGTAGAGGCTCTCCTCACACAAGGAAAGTACGTGACACAGACCAGGGCGGAGGCTCTCCTCACACAAGGAAGGTACGTGACACTGCTTTAGGCCAGGTTAGAGGCTCTCCTCACACAAGGAAGGTATGTGACACAGACCAGGGCGGAGGCTCTCCTCACACAAGGAAGGTACGTGACACTGCTTTAGGCCAGGGTAGAGGCTCTCCTCACACAAGGAAGGTATGTGACACTGCTTTCGGCCAGGTTAGAGGCTCTCCTCACACAAGGAAGGTATGTGACACTGCTTCAGACCAGGGCGGAGGCTCTCCTCACAGAGGGAAGGTTTGTGACACTGCTTCAGACCAGGGCGGAGGCTCTCCTCACACAAGGAAGGTACGTGACACTGCTTTAGACCAGGTTAGAGGCTCTCCTCACACAAGGAAGGTACGTGACACTGCTTTAGGCCAGGTTAGAGCCTCTCCTCATACAAGGAAGGTACGTGACACTGCTTTAGGCCAGGGTAGAGGCTCTCCTCACACAAGGAAAGTACGTGACACTGCTTTAGGCCCGGGCAGAGGCTCTCCTCACACAAGGAAGGTATGTGACACTGCTTTAGGCCCAGGTAGAGGCTCTCCTCACACAAGGAAAGTACGTGACACTGCTTTAGGCCCGGGCAGAGGCTCGCCTCACACAAGGAAGGTATGTGACACAGACCAGGGCGGAGGCTCTCCTCACACAAGGAAGGTACGTGACACTGCTTTAGGCCAGGTTAGAGGCTCTCCTCACACAAGGAAGGTATGTGACACTGCTTCAGACCAGGGCGGAGGCTCTCCTCACAGAGGGAAGGTTTGTGACACTGCTTCAGACCAGGGCGGAGGCTCTCCTCACACAAGGAAGGTACGTGACACTGCTTTAGACCAGGTTAGAGGTTCTCCTCACACAAGGAAGGTACGTGACACTGCTTTAGGCCAGGTTAGAGGCTCTCCTCACACAAGGAAGGTACGTGACACTGCGTTAGGCCAGGGTAGAGGCTCTCCTCACACAAGGAAAGTACGTGACACTGCTTTAGGCCCGGGCAGAGGCTCTCCTCACACAAGGAAGGTATGTGACACTGCTTTAGACCAGGGCGGAGGTTCTTCTCAGACACAGATGGTATGTGGTCTGTAAATAATCGAGTCTGGACCAGACAATCCAGTGATTCCTATCATGAGCATTGATCCACGTAATTGGGATCGATGACATGCATCAACGAAGTCAGCGAGCTGACCACCCGATCCCGTTAGTCGCCTTTTACTACAAGCATAGTCGCCTTTTACGGCAAGCATGGGTTGCTGAAGACCTATTCTACCCCGGATCTTCACGGGTATCAGGTTTTAGGAGTGGTGATAGAATTTCTCGTGATTTCTGCCAATCCATTGCAAGCAGATGTGTTCTTTGTGTCTCATTAGAAACATGAACTGTTTCTCTATTAATCATTTCATGCCAAATATTGTCTATGCTCATGCGTCTGTTTCTAGATGCCTATAAACCAAGTCGCCTTCTGTCACTATCCGTCAATTTGTATGGCCTACCGGCCCCCTCTTTGTGCTCAATTCCATCTCCACTCACAATATTTTCAAAACACGGTGCACAGTTATTAGTGGAATGTCTGTCCTGTCTGTAATGAGCTCTGCTGATCTCATTCTTTGATTGTACAATTCAGAAATAATGTTTCTTTCTTCCAAAGCTGCCATTTTCACAGTGGTCTTGTTTGACGTCTGCTAGCTTGTTTACCAAGGGAGACAAACTGGTCATACTTTACAAATATGACATGCAGGGTTGTCTCCCTTGAAACAAAGTCAGAATAAGTTCTACATAACGTTTGATATGGTAAATATTGTTGGCCAAAATGGTATGAAGCATTTTCAATAATTTCTGATCAAACTTTAATAAAGAATTTGGTACTTTGTAACAGAAGGGAAAAGAATATCGTCAGTGATACAATCCAAAATGATCAATCTATTAATAAATAGCAGTCAAGTTTGCAGATGTGATAAAGATTGTTTTGTGTTTTAGTTACGTGATTGTTCTTGGCGACATCAACACATCACATCGGATGATTGACCATTGTAACCCTGACAGCGAGGTGAGTTGGTGTCGGAGGTCATATATTAGTTGTTACATTTCTTATCACCAGATTATCACCATCTTGTATAATTATATTTTTATGTACATCAGAGGTAATTGCTCTCTCAGAGACAGCACTGAAAATAGCAATCATCTAAACCGTCATGAAAGTCAGATCATCCTCTATTTATGAGTGAGATACGAGGGGTGTATTCATGAGTGAGATACGAGGGGTGTATTTATGAGTGAGATACGAGGGTGCATGTATGAGTGAGATACGAGGGAGTGTATTTATGAGTGAGATACGAGGGGGTGTATTTATGAGCGGGATACGAGGGGGTGTATTTATGAGTGGGAAACGAGGGGGTGTATTTATGAGTGGGATACGAGGGGGTGTATTTATGAGTGGGAAACGAGGGGGTGTATTTATGAGTGGGAAACGAGGGTGTGTGTTTATGAGTGAGATATTAGGGGTGTATTTATGAGTGAGATACTAAGGGTGTATTTATGAGTGAGATACGAGGCTGGATGTATGAGTGAGATATGAGGGATGCTTTCATGAGTGAGATACAAGGTGTATTTATGAGTGGGATACGAGGGGGTGTATTTATGAACGGGATATGAGAAGGTGTATATATGAGGGAGATACGAGGGGGTGTATTTAAGAGTGGGATACGAAAGGGTGTATTTATGAGTGGGATACGAGAAGGTGTATTTATGAGTGAGATACGAGAAGGTGTATTTATGAGTGAGATCCAAGGGGTGTATTTATGAGTGAGATCCAAGGGGTGTATTTATGAGTGAGATATGAGGGGTGTTTTTGTGAGTGAGATATGAGGGGTGTATTTAGGAGGGAAATACAAAGAATTGTATTTATGAGTGAGATACGAGGGGGTGTATTTGAGTGAAATATGAGGGTGTTTTTATGAGTGAGATACGAGGGGTGTTTTTATGAGTGAGATACGAGGGGTGTAATTATGAGTGAGATACGAGGGGTGTATTTATGAGTGAGATACGAGGAGTATATTTATGAGTGAGATACGAGGGGTGTTTTTGTGAGTGATATAAGAGGGGTGTATATCGTGTTGATATAAAGTACTGGTATGAGACACAAAGCAAAATCCTGTATGCAGTCTTCACTTTACCCTCATGTTTATGACCCGTGAAGATCCGGGGTAGAATAGGTCTTCAGCAACCCATGCTTGCTGTGAAAGGCGACTATGCCTGTCTTAAGAGGCGACTTGAGGGATTGGGTGGTCAGGCTCGCTGACTTGGTTGATGCATGTCGTCGTATCCCTATAGCGTAGATCGATGCTCTTGATGTCAATGACTGGATTGTCTGGTCCAGACTCTTTTATTTACAGACTGCCGTCATATAGCTGGAATATTGCAGATTAAGGTGTTAAACAACAAACAAATCCTCACACTTACTGCATTTGTGTTATCTGTTTGGTGTTTGTATTTCTCAGGAATTTAACCTTCGACCTGACCGTCAATGGCTGAACCGGTTCTTGTGGAGTGAAGGTCAAGATTCATCCCTTGAGGTCAAGGATGAACAAGAGCTGCTTCAAATATCTACACCTGATACAAAAAGTGGACAGTTTATAGATTCCTTTCGGTACTTTTACCCTGACCAGGAAGACGCTTTCACCTGCTGGTGCACCCTGACGTCGTCACGAGTCACCAACTACGGCACCAGGCTTGACTACATCCTTGGAGATGCAGGTCTGGTCAAAAGCAGCCTGAAGGCTTGTGTCCAGATGGTAGAAGTGCAGGGATCAGACCACTGCCCGGTGAAGGCAGAGTTCAGCCTAGACGGTGTGCCAGCCAGGAAAGCACCACCGTTGTGTGCCAAGTACATGCCAGAGTTTGCCGGGAAGCAGCAGAAACTATCTTCCTTCTTTGTCAAAGCCGCCAAGAAGGAATCGGTAAATGCTTCTGAAGAAGTCATAGAACTGAGCAGCTCTCAGAGCTCTCAAGAGTCAAACAAAAGTGTCGATTCCAACACCGAGAGGAAGAGACCAATGGAGGATTCTGGGAAGCCTACAGGAAAGAAACCCAAACTTGAGTCAAAGAAATCTTCTGAAGAAGGAAAGCAGGCAAACTTGATGAGCTTTTTCAGAAAAAAGCAAAGTTCCCAAACCAAACCTGAACCTGCGAAAGAAAAGTCAAATAACGAACGTAAATCCTCTGATATAACAAATGGGGATAAGATCGGAGACAATGACAGGATAGTCGATAAGAAGCCTGTTGATGCTTCTGAGAAACCGGTAAAACCCACAGACACAAAACCTGAAACAGGGAAGTCCTCCAGTGCAGCATGGAAGGGCCTCCTCGGGGGGCTGGGGAAGCCACCATTGTGCAAGGGCCATAAGGAAGCCTGTGTGATTCGGATGGTGAAGAAGGATGGTCCGAACAGATTCAGACAGTTTTATGTGTGTGCACGAGCTGAGGGTCACAGCGGAAACCCAGAGGCACGATGCGAACATTTCGAATGGTTGGACAAAAATAAAAAAAAGAAGTAATGATTCGTATTTGAGTGAGTGAGTTAGTACGGTTTTACGCCGCTTTTAGCAATATTCCAGCAATATCACGGCGGGGGACACCAGAAATGGGCTTCACACATTGTACCCATGTCGGGAATCGAACCCGGGCCTTCGGCATGACAAGCTAACGCTTTAACCACTAGGCTACCCGACCGCCCTACTATTTGAGATGAAAGGAACCTAAATTCTGATTAAAATAACAATATTTTATATGTTCTTTACACCTTTTCTACAGAAGGAACATGTGGAGAGGGGTGTTTGATAGTCAAAAAGTAAATAAAATGTCATTATTTATGAGGGGCGGTCGGGTAGGCTAGTGGTTAAAACGTTCGCTTGTCATGCCAATGAGCCAGGTTCAATTCCCAACATGGGTACAATGTGTGAAGTCAATTTCTGGTGTCCCCCCGCTGTGATATTGCTGGAATATTGCTAAAAGCGACTTAAAAGCCACACTCACTCACTCATTATTTATGAATCAGAGTTTCAGATTCCAGTGCTAAGACAACCAGGTGACAGAGTGAATGGAAATTGTTTTAATGATATACATTTATCATTATGTTGATTGACAATTTTTTTTATACCATCATCACAGAAATGCTGTTGCCCAAATACATTACCACAGATATGTTAGACTGAAGTGAATAAATTTTTATACAGAAACATTAAAGTTGGTGTGTTTCATTGTGTGTTAGTAGTGTGCCAATTATGAGAGCTGTTCATTCTCAGGAAATTATTTGTGTGTACAGGCACTCATGGTTGGACTTTGCACACACGTTTTAGCTCATCTGTTTTCTTGCTACTTGAGACCGCCTCCGTGGGCCAGTGGTAGAGCGTCCGCCCGGAGAGCAGAAGGTCCGGGGTTCGATACCAAAAGACATTAAAAGATGATACCTGTTCTTACCCTGTCTGGCGCTCGGCATTAAGGGGCTAAAACAAGGACTGGTCGGCTCGGAGTCGGTATACTGTGTCTGAGTGGGGTATTCATGTTTAACTGCGGCATGGTATATCAGTGAGCTAGCACTATAAATCGGCATCAGTCCGGACTAGTACAAGCAGCCACACACGTGCGTGCACGTCGCTATATAAGTGCAATAATCTTGGACGCGACGTTAAACCCAATTTCACCTCACCTACTATTTCTCACCTCTTGTTACTTGACATCTCTGGCAATTATGGCATTGATCAGGTCTTTGAAAGGCATTTAGAAGAGATACACATAAGTATGAGAATATATGCAGGGTATGAAACTCCCAAAATTTTCAGCCAGACCACAGGACTGGCTAGCTGAAATACTTGCCAGCCTTGACCAAAACCTGCCTGCCCACTATAATCATATGTTTCTCAGGATAATTTAATTAAAACTTTAAATCGAATTCATTGAACATGAAGTGATGCAAGAAAAGAAATAGCAAACACTTTTTAGGTCAGATTTGTATTTAATATCCTAGAATGCATCATGTAAATAATGTTTATCATCGGGAAATATTTAGAATATTTTTACATATGAAATATAACCCGACCGTCGGGCAGGTGGATTTGAAAATCTGGCAGCCCGAGTTGAAATCAACCAGTCTCGGACGGTCGGGCAGGCAGGCAGGAAGACAACGTTTTGGAGTATATGATCACCTGATGAAGGAGTAAGCATATACTCCAAACCGTTGTCATCCTCATCATAAAGAAGTTGACATCCATATATTCTCTTCCTTACATGGCATTGATGCTTCTTTGATGATCACTGAACGGATGTCAATGAAAGTTGCAAACAGAAATCAGAAATCACATCTTATTCTTAACAGCCACATTAACAATTATAAACATGTTATTTGATTTTGGTAGACGATGAAGTGTGTAAGTGTGAACATTTATGTCACAGTGTTGCCTTCATTATCATTAACCATTACTTTTAATGTTTACTGATAATGTAAGCTGTGATAGTTACTGATAATGTAAGCTGTGATAGTTATTGAAAATGTAAGCTGTGATAGTTATTGAAAATGTAAGCTGTGATAGTTATTGATAATGTAAGCTGTGATAGTTATTGATAATGTAAGCTGTGATAGTTATTGATAATGTAAGCTGTGATAGCTATTGATAATGTAAGCTACCATGATATTCATTACTTAAGATACTTGGATAGTTATTGACAATGTAAGCTGTGATAGTTATTGATAATGTAAGCTGTGATAGCTATTGATAATTTAAGCTGTGATAGTTATTGATAATGTAAGCTGTGATAGTTATTGATAATGTAAGCTGTGATAGTTATTGATAATTTAAGCTGTGGTAGTTATTGATAATGTAAGCTGTGATAGCTATTGATAATGTAAACTGTGATAGTTATTGATAATGTAAGCTGTGATAGCTATTGATAATTTAAGCTACCATGATATTCATTACTTAAGATACTTGGATAGTTATTGACAATGTAAGCTAGTGGAGTAGTTAATCATACTCGCAGAGTATTTCAGCAATCCTCTCATGAAAAAAATGTGAATGTCAGAATGAATATGAATCTTTATTGTAAAATAATTCACATTTGATCTAAAATGTTGCAAGTAAGAGATACCGGGTAAGTAAACGGTTGAAAATACCTACTTCAATACCCACCTACAGATATAAAAAATGGGCAATTGTGTCTCTTATCAATGATGTCTGTGAATTTGATTCCAAATATGTTGTGTATGTGAAGTGAGTGAGTGAGTGAGTGAGTAAGTGAGTGAATGTTGCTCAATGCCACAGGCAGCAATATTCTTGTAAGTAATCAAGTCTGGAGCAGACAAGCCAGTGCCTGGAAGCATGATCAAGGATACTTGATGGCATGTCCTTGATGGTAACAGGATTCCTTTTAGTCAAGTCTTGCAACAAGCCTGACGTGTTGCTGGGGCCTCTCGCATTCAAATGAGTCACTTGCAGGATATCTTGTGGCCAGTCTTGTTTCAGGTGCACTAGTATTTAAAAGAAATCCTACTCTGCAGGTCAGGTAGCTAGTGATTAAATCTGTGAACATTTCCCATTTGTAATTAGTACCACAATTTATCAAGTTTCCTTACGAAATGCACTTGAAAATTGAGGAAAAAATATTTTGAAAATTGGAATTTCTTAAAGTCCTTATTCATTTATTTCTTAAATATTTTAATATTGTATTTAGACATTATATTCAATGCAATGATGTTAAACTAAGCATAAAAGCCTCTTCATTATTGGTCCTGTCGGGCACGGGTGACACAGACGTCTAAGGTGCTGCGATTCGCTGAACAGAGTTGCGTCCTTTGGGCATGCCAGAAACCTATGATTATGGGTTCAAATCCCAGTTTGCCCTGATTATGTTTCTAGGTTTGTCAGCACCATACCCCTGCTCGTGGGTTTCAACGAAATGAGTGAGTATGGTTTTACGCCGCTTTTAGCAATATTCCATCAATATCACGGCCGGGGACACCAGAAATGGGCTTCACACATTGTACCCATGTGGGAAATCGAACCTGGGTCTTCGGCGTGACGAGCAAACGCTTTAACCACTAGGCTACCCCACCGCCCCTTCACCGAAAGTGGTAAACGTCCGAGCCCTGCAACATTTCGGGCTTTCCTCCCACATTAAGGTGACACGCTGTGATATAACTGGAATAATGTTAAAAGCGGCGTTAAACCCAACTCACTCACTCACTATTTGTCCTGTCATCAGTAAAACACGAGTCACCTTTGCAAAACCATGATCACATTAGTCATAACTACGAGGTTTGATTGATCCATTCTCAACTTTACATAGAAAGATTTGACCTGAAGACATTAAGATGATACATAGGTATTCTTCAACATAATCCCCTTCCACACTGATACACTTTGCCACTGACATTGGAGGGAGTTGATGCCAGTTTCGGAGAAGTCCTTCTCTTGTCTGCCCCAAAAGTTCCCCACAGATGCTATCATCATTCGAGTCTAAATAAGTTTCGCCCAGAGCTGTCTTCATGTTTGGGAACAGATGGAAGTGACTGAGCCAGATCAAGAGAAGTAGGGTGCTAAAGGAGTTCACAGTCTCTCTTATGGTTATAACCATGGCAATGACTGATTTGTGCATTGGCAAATTGTCTGGATGGAAGAACACTAGTTTACCAGTTTCCTATGCTCTAAGTGAGTGAGTACTGTTTTACGCCGCTTTTAGCAATATTCCAGTGATATCACGGCGGGGGACACCAGAAATGGGCTTCACACATTGTACTCATGTCGGGAATCGAACCTGGGTTTTCGGCGTGACGAGCTAACGCTTTAACCACTAGGCTACCCGACCGCCCCTCCTATGCTCTGAACTGCATGCAGATGACTTCTAATCCTCTGGTCAGAAATTTTACCTCCAGTGGCCTGGCGCAAGTGAGCAGCAATTGTCTGTTTGAGCTTGACTTCGTAAAGCCTGGTTTCACCAACTTGTTTTGGAGTATATGTCAAGATAGGTCTCAATCACTGCTGATGGTCCCCATGATATCTTCAATATTTGATATATTTTTTGTCTTAGCCTAATTGAGTGTCATAAAAATCACCCCAGCGTGCAATGCTCGTATCTCTGTGGAGATGCCAGGGCAGAATAGCTTCCCATCACTACATGATCAGGTAGTGCTCGCTCGCTCACTCACTCACTCAAGCTGGGTCATGTGATGCAGGTTTTAACATCTTGGAACTTCCAACAATTTGTCTTTAGTATAAAAAACAACTATTGCGATGAGTTGATCTGTATATGAAATTTTTATTTACAAATTGTACAAAAAAATACGGGTAAATCAACAATGATGATCCAACTTCAATATTTGGTCATGTGAAGACTTGACTCCACCATAACCCGTCAAGACCATTAAATCATTTCGGAGATTGAACAAATACATGCAAGAAAAATATGGTCTTAACATTATGTGGAAAAGGTGACCATTACAAGTTAGTCTGTATGATTAGTCTGTCTTACAGACCCTGATACAAATATATATCAAATACAGCCCATGCAAGTCTATAATGTCACTGCAGTATGAAATGAAGAGAGTCACTGGGCTCCTTTTTATTATATTTTTATTAAGATAACTGAACAACTGTTTTTTTTATGTAAGATGTGTTCATTTCAGAGACTAGATGTTAGTCTACTGTATGATGTGTGTTAGTGAATAAAATGAATCCTAACTATGATGAATGATTTTGTACAGTGGACATAAGAATGAAATATGGTCTCTAATATGGTCATCTTGTTTCTGATATCTTACAAAAGAAGGATTTCCAATCAATCATGCGACATCATGGTCAAGATGGTAATCTGTGACAAAGCATCGGTCATAGAGGTCATGGGTTTGTCTTCTAGGTCACACTTATGGCCTCAACAGACATTTTGGCGGGAAAACCTAACATGTAGGAATCAATTTTATTTTCACATCAAACTTAAACATTTTTTCTGAACACCTGGAGTCCTCCGTGATTCTTATTGATCCATTTGTATCATTTTCACTATTCTGCTTTTTACGCCCAATGGACTGTTTCGGTGGATAATTAAGACTTGTTATACAATGCATTGACGTATATTTATTTTTAACTCTTGTTCTAGTTCACATCTTCAATAACTTTACTTCCTGTAGTATAAAATCTGCATATCATTTTTGCTAAAATTCCTTGTAAAGGAAATAAATCATAATTAATGACAATCAGCACCAATAAACACCTTAATCATGTAATTTTTCTGCTTCTGGCACAAACAAGCTTCAATATTAATTCACGAATTCCCTCACAGAGAAAGATTTCTGTAAACCTACACTAACCCTTGCATCATTCCTGTGATTCTTGCGATCTCAGTTTTAAACCTGCCCTTGATTTTCATTGCTTTCATTACTGACCAATCATGTAGTGACCTTACATTCTGTGTATGAAATAGCCTCAAAATGTTGCTACCCAGGTGGGCCAGAAAAGTTATTAGCCAATAACAGATTTTACTCACTTAAATATGCAACAGTTTATTTTTCCAGAAGTGTTATTAATACAGTATAAATAAAGTATACCCAAATTGCAAATAATGAGACAAATATTCTACTTTACTCCAACGACAAGATACTAGTTGTATCACAGGGCTGATATGAAATTCTGAATCTGAATCGTATAGTGTGAAAGAGTATAGCCAATTAGAGTAAACTATTCAAAACTGGCTTCTGTTCTAGTTCATCTCAACATGCTGAAAGCATCAATTGATACTCATTACACATACACAAATCACCATTAAATTTTCAGGAGCCTGTGTGACATCATAGAATCTTGAGCCTTCTGAATTTTTGAAAGCAACAGGCTAGCAGGCAGGCTTGCAGCTATTTTGAACACTGCTTACAGTGCATATTTCAACACTCATCTTGGAAACAAAGGTTGGGTCTCACAAATGTGGGCGCTGAAAGCTCAGGTGATGTGACTGACTACTCTCCAAGTTCATAATTAACATGCATTACTTATACTATTAACACTGACATGATTGATCAGGACTTGCAGTTGTTATTGAGACATGTGAGTAATACAAATGTACATGCATTGCTTTCAGTGTCATGGCAAGATATTCACAAGTAATTCACCTTTAAATAATCTCCATTTGTTGGCATGACAGAAACGAGTCATGATCAGTTAGTATCATTTGATAAATTTGGTATTGAAAATACACCCATTACTTATGACATGCAATTCAGATTTGAGATCAAACAAATCTACTGGAATTATTTCTTAATGGAATATGTCAGTAAACGGTAAACAGATCCATTAATATAACTATACACTATCTAATTCATCAGCGTAACTCTGCTTAGCAGACTCGCAACCCTTCTGCAGGACACTCAAGGCCTCATTCCCCTGTATAGTTTGGAAGGTAATTTAAGGTACCGACGTTTACTACAATATCTGAAAAACTATCGGACCTGCTCCAGTCAAAGTTGGTATGAGATTATTAAACAGTCATACATAACTAGATATTACTTTAAAAGACAATCGGTGCATGAATAAAAAATCTGTCTATTTAGCTGTCACTATATTTCAGTAACAACCAGACCTGTTTGTCACGGGTGGAACGAGCATTCATTGTAACAGCCATCTGCATAATGCTACCCCTGCATCACAGGGCCATATGACACAGTTGAACCAATCAACTCAACTCGAAAGAGTGCACGGGAATCACGCACGCACGAATACGGTGTAAGCGTTGGGCGTCTCAACGTGCATGAGCACCTTAGTCTCCATAGAGGACATTACAGGTTCTGATATAACAGCACCATGTGCTGCCAAGTGATGAATGGTTGTTTTACAAAGCAATCACCAAAATTGGGATTTGTCTGGTTAAAAAGTGGGGTAGTAACATAACTTGATGAATTTATCAACATTATCGGGATATTAACAGTTATCTTTCCTTGTCTAAACTATGTCGCACTGCATGCTTATGAGTTTTCTGCTTACTTTGGAAAAAAGGGGGAAAACATGGTGATCTGGTCATTTTGGAAATATGGTGATGAGAAAGGTGTTTTACATTGCGTTTTTCCTGCATTGGTAAGCATGAAAAGGGGATTTATATTCCTTTCTGTTAGGTCTGGGAGTCCAAATTTATCACCTGGGTACCCGACACCCTACTACCCGTACCTCCCCGGGTACCCGCTGTAGGTCTCAAGAGCTGGGTACAAAATGTTCAAATGGGAATTCTTTTACCACAGACCAGGCCAAAACTATTAAGATACACGTACAAAGCGACCTGATAATGCATACTCTGAAGTTGACTGGACCTTTATCTTTACTCAAACCTAAAAAGGTCAGACGGAATGCGTGCATAGTCAGAAAGAAGTGTGAACAATGGCAACTTGTAGTCAAACCATGGAGGTTTATTGTTATCGTCATCAAACAGTATATCATGTGACCAACCATGGGTTCGGGTAGTTCGGTGGTTACCTGGGTCCTACTCAGGACCCACCCGCCCCGACTACCCCGAGTTACCCGTCCCAGCCCTACATCCTGTAAGTATCAGATTAAATTTATTGTATGTGAGCAAAGAGTAACAATGTACAGTATGAAAAAGGGCTGGGACGAGTCAAAATGTAATACCCGGGTACTCATCCCACTATTACCCGACCCTACCCGGGTACCCGCTGTAGGTCTTAACAGATAGGTCCAAAAGTCTGATTGGGAATTGTTTGACCGTAGCCTTGGCAAAATGTATTTAGTATAAAACGATCAGGTCATGCATTCACTGATGTTGACTGAAGTTTTATCTCTATTCAAACATATAAAGTCAGAAGGAATGCGTGCAGAGTCAGAAAGATATGTGAACCTTAGTCACTTATAGTGTAACCGTGGAAGTTCTAGATCATTTTTGCCATTTAGCAATGTATCACGTGACTAACCACGGGTCCGGGTAGTCCTGTGGGTATCCGGGTCCTACACTGGAACTCCCCGACCCAAGTATCCGAGTTACCCGTCCCAGCCCTAGTATGAAGCTATACAATGCAATCCTCAGAAACCATTCACTCTTCCCACAACAGTGATGTGCACATGGGCAGATCCACATGTGAGATCTCAGGTATACCTGTTTGCAATACATAGTTATAAGGAATACAATATCCTATATTACAAGTACAAATAACAGAGGATGTAATGGTCATTGGACATACTGGTAGACTGCTCATGTACATTACTAACAGATCCCTTGACTCAAACATCCAAAAATGTCCTAATCTAGTCACAATACTGATACTTCAGTACTTACGTGTACATCCTGATATTGTATTTGCTAATCAACTTATCATCGCCTCATAAACTCAACGCCAGCAGCCAAATTATGGGAGGACATATCCGAGTCGTCAGGCTGAATAAGACGGGTGTCAGAGTGTCCGCTGGCATTGGTGGAGACACTGACAGGGGAGTCCCGCCCATCAACTGGGTGGTAGCCTCTTTGGACCAAGTAGGAGTAGATCGGGGGATCACTGGGCTTCACTTCAAAAGGTTTCTGTGGTTGCTGTTGTCCACCATCACCTGGATACCTTGGAGGGGGCATATTCGGGTGCCCCTGAATCGGCTGGAACTGGCCCGGTCCTGGAGCCATGGGCATGAACTGAGGTCCAGGCTGACCTGGGTACATCACAAAGCGTGGACCGTAGGGTCCAGCCATCTGCTGAGGGTTCACTGGCATGTGGCGAGGATCTGCTGGGTAGGAGTGGGGCTGGTCATGAGGGTGTCTGGGTATGGGCTGAGGGATCCCTGACATGGAAGGATGCCCGAGACGTGGAGGTGGATGTTCAGGCAGGTTGAGAGGCTGCGGCTGTGATGGTTCACCAGCATCTTCCTGGTCGTCATCATCCTCCTCCTCTTCCTCCTCCTCGTCTTCTTCCTCTTCTTCCGTCTCTTCTTCCTCCACCTCCTCCTCTTCTTCCTCATCAGGTCCAACTCCCACTGATTCCACCTCATCTTCTTCCTCCTCCGGCTCATATTTCTGTGGCTTGGATTTGGCGCGAGGTGTTATTTCTCGCTGTATGAATCTACTTGGTGGATGCTCATCATCGTAGGAGGGGTTCCTGTATCTGTCTTGTTTCACATCGTGTCTATCAGGTCGGTAGTTCCTACCCTGGGACTGGTAAGTGTCGAATGACTTATCAGCATCATACCTCTTCTTACTTGGCATTGAATCGACTGAAGGGAAAGGGATGAAATGTCAGCAGTAAGATGATTTGTTCATACCAAAGCTAATAACCTTTATAATTGCTTTTTGACAATGAATGTTAATTACAGAGTGCTCTTTATTAATAATGCTAGAGCATTTTCTATATTGCTTTAATTGACAAATGTTTTAAGTGAGTGAGTGAGTCAAGTTTTATCCCGCTTTTAGCAACATTCCAGCAATATCACAGCCGGGGACTCCAGAAATGGGCTTCACACATTCTACCAATGTCGGGAATCGAACCCGGCTCTTCGGCATGACGAGCAAATGCTTTAACACCACTAGGCTACCTGACCGCCCCAACTAATGTTTTAAAAACATTTGATATTTTACTAATAATTAATAATGCTGAAAGATTTTATAAAATTGCGGTTTCAGATTGGAAGAAACTTCTGAGTGTTACAATAATTGTACTTCAAAGATTCGGTTTGACAGCCCATTTAGGCCCAACCATTTCAATCATGCAGTAACTAACTGAGTAACTAATTTTGCAACAACTCCCCGACCCCCGAAAGAAGTGATTGAGTAAGTTGTTTTTAACGCCACTTTGAACTCCATTCCAGTTATATTATGGCTTGCCTGCTTGATATGGGAGAAAAGCCTGAAGTGATGCAGGTCTTAGACATTTGCCACGATGGTTTCTGGCGTGCCCAAGTACAATGAATTGCAGTGCCTTAGACGACCACCACTGACGGAAGCTGTTTATACTTGGTCTCATCCAAAACGTGTGTTCACTACTTCTGACTATCCCTTCTGACTAGTGTAATATCTTAGCTCTCCATACCTGTAATCATAAATTAAAACTCGCTTCAGCGGAAACTATGATCACTCCCTTGCGCAATGCATGTTGCGATTGACATGAATGGCTGCACAGGTGGTCCTGTGAATTAGGCGAATAAAACCGCCTATATTTCCAACCTGAAAAGATCAATACATAACACCTGATGGACCTGGAAAACCTATCAACCCTATGGGTAAAGCATTGGCTCATCATGCCCAAGGCCCGGGTTTGATTCCCCACATAGGTAGCCTACAATGTGTGAAGCCCAGTTCTGGCGTGCCCTGCTGTGATATCACTAGAATAGTACTGAAAACGGTGTAAAAAACCATACTCCATCACTCACTAACTGAAAAATTGTACAGAAGAGAAGACATGAATTTTTTTATGAACAACAACTTCTTTCTTGCTTGTAATGATGTGCCAGGGATACTTCTTGCCCCATTCAACTTCTAAATGCCTATCAAAGACTTCACTACAGACCAGTTTATGAAACAATTGTTGATGTCAACCAACCTGATCCATCAAACACGCTGTCATCATCACTGTGATGCCTGTGTTTCTGGTTGCGATCCCGCTGCAGGGAGGTCCTCGACGTGCTCACCCAGTTTCTTGTGTTGGTGCTGGCTGGCCCGCGGCTGGTGCCAGTGTTGATGTAGGAGATGTTGTAGCGCTCCGCCGGCTTGTTCAGGCCTTTGTGCCTTCTGTGACAGACAATACCCACGATGATGATGACGACGATGATGATGAAGAACAAGACGCCGACGATGATGTAGATGACCATGTTGGGGACAAGCCTGTTGTAGTAGCCGTAATCATCACCAAATCCATTCTCGTATCCTGGATCCTGGCCAGCTGAAACAAGTATGTTTGCATGATGATTGATTGATTGATTGATTGATTGATTGATTGATTGATGTTTAACGCCGCACTCAGCAATATTCCAGCTATATGACGGCTGTCTGTAAATAAGAGAGTCTGGACCAGACAATCCAGTGATTAATATCATGAGCATCGATCCACACAATTGGGATATGATGACATGCATCAACCAAGTCAGCAAGCCTGACCACCTGATCCCGTTAGTTGCCTCTTACGACAAGCATAGTCACCTCTTACGGCAAGCATGGCTTGCTGAAGACCTATTCCACCTGGATCTTCACTGGCCAAATATGTTTGCAAAGGAGTGAATGTTGTGTTACCATGGTCAAATTGTAATTGTGCATATTAACCTTAAAGCCAAGGCCAGGCAAACCAGTGGTTGATAGCATGAACAACACCGAACAGAGTCTATCACATAAAACGCCAAGGGGTATTGGCCTGATTTTCATATCGCAATATATTGCAATAAATATTAATGTATTGCGATACATACCACAATAAATTGCATGCGTTCTTACATCTGTAATTTGTTATGAGCCTGAACAAAAATACCCTAAATGACTTGATGTTTTTTTTAATTCTGTACTGAAAAATCCCTGACAGTACCAACAGACTTTACACAGGAGTGAACACTTTCAGCAGCCAACAGAAGGCCAAGAATAAAATGCACAAGATAAAAAAGCGTTCATTTCAGATTTTTCTTAAAAAAGATTAACATGTCCACATGTTAATATTTTAGATTTGCTCTCTGTTGGGCATATCATCAAAATATTGAGAAGTAACCCTGCGTATTCGATTAGCAAATCAGCAACTTATTTTGAAATTATAAACGGGCATTCTGTCAACCTCCACGATGACAGTTACATCATGATCATTTGCCATCACACTTTCTTGTGGAAATATCGTGGTATTTTTTAGTCCTACAAAGCTCTCAAACCCACACGACACCAGTTTGCAGGGACTAGATGAAGAGTGTTTTTAAATATTTAACTAAAATACCCACATGTGTAAAAACTAGTGGGTAACAGAAATGTTAATACCCAGATAGAATTACTGATTTTAAAATGCATGGGTAAAATACCCACAACACCAAAAGCTTATCTGGAGCTCTGATTTGTCCAACGTATTGTGATACATATTCATTGGTATTTCAAATTGCTGTATACAGTTAATTCTGTGAACCTCTAGTATGTCATGTCACACACAAATCCCTTTGTATCCATCCCATTATTTCTTTACAAAAGTCGTTACACACATGCAACATGGCACTTACCTACGAGTGGTTTAGCTATCACCTCAATGTCATATCTCGTGTTTCGTTCATCACGTCTGGTCAACACAAAGGACACTCGATTTCCAGTCGTGAACATTTCTGTGCGAGTTTTACCTTTGTTGCAGTCATAGGAATCCTGGATATAACAACAAAAATAAGGTTAAAGGCAACAGTGTCATAATGAATAAACCAGTAACCATGGCAACATGGAGTGAGTTAATGTTGTTTTACGCTGCAGTCATCAATGTTCCAGCATTTTCGTGATTGATTTTAAATAAATCAAGTCTGGGCCAAACAAAAACAATTGTGCCTGAATTCATGATCAACAATCAGTGATTAATGTTGACAGGAAACCAGCCTGGCCGACCAACTTGACAAATGAATCTCATTTTCATTTGCTTTTATGACAAGCATGGGGTGAAAATATAGGTCCCCAGCAACCTGTGCTTGTCATAAAAAGTGACTAATGGTTTTTTGGTTTGGTTTGTTGTTTTACGCCGCACTCAGCAATATTCCAGCTATATGACGGTGGTCTGTAAAATAATTGAGTCTGGGACAAACAATCCAGTGATTGAGCATGAGCATCGATGCTTTAACACCGCTTTGAACAGGTATCCAGTTGTATCATGGTGTGTCAGCTTCATGGGGGAGGAAAGCCCGAAGTGATGCAGGTCTCAGACATTTACTACTTTGGCAAAACCCACGAGCACAGGTATGGAGCTGATAAACCTAGAAACATAATAGACGCAAGCCAGGATTCGAACCCACGATAATAGGTTTCTGGCATGCCTAAGGGATGCAACTCTGCACAGCGAATCGCAGCGCCTTAGACGACTGGGCCACCCGTGTCCCCCCAGGATTCGAACCTACGATCATAGGTTTCTGGCATGCCTAAGGGATGCAAGTCTGCACAGTGAATTGTGGTGACTTAGACGACTGGGCCACCCATCTAACCTGAGGCAGTGGTGCATAATTACAGGTCATACACGGATCCTTTTGAAGCATACACAATATTCATACATTTCAATTTTTTATTCATTATTGGCATCCGAAAACTAGGGGCGGCCGGGTCGCCAAGTGGTTAAAGGGTTCGCTCGTCACGCCGAAGACCCTGGTTTGATTCCCGACATGGGCACAATATGTGAAGCCAATATAAAAAGCAGCGTAAAACCATACTCACTCACAAATACAATACTATTACCAACTCAAATGGTGATAAGTTTCAACCAAAACAAGATGACTACCTAAAGTATAATGCTCAGGGTTCCAGAGAATTTACTTTGCATAACAAATAAGAATCTGTAAAGAAATATAGGCATGGAAGCTGAAAAGGCTACTTTGGGTACTTACGTCCAGTTTTGTTATATAATTGGGTTGGTTTCAATATTCCACCTATACGACAGTGGTCTGTAAATAATCGAGTCTGGACTAGACAATCCAGTGAATGACATCATGAGCATCAATCCACGTAATGGGGATACGATGACATGCATCAAGCACCCGATCGCTTCTTAGGACAAGTATAGTTGCCATTAATGGCAAGCATGGTTTGCTGAAGGCCTATTCTAAACCGCATCTTTAAGGGTCTTACGATCTAGAGAGTGATTTACATTATCCGTACACAAATACACAGTTTATCTGAACTCTGATGCTCTACAGCTTATTGCCCTCATTTTACACTTGCATGTTAAAAACAGACCTTTCTAAAAAAAAAAGCTGAATCGGCACTTACTGAAGGTTACCATGGTAACTTACTATCAATGGCTGCCCAGGCTCTCCATCGTATATTGCAAAAGTGACATCACAATCATCAATATTCATGGCATTGACGGTCACCCGGAATGTCGTCTTCTCAAAGTTGTTCTCTGTGTTCAACTTTATTGTACATGTCAGAGGACTTTGTTGTATAGATGCGGAACTCTGGCCTCTCAGTACAGCCTGCTTGTCAAACACATTGTACACTGGTCCATTGCAGTCTCGAGTAGTGTCCATGTAAACTGCAAGCATACAGCAAAATAACACAAACACATTGTACACTGGTCCATTGCAGTCTCGAGAAGTGTCCATGTAAACAGCAAGCATACAGCAAAATAACACAAACACATTGTACACTGGTCCATTGCAGTCTCGAGTAGTGTCCATGTAAACTACAAGCATACAACAAAATAACACAAACACATTGTACACTGGTCCATTGCAGTCTCGAGTAGTGTCCATGTAAACTGCAAGCATACAGCAAAATAACACAACCAGTAGATTCAAGGTTGTACGGGTGATGGAGTCGGGTTACATGCATTGGTTGGTTGGTTGTTTAACATCGCACTCACCAATATTCCAGCTATATGACGGTGGTCTGTAAATAAGTGAGTCTGGACAAGACACTCCAGTGATTGATATCATGAGCATCGATCCACGCAATTGGGATACGATGACATGCATCACCGGATCCTGTAGCTGCCTCTTACAACAAGCATAGTCGCCTTTTACGGCAAGCATGGGTTGCTGAAGACCTTTCCTACCCCGGATCTTCACGTGGGAAGACAAGCATGGGTTGCTGAAGACCTATTCTACCCCGGATCTTCATGGGGGAAGACAAGCATGGGTTGCTGAAGCCCTATTCTACCCCGGATCTTCACGGGGGAAGACAAGCATGGGTTGCTGAAGACCTATTCTACTCCAGATCTTCACGGGGGAAGACAAGCATGGGTTGCTGAAGACCTATTCTACCCCGGATCTTCACGGGTCAGTTACCTACATTGCAGAACATTAATTCATAGCATGTGGGTCGGTGAAAAGACAGCTGAGTTATGGAAATACCATGGTGCAGAGAACGGATCATATTATTTTCTCTCACTGGATTCTCCTTACGAAAAATATTTATTGAGAATATCTCACTTTAAATCAGAGACCATATATCGGTATATGGTCTCTGCTTTAAATGAAACTCTGTAAATGAGAACAGTTTTGTGTCATAAATACCTGTTGATAGACGAATAAGAGTGAATGAGTGAGTTGGATTTAACGCCGCTTTTAACAGTATTACAGTTATATGGCGGCGTATCAGCTTAATGTGGGAGGAAAGCCCGAAGTGATGCAGGACTCAGATGTTTACCACTTTGGTGAAACCCACGAGCACGGGTATGGTGCTGAAAAACCTAGAAACATAATCGGGGCGAACTGGGATTCAAACCCACAATCATAGGTTTTTGGCATGCCCAAGGGACGCAACTCTGCACAGCGAATCGCGGCGCCTTAGATGAGTGGGCGTTAAACGAATAAGTATAAAATAATAGTCTTAAATTGAAGCTTTTTTCCCTTTTATTTTATGCAGGCAGAAGACTTGAAGGCATCACGGACAGAGAGCTCAGCCAAGGAAAGATATCTCCTCCACTAGGATTAATGTTGATAACTATTATTTAGGCTTGAAAAAATAAAAGAATTGGTTCTCAGGCAATGACTTTTGAAAATATAGTGCGATCGGGCTGAGGAGTCTTTTTTTTGCTTGTTCAAATGAGTATATAACCAAATAAACAGTTGTGTACCATCAACCTGGAAAAGGGCCTCCCTTCATAAACATGCACACAAACTCTTATTGCCGCCATGACCATAACACGAGGTGCGCAGTAAAGCAGCGCTCATGTAAAGGGAAGAAATTAAATGCTATATTGGATCGCATTGTTTTTAAGTATTGGTGCTTTTATATTTTTTTTGAAAATGGAATTAAAAACGGAACGTGGGGCAGACTTTATGATGATGCACCATGCCTGAGAACCAAGACTATTATTTTTTTAGCCTAAGAGTAGAATTTTTACTGCACAAAACTTAAAGGTGTTGATTGCCATGAAAACACCTGAATGATGATGAGATACTTTATAAACTTTCACACATCTTTTAACACTGTATACTCACACTGGAAGTTCTGGGTAGCTTCTGGACCAGTGCCTTGAGGGTTGACCACGCCCACCTGGGTCACCAAGAAGATGACCAGCACAGTCCAGTGGGGATCCATGTTTCGGGACTTTCCTTATGACATACCTGTAAAACAGAAATAGGTATTCTAACTGTGCACCTAAAGAAATGATACAATGTACTAAAATATTGTTGGCACATATTATGAAATATTGAGCTCTGTTTGGCTCCCAGAGCAGATTTAAAAACATAATTTTGTAATATTATGTAGATACGCCATGTGCTGCAAGACCCTGATATATCAAACCTATGGTAATTGTAATGATATCAGAAAGTCGAGGTCATAATGACAAACTCCCAATAATCTGATCTTAGTGAGTGAGTGAGTGAGTGAGTGAGTGTGTGTGTGTGTGGGGGGGGGGGGGGTGTGGGGGTGGGTGGGTGGGTTTTGAGTGAGTGAGTGAGTGCGTTTGGTTTTACGCCACTTTTAGCAATATTCCAGAAATATCACAGCGGGGGACACCAGAAATGGGCTTCACACATTGTACCCATGTCGGGAATCGAACCCGTGTCTTTGGCGTGACGAGCGTACGCTTTAACCATTAAGCTACCCGACCGCCCCATGCTGATGGAAGCACTTAAGGAAAGATTTCCGCAAGTAACCCCAGCTTCAAATCTTGCCTCACCCTACATTATTGAATTGTAATACTTCTAGCCTGGGGTTGTGATTTTTAAATATGTCAAGGCATGGTTACTGACAGAAGTTTTACCACACTTAATTTTACATGTGCCTGCATGGTGTGGTGAAGGGGCAAGTATTTCAATTATACTTCATATTGGAAATAGTGGGAGTGAGTGAGTGAGTTGGGTTTAAAACTGGTTTGAACAGTTTTCAGTTATATCAGAGCAGTGTGAGCCTTATGTGGAAAGGAGTCCTAGATGTTTAAATTGCCACTTTTGAAACCCACGAACATGCGAGTAGTGCTGGAAATGGTTGGGACAGAAAACCTAATCAATGGTAAAGAAGAAGAAACTTGACATGAAACATCTGATATGTTGATGAATACTTGTCAAAGAATAATGTACACTTAAGAATAAAACCCTATTAGTGAAGAAGGTTTTGTGTGTTTGTCTTCACCGTATGCCATACTATAGGATACCTACTTTATCTCCTATCTCCCCCCCCCCCCCCCCCCCCCCCCCAACACACACACACACACACACACACCACACACCCTACAAAAATATAATAAAATTAAATGAAATAATTTGTCTGTTTTTCTGTACTGAATGTATTTGGTGCTAGTTAGATCAATATTTGCCTTGAATTCTTGAATTGCAATGACGTTTCTGAATAATACCAACACACAAGCTGGGCTGGCCTTCCTATGTCTCATCATAGTAATACTCAGGTGTTCCAGCGACTTGATAACAATATCAATCTGTTGGATGTCGTTTAACATAGCTTACCTTTCCAAATACGTCTTGGGGACATTCAAAGTGTCAACCACTTCCTACCCAGACGCCATTTGTATTTTCTGTAAATAGCTCCCCAGGTGAGACACAACAGGAGACTCTAGTCGATAAAACTCAGGTGTGTATGCAAGAGACGCTCGCTGCAGCCACGGCGTCCGGATGAAACTGCCTGCGGTTATGTTATCAGTGGCTGTTCTACAGAATGTTTGTTGGATCACTCGTTTCTGGACATATATATCCTGTCTCTTCATAATTAGGATAAATAAATATATGCTTTAATTAATCTAGTTCAATCTTTAGAAATATAATAGACCATTTGACCAAAGGCCACGTAGCTAATATCAAGCAGAAATTCATTAACCGAGAAAGTTCCAGTCAAATTAACGAACACACCACGAGATGGCGGTCAGGCAGCCATTTCGGACACTCGTAACTTATCTGCACAAAATGTTTACCTGAAATACTAGGTATGATAACTTAATAATTCCACCCCGGGAAAGACCCGTGAGAACCGGGTAGAATAGGTCTTCAGCAACCCATTCTTGTTGAGGCGACTAACGGGATCGGGTGGTCAGGCCCCACTGACTTGCTTGATGCATGTCATCGATCCCAATTGCGTGTATCGATGCTCATGATATCAATCACTGGATTGTCTGGTCCAGACTCGATTATTTACAGGCCGCAGTCATATAGCTGGAATATTGCTGAGTGCGGCGTGAAACAACAAACAAACCAGCCCCGGACAAATTACATGCGGGTTTTCGTTAATTCTCATCAGAAATATATAATTATACACGGCCTTTAGCCTAGTATTAGCTGAACTTTGTAAACGCTACGAAGACGTGAAATTATTTGGGGTTTCTGTCCCCTGTCATATAGTTAAAGGGCAAGTTCACACGGAAATGAACCTAATTTTCTTGTACTTTTTCCACAATAAAAGTGTTAACCTAGAAGTGTCATAGACAAAAATATAAAAATATCACAATAAATTAACATATGTTTTGCATTAAAACGATTTATATTTTTCACATTTACCAAGTGTTCTATTTCCATAACAAAAACACCATGGCTTATGCCCCTTGCAATATGACATCATTGGTGCCAATTGATAAACATTATGACGTCATCATGCTTTGTTAGAGCCGCTTCACGTGGTGTAGGTACAGGTGTGTGATTCTAGCGTCTCAGATGCCAGCCAGCATAGTGTTATGCTGAGTCACCACTGCGCCGGAGTGTATCGTAGGCCATGTTGTTTTACCGAAAACTTGTACTTGATATCTTTTGCGTTCAGAATAGACAGGGACCCAGTTGAATTGGCACCAATTACGTCATGATCTAAGGGGGATAACTCAGGCCTGTTTAGCTCGAAAAACAAAGGCCTCATAACGGCATATCCTTTTCACACTATTGTGAGCTTCCTACTTTCACTGTGAAAAAAATGAGTGTACATTTTCAAACACAGATACTAACTAATTCTAAAATTGCGTTTTGTTTAGAAAAAGAAAGAAAGTGATTTTTGCGTGTACACTTCCCCTTTAAGTACACCATTGACGTATATAGATCCACATACACGTCTTTGATTACACAAGAGTGCCCTTCAACCTTCAGTCTGACTCGCACACTGTTACATCCACACGGCGCCTTCCGGGTTTTATGTTATTTCCGTGAAGAATAGATCTCAGTAAAACAATTTTCGACGCAATAGGCGACTCCAATGACGATCGAGTGGTCACAATGTGTGGCAAGGATGATTACAGCGACGGCAGAGATCGTTACTCGTGCTATCAACCATTGGTATGCGTGAGTGAGTATGGTTTCACGCCGCTTTTAGCAATATTCCAGCAATATCACGGCCTCGGATACCATAAATGGACTTCACACAATTTACCCATGTGGAAAATCGAACTCAGGTCTTCGGCGTACTGAGCTAACGCTTTAACCACTAGGGTACCCATCACCGCACCCATTGGTCTGCTGGGTCTGCTGGTTCAGATGCGATTGTTTACGGCTGGAATATAGCCTCATTGCGGCGAAAAACAACAATCACTTACTTATACCGATAGTGGCAGGTTATATGTGCTGTAGGACATCACATGAACAAAGTTACTGGTTCGTCTGTGGGTTCATTTTAAGGTATCGCATATACTGCAGGAAATCGTGCATGTTTTGCATCATACGGACACCTAGAGGGTGCAGGTGGTGGGATAGGTTGGGTGCACTGAGCATACATACCATCTGAGACCGATGGGTGTATGGTCTCTGATATCATGCTGACGTATAAAACCATAACATATATCTAAACCATTTAGTGGCATTTTGAACATCCACACCCACACCCACACCCACACCCACACCCACACCCACACCCACGCCAAATCCAGAAAGCCGTGCCTCGATCCTCTTTCCAAAAGTATGTATTCGCGCTTGTACATTGTGCCGAAGTGTACTTTCAAGGTCAATGTTAAATGTGTTTGTTTTGTTTGTTTGTTGTTTAACGTCGCACTCAGCAATATTCCAGCTATAAGACGGCGGTCTGTAAATAATCGAGTCTGGGCCAGACTATACAGTGATTGATATCATGGGCATCGATCCACGCAAATGGGATCGATGACATGCATCAAGCAAGTCAGCGAGCCTGACCACCCGATCCCGTTAGTCGCCTCTTATGACAAGCATAGTCGCCTTTTACGGCAAGCATGGGTTGCTGAAGACCTATTCTAACACGGATATCTTCACGGGTCCAATTAATATTCTTACCTTGCGCATTAACAAGTCAAGCTGTACTTCCGTGCCACCAATTGTATGCGTAATATCACGTTTGATGGGCTGGTGACTCACACGTTGACTTGAGTCCCGGGTCAGAACATGCAAGGTTGTAAACCAGTAAACTGCAGTCATAAACAACGCCTGTTTCTCGTGAGCCCTCGATACCATCAGGAAACACACAGTGTCACGGAGTTTATGGGTACTTGTGTATAACGCTCTGTACAATGTGGAGCCACAGTTTCGCCATACGTGGCCATCTGTAAGACGGCGGGGCGGTGGGGTAGCCTTGTGGTTACAGCGTTGGCTCGTCACGCCGAAGACCCGGGTTCGACTCCCCACATGGGTATAATGTGTTAGCCCTTTTTCAGTGTCACCCGCCATGATATTGCGGGAATATTGCTAAATGCGGCGTAAAACCATACTCACTCACTGCAAGATACCAGAGTGGATGTTTTTTCTTAATATTGAAGTAATAATTTCATTTTCAAATGATTTTCCGATGTATTGTTAGTTAGAGCATACAAAACCTTGGCGAGTGAGTGAGTTGGGTTTAACGTCGCTTTGAACAGCATTCCAGTTATATCACGACGTGTCAGCTTAATGTGAGAGGAAAACCCGAAATTTTCCACTTTGGTAAAACCACTGAGCAGCGGCTTGGTGCTCACAAACCTAAAAACATGATCGGGGCGAACCGGGATTCGAACCCACATAGGTGTACCCAAGGGAAGCAACTCTGCACAGCGAATTGCGGCGCCTTAGAAGACTGGGCTGCCCCCAATTATTTAAGTAATAACGTATAAAAGTGAAAGATAATTCTTAGTTGGAGTGTATAACACCGTATCGTAAAAATACAACACTGTGAGGTTTCTACTGCTGTTTAAAATATTTATTGATTGTAAAATGAAAATGAAAAAGAACAGTGACAGACAGGTGTGCCACAACACGACGGCTTATCGCTGTTATCGACTAGTATTGCCTAGCAAGGTAAGGTCGTGACAATTGAAATATTTAGGTCATCGTCCAATATGGCGTCTGCCGTGACACTGTGGGAAAATATTTCGAGGAAGTGAATATTAACGGGGATCGTTACTTACCATATACAATACAGGTAACGTATATCATTATCTAACATACTAGGTGTATCAAAACAGAGTCCTAATAACTCGATCTTGTCCCATACTTTATACAAACTATATATTGGATGGTGTTTGTTTTGAAATCTTCCTGAAATATACTATTCACCTATTCACATGTTAGTGCCGTGAACTCTTGAACCAGGAACAATAGTGTTAGTGACATTTGAATGTGTTCACATGTACCACCTAGGATTTATTCATGATAAAGTTTTCAAAAGGTTAACGAATAAACATGTGTAGGTCATCATGGTCATAGAGTGTGGCTGTTCGTCATATTGACTTCCACTATTAGCAACTGTTACATTGTTATGATCATAAGACGACGGTCACAATTAAACCCACTGTCCTTATAATATGAAAGATCAAAAAGTTATATATAAGTGCATTCTTATCTAATAGGTTGCAAGGGAGATAACGTGTGAGTTCCAGTTGGGGTGACATTTAGTGTCCCTATGAGAAAAGTTAGGTTGGTTCTGCTCTACGACCAGTTGTCATTTCAGTTAAGTATAAACATTGTAATTAATTCCTCGTATGGAATTGAGATACTATTAACTATGACAACCTACAATGACCGACTATCTCCTCCATGCATACCCTCAATGATCAACTATTTCCTCCGTGTACAATTATTAAAATAGGACAATCCTCAATGACAAACTATCTCCCCATGTATATCTATTAACTGTGACAAACCCCAATGACCAACTGTTTGCTCCATGTACAACTATTAAAATAGGACACACCTCAATGACCAATTATCTCCTCAGTGTACATATATTAAATAGGACAACCCAGAAGGACCCACAATCTCCTACTTTTAATCTATTAACTATGACAGACCCGTGAAAATCCGGGGTAGAATAGGTCTTCAGCAACTCATGCTTTCCGTAAAAGGCGACTATGCTTGTCGTAAAAGGCGACTAACGGGATCGGGTGGTCAGACTTGGTTAATGCATGTCATCGTATCCTAATTGCGTGCTTCGATGCACATGATGTCAATCACTAGATTGTCTGATCCAGATTCGATTTCTTTTCAAACCGTCGTCTTATAGCTGGAATATTGCTGAGTGTGGCGTAAAACAACAAACCAAAACTATTAACTATGACAACCCTCAATGACCAACTATCTCCCCATGTACAACTATTAAATAGGACAACCCTCAATGACCAACTATCTCCCCATGTACAACTATTAATAAGGACAACCCTCAATGACCAACTATCTCCCCATGTACAACTATTTAATAGGACAACACTCAATGACCAACTATCTCTCCATGTACAACTATTAAATAGGACAACCCTCAATGACCAACTATCTCCCCATGTACAACTATTAAATAGGACAACACTCAATGACCAACTATCTCCCCATGTACAACTATTAAATAGGACATCTCTCAATGACCAACTGTTACCTTTATGTTTTTTCCTTCCCAGAAACTATGACCAAGTGGTCAAAGTAATTGCCCTTTGACCTGAATGTCCCGTGGCACCATGGATACAATCTCAATTTGGTCAGTAGTCCTGGCGATGTCCAGTCTGGCTACCTTGCTTTCAGCCCAGGACAGAATCTGTGAGTTCACATTTTCCTTTGTTTAATAGGAAGGACATGTACATATAACAATGTGATAACGGAGTCGAATATGGTGTGATTTCATCATTGATTATCCAGTGTATTAATATATTCCCGTTGTATTACGATAAATACCCTGGTTGAGATTTAATGCTGAGCGAGGATGGTGGACTGGCTGCGGTAAGTCTATACCCTATCCCCCAGAAGGCGTAGAACGGATATGTCTGTCTGTCTGTCTGTCTGTGTATATATACATGTACGGAAAATGTAAATCACTCTTTAGATCGTAAGACCTGTGAAGATCCGGGTTAGTATAAGTCTTCAGCAACGGGTGGTCGGGTGGTCAGGCTCGCTGACTTGGTTGATGCATGTCAGCGTATCCTAATTGCGTGCTTCGATGCTCATGATGTCAATCACTGGATTGTCTGGTCCAGACTCGATTATTTTCAGACCGCAGTCTTATAGCTGGAATATTGCTGAGTGCAGCGTTAAACAACAAACAAACAAAAGAAACAAATCTATATATTAGTAAAATATGTTGCATTCGCGTACATTGTATATGTGAAATGAAAAACAGATGTCTCCTTGACAGTGTTCTCCTCTAGCACCTTATTCCAAATCATATATTTTACTTATACTTTTCTCATATAACTCTTAAATATACTAGACGACATGGACCGTTTGGCTACATGCGGTCAGGACGTCACCGTCTTCGACAAGGACGTGGTCCTGAACGGCAGATCTAACGCCGCCCCCTCCAACCCCCCTCTTGAGTGTACCGTCTACCTGACGTCTGGCTACACAGAGTCAGACGGCAGGTATCGTCTGCAGATCATCATCGAAGCTATAGACATCCAGGACTGCCAGGTGCATGTGGATGTCTTCAACGGCAGAGGAGCTTTCGGGAGCTACCTGGTAAGCTGTCTTTGATAGCAGAGTTTGATCCTTTTGGCGAGTGTATTTGTTGCTTACTAAGTTCCATAAACGCACACAATTCACCATCGGAAGTACTTCCTGCCACATTCGAAATGACACAGTACTCTAGATCGAATGTTCCATGAAATTATAAGGGGAATTATTCTAGGGAAGCTTAAGGAAATTATTTGATTTTCAGGTGTTGGGCGGGACTTCGGTTTGAGATGAGCTTTTATATTATTTACGAGCTCAAATATTT
Organism: Haliotis rufescens; assembly: GCF_023055435.1. NCBI lineage: Eukaryota > Metazoa > Mollusca > Gastropoda > Lepetellida > Haliotidae > Haliotis > Haliotis rufescens. The sequence continues at coordinate 4,025,643 of NW_025963846.1, read as the reverse complement.
TTTCCAACATAAACAGGTGCTCATTATTTTTTTATAAATAAATAAAAATAACGAACTGTATTACGGTTGCATTATTTATTTCCTTATTTTGAGATCAATATGTTTTTGTTTTCCCGGCCGCGTCATACCAAAAGATGTTAAAAGATGGTACTTGTTGTTACCCTATCTGGCGCTCGGCATTAAGGGGCTCAAACAAGGACTGGTCGGCTCGGAGTCAGTATGCTGTGGAAGAGTGAGCCAATCACGTAGAGCTGCGGCATGGTGTCTCCGTGGGCTAGCAATATAAAAGTCCCAGTACAAGCACACGCACATGCACATGCACGTCACTATATAAGTGCAATAATCTTGGACCCGACGTTAAACCCCATTTCACCTCTTGATAAAACAGGGGGTGTTTCCATGGTTTAGATGACATTTAGAATATCACCAGTGAATTAACCTTGGTGGTCAGTCATTCAGAAATTCTGCACAAGTGAATTATTTTCATAGTACACTCATTTCATTTTGAGGAGTTCGTTCCTTTGTTGGCAGGACATGTTATTCCATTCCTAGATTAGCCTTAATTATGATCCTGTATGTAAGCAGCATACCCTGTTCGTTGGGTTCGCCAAAACTGATAAACATGTACGACTACCAAATTAAACTATCCGCATTTACAGCATTGGAATTAAATGAACGATAAAGTCAACTCACTCACTTCATTGTCGTTCGATTGTACTGGGAACACCCATATGTAACCCCAGGGGCGGGTCCGGGATTTTAGAAACGGGAGTGGGGGTCCACTTGGGCCATTTATCAGTAATTTTACTTTTTAACAGCCGGGGCGGTCGGGTAGCCTAGTGGTTAAAGCATTCGCTCGTGACGTCGAAGACCCGGGTTCGATTCCCGACATGGGTACAATGTGTGCAGCCCATGTCTGGTGTCCCCTGCCGTGATATTGTTGGAATATTGCTAAAAGCGGCGTAAAACCATACTCACTCACTTAAAAGGCAAATCAACATGTTATCATGGTAGGAAATGTCATCAGATTAAAGTGAGGTGGTTTGGGGGTGAAGTGGAGTAGGGTGGGGGAATACCCCCTCTTGGTCCGCCACTGTACCCATTGTTTGTTTCCAGGGGGGGGGGGGGGGGGGGGGGGGGGGGGCACGGGTGGCCCAGTCGTCTCAGGCGCCGCGATTCGCTGTGCAGAGTTGCGTCCCTTGGGCACACCAGAAACCTATGATTGTGGTTTCGAATCTCGGTTCGCCCCAATTATGTTTCTAGGTTTGTCAGCACCATACCCGTGCTCTGAGACCTGCATAACTTCGGGCTTTCCTCCCACATTAAGCTGACACGCCGCGATATGACTGGAACACTGTTAAAAGCGGCGTTAAACCCAACTCGATCACTCACTTGTTTCCAGAGGAGTCTTGGTTGCAACAGTATGAGCACGGACACGCTGTACACCGAGGGAAGGGAGGCAACTGTGAGGTTTACTAGACCCTCTATACTCTACCAGACAGCATACGCCTTTACCTTCAAGATCAGAACTTACCGTAAGTCTCCGTGTGCTACGCTTGCTTGGTGATGTTTTGTACATTTCAATCCACATTAAAAAAAATTAATCCTTATATGAACACGTTTTTGTGGATGTTTCTATACGTTGGAAACATACGTAAAATATTTTGATTTGTTTATGGAGAGTTCAAAGAGAGAGAAAGAAATTGAAACACACTGTGGTTTGATGAAAAGTATGAGTCATCTCGCCATCTTGTGTTCCAGGTGACATAGATGAAGGTGGATACGTACAAGGCACCAACAAGCTGTCCCCTGGAGCAATCATTGGTATCGTGATCGGCATCGTGGCGTTGTTTGTCGTGGCCATCCTCATCCTCTGGTGCTACAAATCGGGCAGGTTCGGCAACTACTACGGTGGAGGTTATGCCGAAGACGACAATATGTCCGTTACCAAGACAACATCTATGGGAGAGCTGAATGGAGGCCACTTGGAAAAGTCCGAGTCTCTAGGTTCTGCTATTGACTATCGAGACCCCGGGGTGTGGACTAGTGTAACCAATGGACAGTACACGCCAAGTCAACCGAGAAAACTGGGCAGGAATTTCTATCAGAAAAATGAAAATAGATACGGTAACGAAGGAGGTAGACAACTTAACAACTTAAACATGGAAGGCCAAGGTCAAGGATACAGATCCGGCAATGGCCAGAGGTTGGACTCTGCTTATGATGATTCCTACGAACCTTATGATAGAGACGCTAATGTCAAGTTGAATATGGATAAAGACGGCAACGCAGCTGAATGGAAGAAAGACGAAGGGACATTTGAGAGAAATGGAAGCAAACGTGCCAGCACCGGAAGTAAAGGTCAGGGAGGTCAGAGGTCATCTTATGTAGGTGAAGGTGATGGTCAGGGTGAAGGTGAAGAAGGCCAAGGTACATTCAAAAGAGACAATGGTGCGAGAGGAAGTAGGGGGAGTAAGAAGGGTGGCGAGGCGGAACCAGGTCAACCGGGATATGACTCCTTTGCCAGAGATGCCCCTGGTGGCACTAAGCTGAGATCGAGCGACAGAGACAGCACAAGAGGGAGCAAGAGAGGGAAGAAACATGCCGACCACCCTGGTGCTCCTGAAGGGGAAGGCATGGACGTTGCAGAGGCGACTGAGTCCTTACTGAACGCTGCACCTCCTTCTGGACCAAAGGGGGATATAAGTAATGATAAACATTTCTTCCCGGATAGTGACAATGAAGGCGTGAATCCTGATTCCATGGACTTACAAAGTGAACCCGAATTAAACATGCCAAATCCCAGTAAAGCGTCCCCCTCTGCAAAAAAGAGAAAGAAGAAGCGGGGTAAAGATGGAAACATCCCAGGCTCCGACCTCCCTCCTGAAGCTCAAGAACCAGTATTCACAACCTCAGCCCCCGAGGCCCCCTATGACCCCTCAGCCAGTCTCCCCTACACGGCCTATGGCGCCCCCAGCTATGACGCCATGTACCCCAACCAGTACGGGATGCCCTACGGCATGATGCCAATGGCCGGCGGCTTTGCTCCGATGCCAGGCCAAAACTATGCCTACTATCAAATGGGTCCAATGCCAGGGGCGCCTGCGACGGGGATGCCAACAGACCAGCAACCAATGGTGGCAGGCCAGGCTGCATGGTATGTTCAGGACACGCCACAGGGTCCTGTCAAGAAGGGTTTCATGATGACCACTTCACAAGAACCATCACAAGCTTCCAAAAAGAAACGGCGTGACCGAAACGCCCCTGACGACTACTCGGCGATGGATCATCCTGGAGGACCAGGGTACACTTCCACCCCGGGTGATGCTCTGACCCCTAAACGGGGTCGTAAAAATAGGCCAAATATCCCTATTGACCCCATGGACATTTCAGTGATCGCCGCTGGTGGACCTCCTCCCGAACCTGGCGCGGGGCAGAGGTCGGCTGTGATGAGGGCAGGGACGGACCCCCACACCGGAATGCAGACTAACCAGGTGATGTGGAGAGACACGATTGTTGACCCATCTGACCCTCCTCCTGACGCTAACCCACAGATCACACGGAAAACCCTCACTCGGATCACCACCCGTAGTGGAAAAGGCGATTTACCTACTGACCAAAACCCAAGTAAGTGAAATACGGAAACGGAGATAAACGAGCATATTAAAGATAGATAGAGCAGTAGATGCAAGTATGAAATAGTAACGTGTGTTTGTTTGTTGTTTAACGCCGCACTCAGCAATATTCCAGCTATATGACGGCGGCCTGTAAATAATCGAGTCTGGCCCAGACAATCCAGTGATTGATATCATGAGCATCGATCCACGTAATTGGGATCGATCCCGTAAGTCGCCTCTTACGACAAGCATAGTCGCCAGTTACGGCAAGCATGGGTTGCTGAAGACCTATTCTACCCTGGATCTTCGAGGGGTCGAAATAGTAAGCGTTGGGCGATATATGAAACGGATAGAATGTTGTAGATAGTAGCGAGTTTCGAATTCTAGATTTCCCCGATTTGATCGATGACCCGTCGGCAGTATAACAGCCGTGCTTATGTGTTCATCTTGTGGTTGTGGTGATCGTATAGGTCAGAGTCACTCGGTTCCTTTTCCGAACATTTAGCTAACGCGCAGTGATAAAACGGAAACACTGCTCAAAGCTGCCTTATACCAGTGATTAAAAATACCGTATTCGACGTAATAAGCGCACAGGGCTCTCTCAAAATTAGAAATAGGGGGCTCTTATTAGAATATTATTTTGGTGAAAAAAAAAACAGTTGAAAAATCGTAAATTTCAAGGTTTATGCTGACAGCCTGAAATCTTTACATACAACAGATATATTATTCCAGAATGTAATTGCCCATAATTGAGGGTGCATATGACACACGCATTATACACAAATAAATAAGTCTTGTGTACATTGATCAATGGGAAGGGGTGCTAATTTGGAATGTTCACTAGCCAATATATTAACAAATATCGCCGTGGGCGCTTATTAGAGCGGGTCGCTTATTACGTCGAATACGGTACCCGCCTGCCCATAGTCCGAGACGGTCATTATTGTTGACGGACGGTCAGTTTTGAAAAGTTGCACTCCCGACGGTCGGGTTATTACTGTATTCTAGCATTCTAGTTTTAATTCGATAATAGACGTACATTAACTGTAAAAGTTAAACATTATTGATGAATATAATTTTCAATGAGTTATAGTTACTAAGTTGATAATTCATCAGTTATTTTCTGAGAACTAACATTAAACAATACTATTCTTATGTTTACCCTTTTCTTACTTTTGATTGTTAGTCTCGAAAATTCAGAACTGGCAACATTTTAACTGGTTTGGTAACTTTGCAAAGTTGCGAGTCCGTTGTCTGACTGAACGTTTGGGAAATTTTATACACTGAAGTTATAGCTAACCTGCTCACTCAAAGAGTGATATGGTACAAAATACTTGGATCCAGAGGTAGGGCGGTGCCATCTCCCCCTTTTTTGAAGCATACTAATCTCATATACATTAAAAAATGTAATCGGTAATGGGTATGCTAAGAGCAAGCGTTCAAAACACTATCACTAACTTATATGGTGATATACGATCAGTATAACCTATATCACTGAGTGTGAATGTGCATGCAGAAGAAGAAGAAGAAGAAGAAGAAGAAGAAGAAAATTGTTTTATTAGAGTGTCACATGCTGCAGTACAAAATATATAGACATATAAATATTTCATTAAAAAACCCAGCACCCGGCCAGTTGGCACTAATTACATAATGGTACATTTACAATATAAAAGAGAGAGAAAAAGAGAAAAAGAAAAGAAAAATTAGTTATAACTGTGTATATTACCACACCCACACCCACACCCACACCCACACCCACACCCACGACCACACCCACACCCACACACCCACACCCACACCTACATCCGCATTAAAATCCCGCTTCAAAATATATTCAAAGCATACAAACAGGTAAGCATACAGGACGCTCACATCAATCTCATACAAAATACTCACAGCAATCTCATGCAGAACATTCACAGCAGTCTCATACAAAACACTCACAGCAATCTCATACAAAACACTCACAACAGTCTCATACAGAACACTCACAGCAATCTCATACAAAACACTCACAACAGTCTCACACAGAACACTCACATCATCTCATACAAAACACTCACAACAGTCTCATACAGAACACTCACAGCAATCTCATACAAAACACTCACAACAGTCTCATACAGAACACTCACAGCAATCTCATACAAAACACTCACAACAGTCTCATACAGAACACTCGCATCAATCTCATACAAAACACTCACGGCAATCTCATACATCTATACACATATGCGTCCACATACACACTTAACTTAATTCATCAATCGTGTATACTAACCTACATGTATAACCAGCATACATACTAACATACCAACCTACATACATACCTATATCCATCAAATATAAATCAATCCGTATTATACATACACAGGTCCATCCATACCTATATCCATTCAAACACACCTCAATCCAAACATACTAACACACATACAACCATACATCCATACCTATATCCATCCATACACATATCGATCCATATATACATACACACATACAACCATACCTATATCCATCCATTCACACATCAGTCCATATATACATACACACATACAACCATACACAAAAAGTATCCCTCCTTTTCACAGAAAGCTGATTTGACGAGATGGATGATTCGTGACGTAATTCATGACGAATAATTCCGATTATTCAAAAATAAAAATTAGCAAAATGCCTTGTAAAGTATGCGTGTGTTGAATACTTTCGAAAATATTCTACTCAAAAGATGCTGAAGAACACCAGATTTTTTCGTATTACTGTACGTGTAGTTAATCTGTCATGCCATGACAACTATAATGATATGAAAAGATCGGGTGTTCTTTACCTTCTTTGGAGTAGTATACATTAAAAATGAAACATAATGGTCGTCCAATAATACCCGAGGACTTTGCTTGACTTGTCCTTGCACATGCCCTTGGACATTAAACTTAAAAACTTTGTCTCTCTGAATTTTGCAGTGGGGTATAACGACTACTCCGACCGCCTGGGTATCGAAGAGGAGAACCCTGCCTACCTGTCCCCCTCACGGCCTGCCTTACCCCCTGCGGCCGTCACACCCGACACATCCAACGTGGACTTCTACCTAGGTCAAGGTCGTCATACAGGTGCCCCGGAACCAGTTGTGCACAAGGCCAGCAGTAGGAACAAAGCATTTCGGGACAGAATAGCTGTGGACGATTCATATGCATAGCAGCAACCTAGTGACTGTTTTGCATGTACTTGAAATATGGTTTGTTATAAGCTCAGTCGTGTGTAAGACATGACAGAGATTCTTAAACTGTTGCAATCAGCGTTGTGTCAACATTGAACATTGTTATAACCATGGTAATCACCCAGCTTGTGAGGCAGCATTATACAAGACTGCTTTACCATGTTTACTTGTTTGGAAAGGTAACGATGCAAGGGAGGTAACGATGCAAGGGAGCTAACTCGTGATGAGAGAAGCCATGATGAAATGTTTTCCGTCACATGCTTCCTGCATGGCGGTGTGACGAAATGGCTGGATTAGCGAGTTGTTGTTAGGCGTGACAGTCATGATTTGTTTGTTACTAAATATCTCATTGTATTTTTTTTATTATGGAAACATGTATGACACAATGACCAGGCTTTCTAGCCACGTATTACATAAACAATGGATGTCATTGGATGATTATCTGATTGTGTTTAGATAACGTCTTTGAGAGGCATTTAGAAGTTGGAGTACTAAGTAAGAATAAGATATATGGATGAACAACTTCTTTATTACAATTAGAATAACGGTGTTAATAAAGAAGTTGTTCATCCATATATCTTATCCTTACTTAGTACTCCAACTTATAAATGCCTCTCAAAGAAATTATTTGTCGTCTTTATGGAGACGGGCAATCTCAACCATCAACCGACTCATCCCATGCTTGATAACGGTATTAGAACCTAGACAGAAACGTCGCTCCTAATTGTAAAAAAGAAGTTGTTCGTCCATATATCTTTTCCTTACTTACTGTGTTTAGACAGTTCTAATATTCGTCTGAGATAGTTCAACCAACAAATTTGAATTTGTACTTGATGAAACCTTAAACAGCATCTACACCAGTAACGATTTACGTTTGAAGTGGCCAATACCTGATTCTAGAATTACTAGAAATTCATAGAAAGTTAGCGTAATCACTGTGGAAACTGATAGATTTCTGTTTATACCGATTGCCTCCACATCACCCATTTGAACTTCAAATGCATTAGGTCTTCATCAAATTACATGGAATCTTTACAATTTGCTGACGGGTATAGCTCCACAAGTGATCCTTAATGACTACCATTGTCAATCATATTTGTTATTCAATTTGCCCGTCCCATGACCTCCTTCCGTTTTTAGACAACGCCCATCATCATGCTTTTATTATGTATCACCAAGTATTTAATCACAAGTTAATCACAACTTTTTACCGCGTTCAGTAATGTACACAGATTGCTGCAATAAGTGTTGTAAACAGGCATCGCAACGCACTCCGGGCACCAGTTTACAAATACTTGCATGGATCCGCCTCATTCCATAAACTAGGTGATAAACGTGACGCAACAGCCAGTGAGTGCCAGTTTATGTACGTGCATCTTCCGCTGATACCAAGCGAGCGAATGTGTCATTATCACAGCACCGAACGAGAAGCTTTGAGTCAGCTTGGTATCAACTTAATGTGTAACAGCCCGTCTGTTGAAAAGTAATAGTGCTTGGTATTACATGTAGCGTAGTTACGGCGATTTGAAATTGCTCTGTATAATCTTATACGTTTTTATTTATGTCTTCAACTTGTTTTCAACTTGTATTCAACTTGTCTTCAACTTGTTTTCAACTTGTCTTCAACTTGTTTTCAACTTGTTTTCATGTGTGTTAGATCATGAGTGGTTGTGCCTCAGGAGTTGAGTAGCGACTCTTCTAGTTTGCTTTTAGTGATGTATGTCATCGTTGCTGTACAGCAGTAGTTTTAACTGATTATTTTGTTCATCGGTGCTTAATGGAATTTCCTGTTTTTTAGTGTTTGCGCGTGTGTAATCCATACCATCTTCTGAAGGCACTTTTGCAAAACTTGATGGAGATTCAGCTTGTTAACATGCTCCATCTGCACCATGCTTGTTGTAAGAACTGACCACAGTGGGGATCGGATGGTTAGAATGCGTGACCTGGCTGATTGTGCGTCACTGAACGCCAGGGCGCTGATCGGTGTTCATGCTATCAACCACAGGTACGCCTGTCTCAGCCCAGATTATTCACAGGCCAAGGCGATATAGCTGAAACACAAGTATCGCTTCATTTCAACATTCATCCACCCATTCGGTACTTTTATACTTTTATTTTCATTCAATTGTAACATGTGCATACACTGCTGATCATAGCGGGATCAATAAATAAAGATTCTTATCCTAGTCTTGCCAGGTGAGTTATATCAGCTAATGCAAAATGTGATAGGTAGATCAGGTGATGCATACCGGTCACTATATTTCCTCTTTTAATGTCGATCTGCAATATACACAATGTTTGTGAAGCAATTAATTATATATTAATCCCACATAGCCTAAACACTCCAGGCGTTAATAACGCTAAATAAGTCAAATACCAGGCCCCCGTAGAAATTCAAAAATGCACGTCCCTCGTCCTTGAGCTGTGATGTGGTAGCCAAGTGTCGGTTACAACCGTAAAAGCGTCGAGACATGGGTTCGATTCCCAATATTGTCGGCCGGGATGTATTCATGTTTCATATCGCGGCCTTAGTATGAAAGTGCGATCAGGGGAAGTACAGTGAAAGGCAACCACGTTATGAGCTCATTTTCAATAAATATATCTTGTCCTTTTGTTTGTATATAGTTCATAATGTGCTTGCGTTTGTCTTAATGTTTCATAAGCTTAGATCATTTTTCTATAAAATCAAATTTTGTTCATCTTCAGCTAAAACTAACACCGTTTCTTCAGAAGTCGTATACATGTATATATGTGTAAAATGGTTTTATATTTTAATAGAATCAAGTATATATGTATATAAAGATTTTTAATCTAAACCCTATATAACCAATCGCAGCAAAGCAATTAAAAAGAAATATGCAAATTTGAACTGTTGTCTTTTTGTTTGTTTGTGTGATACGAAACCGGCGACGCTTGGTGATTAACCTTAAGTCTTGCAGTGAATGCACCCATTATTCTCATTTGCATGGTTATTTGAGGAGATATTCTTCCTAGCTCGGCATATGGCATGTACAAAGAAGTTGGAAATCACAAAGTTTCGCATAAATGTAAAATGCGCGTTTTCCATCACATTGTCGGTTAGGATGTCGCCGATGGAACTATCTCACTTTGGAGTAAATGTGTAAGTGGATACTGTCACTGGCTATAACAGTCCAGTAGCAAGGGTGGAAACTGGACTTTTAAACTCAGTGAACTCTCTTGCCTCGGGAAGATGGGTTATCCATGCAGCTCTTACAATTGCCGTATTCGTAGAGAATCATTCGGCACCACTCGCCCCGTTCCGTAAGCTGCAAAAAGACCATTCGGCTTGTTCCGGAATGACGGGAGTTGTTCACAAATGGACGTGAATGTGCGAGAAGGGTTTAATATTTAAATGGTCTTCAAACAATGCACACGTGTTGACCACGATCGTCGGCGTTACGAGCGAAATATTTAACTACAAGGCTACCCTAAAGCCTCTTGATGACCGCAATGGGGGTTCACACAGGAACGTTTGTCGTCAGCTTGGACGGTGTGACGGGGCGTCTTTTGAGGGTGCCAACCCCTCTGAATCCCGAAGACGATCTAATTTTTGACCCCGAGTCTCATAGCCACCCTGAATCCCGAATACTACTTAAGACAAACCTCAAAAGCAGAATTCACTATACATAGGCAGAATATCCATACTCGACAACGACGGCTTTCTGAGATGGGAGAGGAGGATGCTCGTTTGGCAGCGTGAAAACAAAGCTTCTCTGCCCATGTGTTCTTTGTGAGTCTTTAAAGTTCAGGCGAAAAGTTACCTCTAAGAAAACACGATAAAAGGCCCTAAAATCAACCATGGGTTGTTGATTGAGAAGTTCTGAGACTCACAAAGGAGGATTTGTGTAACAGTGAAATCTTTTGGTGTGAACATGACATGTCATAGATATCCACAAAAACCGAGTCATTTGAGCTAATTGTTTTGCTGTTACAACTCTAGGCAGCAAACGTAAGACAATGATATGTAAAATATAAAACGGATTTACTTGTTATTATATACTAGTATTTGCGGGATTATCTTATTCTGTGAGTTACCCATACACATACACACACGCCTTTTGTCTTTTGCCAGACCCGTGTCAAATACCTTTATTAAATCAACAAGAAATGACTGAACAAAACGAATACAAGCTGTTTGAAAATAATCGATTCCTCAATAAACATTCACACGTACTATGTTGGTATACCTCAAATCATACACGCAAAGATACAGGAGATTAAAACGAATTATTTCGACATTTGTAAAAGAAAAGTCTCGCTCTAAAATACAGTACAGTAAAAGGAATCTATCGTACATCAGCGTTAAATACTTACAGAAATAGTAAATGGGAAATTAATGTTATAAATATAAGGGGTTTTAACAACATAAATGTGTGACCTATATATATATTCTAGCCTATTAAACCTGTAAGGGACTAAATTATTCATTCACTATTGTTTCCGAGAAATATTATCTATAACAAAGCTGTTGTATTTTATATCGATTATTTTGTATTCAGCTACATGTCTTTACTTGAATAAATAATTGATACTGCAAGCCACGACCCACAACGTCAGGGTGCGCTGGTACGCAATCATCCAGTTCACCAAACCTGACCATCCCACCAATTGCAAGCAAAGGCTGTTTGTATGTATTGAGAAATTCTTCTGTACATCTCTAGATATGGCGGAAAGGAATTTCATAAAGTTATTATAATAAACACATATTAAATGTATATACTGTTTGTTAACGTTGTTGAGCAAATTCAGCCATGAAATAAATGAGCTTCACATTGCCGTTTCAAGCAAGGAAAAGACAAAATCAAAATTGCAACTCTTAACATAATATGTCTTAGAGATTTATTGCTGAAAATATTTGAAACCAAGTTTTCCTTATCTAATTTCAAAATCGTATTTAAAAAATAATAATTTGGTAATAAAAGATGAACAACTGGGACTAGATTAATGTAATATGTTACCAAATATTATTTTTTCAAAACAGTAGAATGATATTTATATCAAAGCGGTTCAATATTTTGACAACAGGAATACGCGAGAGCTGCCGTTACGCCTGCATTGTACTATAGCAAAAAGTAGGTTTGGTTCATCATGGCATTCAAAACCCTTGGGCACACCAGAAACCTATGATTGTGGGTTCGAATCCCGGTTCGCCCCGATTATGTTTCTAGGTTTGTCAGCACCATGCCCGTGCTCGTGGGTTTCACCGAAGTGGTAAACGTCTGAGACGTGCATCACTTCGGACTTTCCTCCCACATTAAGCTGACACGCCGCGATATAACTTGAATGCTGTTAAAAGCGGCGTTAAACCAAACTCACTCACTGACTATGGCATTCAAAACACATATGTGATTAATTAGGAGATAAACATTCAGTGTTTTCAATGTAGAGCTACGTAATTTGTAGATTTAATCGCGCTAAATTGAATTTGGAACCGAACGCGCCATGGCGTGGCGTATGCCGGAAACAGACGAAAACCTATAGAAGATAATGGAACACGTTTCAAGGTCAGACAAGTTCAATTACAGAAAAAATATCGAAGATATGAAATATATGAAGGAGATTTTTACGTATACCATTATTTTTTCAGAATGTTCAATCTACGTGCCAAATACGATTTTATTTGCGTCCAGACGTACCACACTGCTGAGTCCCGAATACCCTCTTAATTATTATCATCTTTATTCCTCCATAGGAGAGTTACATGCAGTTCATTACGGTTATACAGATATTAACAAGAGAAATAACAAGATTAGGTTAAGGGTCAGGATATAGTGTCAAACACAGTTGGTGTATGTTCTGGATCACAGTTCTTGCAAACAGCTCATTGTCTTCTTCACTCGCTTGTACAGGAGGTGTGCAGGACAGCAGACTGCACACTAGGTCAACGTCACACATGGAGTGTAAGGTAACACTCAATTCTACTGGACACCAGTTGACAATTTCACACCACATACGATCCCTGATGAATTCTGATGCTCTGCAGTGGCATATCATATGGACCAGAAGATCATTATAACCTTTGTCCCAACGTTCGCAGTGACCGTGTACTTTGCCTGGCCGCCAGAGTGCGCACATGTCCACAACAAATTTGCAGGAGTCTTTTAATAAGGGCCAATGCTAAGCAACTTTCCATGCTTTGTGAGGTTTGATTTTGTTGTGTACTTTTGAAAAATGGTGTAGGTCCGGGTCTGTTTGTAGACGCTGTTGCCACTCCGAATCATGATGTTCTTCGATTTGCTTCTTGACCTTTTTCTTCCAGACTGATGGTTTGCAAAACTGCCCTGTGTCCATGAATGCTGTTAGATGCTCAAACATGTTGTACTTCTGTAGAATCTGAACAATGTTTGGTACAAAGCCACGAGACCTTTTGGAACACCCTTTTCTGAGCAGGAATAAGCGTGTGGTGAACAATGTTCTGCTGAGGTAGTGTGTTGGGTTATTACACAGTTGTCCCAGAAACAGCAACTTTTAAGCATCGATGTAAGATTCAATTAGATAAGCCAATTGTCAATCACTGGTTTGTCTTGGCCAGACTCGTTAAACAACAAACAAGCAAACAAACAGTCCAAAAGGGTGTGTCAGCCTCTCTTTTGACAGGGTGACTTTCAATAGAATGAACATGCATTTACATTATTACGATGGTTAGAGTACATCTACTATCTCTGAACGGTCAACAAAGCTTTTGGTTGAAGGAACAAAATCATACGACGAAACACTAATGAAAACATGATGATTTAGAAAGAATAAAACAATGAAAATTAACTTTTGTTTACGATCTAATACCCAGATACAAGATACAAGTTTGGGTCGTGTCCCCGATGGGCTGTCCCGTGTAACCCCCACAGTTAATATTGTAAAGTAAAACTAAGTGTACATCCTTAAAATGTGCGACACAGCTTCCTGATGATAAAACATGATGATCACTGCAGCGACCACAGCTGACACAGAATGTGAACATATGACTTTGTCCTGGACCCGTAATTACTCGCTCTGAGGAGTGAGTGAGTGGGTATGGTTTTACGCCGTTTTTAGCAATATTCCAGCAATATCACGGCGGGGGACACCAGAAATGGGCTTCACACATTGTACCCATGACGGGAATCGAACCCGGGTCTTCGGCGTGACGAGCGAACGCTTTAACCACTAGGCTACCCGACCGCCCCCTCGCTCCGAGGAACACGTTCACGAATATCCTCGCTACGTCCCATCATGTAACAAAACGAAGACATGCAAATACATATCCAAACTGTCGTGGTATCGACTCAACCCGTGTCTGGACTAACAGTGACAGTCTACGGCAATCTATGAATTTACCTTAGTATCTATTTAACACATCTTAATCATCACCTTTCAATGATCGGCCACTGACGTTATGTACTTGATGTGCATTTTGTGTTTTCCACCTTTATTGACAATAGAAAGAAAAACACGATTTACACAATCCCTTACATACACACGTTGAGGGATACTGGGATGGTAAGCGTTTCTTTCTACATGTTCTATGGTGAATAAGACAATAATGTGGTGTGTAGGACAGGGCTGTACACCACCAAGAAGGATGCGCATGAAGAGTGAGTGAGTGAGTGAGTGAGTTGGGTTAAACGCCGCTTTTAACAGTATTCCAGTTATATCACGGCGTGTCAGCTTGATGTGGGAGGAAAGCCCGAAGTGATGCAGGTCTCAGACATTTACCACTTCGGTGCAACCCACGAGCACGGGTATGGTGCTGACAAACCTAGAAACATAATCGGGGCGAACCGGGATTCGAACCCACAATGATAGGTTTCTGGCGTGCCCAAGGGACGCAACTCTGCACAGCGAATCGCGGCGCCTTAGACGACTGGGCCACCCGTGCCCCTGCGTATGAAGAGACGGGATAAGCAATATGTAATCTAAGTTAAGACATGACCATTTTCCGTTTATCGTAACACTATCTGAGGTATATGTATATATTTCTGTGTTGTAATAATTCTTTATCAGATATAATACTTGGCTGAGGTCAGTAGGGCTATTTCCATAACGGTACTATAGTGCGCCATTTGGTCTAGTATTCGTTAAAATATTTTTAAATATTTTTTTATCAAATATCAAAATTTAATTTTATGAATACCAAATGGCGCACCATAACAATAGCGAGATATATGTTTTCAAAATAATACAAAGGTGCTTTTTGAGAATACTCGTGTTGGGGTCTCGAAGTAGGAATGATACTTTATCGAGATGCAAGGTCTTAGTAGTTCTTTCTTCATACCAGTAAATGATGTTTTTAATTAGGTTTCTAGTCTCATTACAGAGGAAGAAAAGATGTTCTATGGTTTCCGATTCTTTATTGCAAAACGAGGATAAATTTATTTTCACATTTTCCAATATTTGGCAAAAACGATTTAGTTATTATAATTCTATGGATAGGTTTGTACTGAAAGTGTCTTGCTTATTATGCACGGCGGATGTATGAATCATATCAAGTCATTTTGACAGATAGTCTTCAGGTAATGTCAAAGTCAGCTTCGACTCCCACTCCAACTTGACTTGACATGTACTTTAATAATTTATATATGAATTTACAATAGTTAGATAAACGCATATCTAAGAATATTTGACAATGTTTATCTTCATTATTTCTTTCTACCAACTCACCCTTTGCACATGTTATCCAACGCTGTGGGCTATGGTATATTAGTATAAAACATAGAAGATATGCTCCTTTCAATTTAAAGTTTATTTTTATATTTGCAAATGTTTTCAAGTACCCAGTATATGTAAAAATATCTTTCATATATCTAACACCACTTCTAAACCACATAAGCAAGTGTCTCTGAGAGATATAAAATTTGATATAACAAGGGACAAGAATTCCCCAAAATACTTTGTATTTCTGGTAATTGAAGACTCTTGTAATTTGAAACCACATCTTTCAAAAAATCGTTTCTTATTTCCTTTTCTATATTTTTCAGGTATTCTTTTTGAAAATTGGCGATGTTGATATGGCTAAGTTTGCAGATTGTGTAATGCCCTTAATACTCCCATAAACCATTTTAGTATATAATTTTTTATCCATTATATTTTTACATATTTACAGAAGGGTTTATTACCAATCATTTGTAATCCACCCCTCCTATGATAATTACTCCGTTTAAACTTGTCACGTTTTTCCATCCCAAATATATCGGGGCTGAAAAAATATGGGTAAAATGGGGCATAATTTGAGATTTTACGATTGTTATTTTAACTCGTTAGTTGTTGTCTCTTTTGCAAAGAAAAGAAATATTTTCCTCGCTTTGCTCACCTATTTTTCGAAATTTATAGAAATGATATCATGTAGATTCGTGGAGAACATTAAATTTTATTGAAGTTTAAATGGTTCTCTTGACCAGTGCAATGGAATACTGGGACATGACTGTTCATTTGATTTCTTCCTGGAAGCAATTCAAGTAGCCATACATTTATTACAATTGATTTTAAACCCGACGCAATAACATCTTTTCTTTGTATAGTCATCAATTCTAAGAGGCCTTCTTCTGATCCCTTTAGAGCAAAGCATATGCATATTGGAGCGTTAAGTTCTTCTCCTACTTGAAGTTCATGTTTTACGACGCGCTGTCATTCTGACTGACGTACTGGCGTCGTTCTTAACGGACCTTTCTCATCCAATGACGATATTATTTGAAAATATTTGTGATAAACAAACTACAACAGATGTAGAGCGAAATGCGGCGCCTTAGACGACGGGGTCACCCGTGGTCGAACGGGAGATGACTGATTTTTCGGTCAATTGAGCCATCATCTCCAGACAAGGAGGATACTATGTTGAAAGTGAAAATCACCCATGTCCCAAATATCAACTAAACAGCGATAAATCGTGGTTCTCTGCAAAACGATGGTGCTTCATTTGTCAAATCCGTGACATATCAGGACACATTGCGATGATTGCTAGTTCTATCGATGCATCGGGTTTCCGCTATGAACATCTGGAACCGATGCTGGTGCAACGGCATCCGTGGCGGACGTTTTAGAGATCTGTTGATCATGGATGTGATATACCCTGGAGGGCAGAGAGGCTACAACATAAGACATGGGCAACAGTTAGCTGTGTGAAGGGGTACGTCATGGAGGGCAGAAAGGCTACAACATAAGACACGAGGAATAGTTAGCTGTGTGTATGGGGTACGTCATGGAGGGCAGAAAGGCTACAACATAAGACACGGGCAACAGTTAGCTGTGTGTAGGGGTACGTCATGGAGTGCAGAGAGGCTACAACATAAGACACGGGGAATAGTTAGCTGTGTGTAGGGGTACGTCATGGAGGGTAGAAAGGCTACACAATAAGACACGGGCAACAGTTAGCTGTGTGTAGGAGTACGTCATGGAGGGTAGAAAGGCTACACAATAAGACACGGGCAACAGTTAACTGTGTCTAGGGGTACGTCATGGAGGGTAGAAAGGCTACAACATAAGATACGGGCAATAGTTAGCTGTGTGTAGGAGTACGTCATGCAGGGCAGAGAGGCTACAACATAAGATACGGACAACAGTTAGCTGTGTGTAGGAGTACGTCATGGAGGGTAGAAAGGCTACAACATAAGACACGGGGAGCAGTTAGCTGTGTGTCTGGGGTACGTCATGGAAGTCAGAGAGGCTAAAGCATTATACACGGGGAGCAGTTAGCTGTGTGTATGGGGTGCGTCATGGGGGAGGTGTGTTTGTGTGTTGGTGGTGGTGGAGAGAGGGGGGGGGGGGGGGGGGGGGTACAGATAAACTATATCACAAGCACGGGGAAGTGTTACCTGTGTGTTCGGAGTACATAACGATGGACATCATGGAGTGTTTGGGTGTCGATTTAAAGGTGCTATTGAAACACAAGACAAACAGTAGCTGGGAACCTTAGGTCCGTTTAATGAATCGACCTTTGCACTACGAGCGCCGTATCTATAATATATATATACATATATATATACACTACAACCTGATCTAAAAAAGCCAGACTACCTAGACTGAGCTGTGACGGACGGCGGACAGAACACTCCAGGATGATGCGGTCAATCTGCTGCAGCTCACTGCCCACGGACGACACCCGGCTGAAGGGGTGGGGCTCGCTGATGGACGATGACCGCTGGACGTGACTACCCCAGTCGCAACAACGTCGTCCTCGACTCAAAAAGTAACAGATGGCGCCGATAGTGATGACCACCATGGTGCCGCCGCCAACTGCACACCCCAGAATCACAGCGTTACTGTTAACAAGAATCACCATCACTACTGTTTTCAATCATCATCAACATCATAACTATTGACAATAGTTAACAATAATCATCCAAGGCAGGGCGGAACAACACGGCTCAGGTAAGACGGGACTCACCTGACAATACAGCTCAGGTATGTCGTGACTCATCTGACAATACAGCTCAGGAAAGACGGGACTTACCTGACAACACAGCTCAGGTAAGACGTGGCTCATCTGACAACACGGCTCAGGTACGACGGGACTCCTCACCTGACAATACAGCTCAGGTACGACGGGACTCCTCATCTGACAACACAGCTCAGTCAAGACGGGACTCATCTGAGAACACAGCTCAGGTGGGACTGGACTCACCTGACAACACAGCTCAGGTACGACGGGACTCACCTGACAACACAGCTCAGGTGGGACTGGACTCCTCACCTGACAACACATCTCAGACAAGACGGGACTCATCTGACAACACAGCTCAGGTACGACGGGATTCACCTGACAACACAGCTCAGGTAAGACGGGACTCACCTGACAACACGGCTCAGGTAAGACGGTACTCATCTGACATCACTGCTCAGGTACGACGGGACTCACCTGACAATACAGCTCAGGTGAGACGTGACTCATCTGACAACACATCTCACTTACGACGGGACTCCTCACCTGACAACACAGCTCAGGAAAGACGGGACTCACCTGACAACACGGCTCAGGTAAGACGGGACTCATCTGACAACACTACTCAGGTACGACGGGACTCACCTGACAACACAGCAGTACTGGTCATCATCGGGACCACAGCAGCTGTTAGCACACTGAATGTGGTCACGGTGGGCGAGCCCGACCCCTCTGGTCTTTGTGCGACATAGTATACACGCCGACTCTGAAACACAAACACAAAGACTTGTATACCTGCACAAACATGTACATGATTCTATGTCTTCCCTGGACACAACAAATCATGTTTCAGCCTGGGGAACTTTAGCTAATTGCCTCTTCACATCTTGAGATCTACCGTCGTATAGATGCTTTTAGGTAGCCAGAGGCAAGGTTTTGTTTTCTTCAGTGGACCGAACGCCCCAAGTCCTTTTCTTTTTTCGAAATAGCCCAGATTGGAATCCGATGGCTACACCAGTTACTGAGAATACAACCTTGATTGTCATAATGGCGGAGAGGTTTACTTCTCTAAATTTGCAATATTCCAGCCACATCACGGCGGTGATAAATAAATCTTCAACTAAGTAGGCAATCGAACCCGGGACTTTAGAATGACGAGCGAAAGCTTATCACTTGGATGCCAACACATCTTACCAACATTTTCTATAGATAAAATAATTACGGATGCGTCGTTCAAGCCTAGAGCTGAAAAGGGAACGACTACTGCGTAGTGGTTGATCATAGAAAGGATGTGATTGGTTTATTAATTGTACCCCACCCGCCAAGTTTACATCCATATTTTCTAAATATATCACGGTTGCCATTCACATCCACTTGTTCTTCAGGATGGTGAAACTCTTGTGATATTTTGAAACAATTTGGCATATCCACAGACCCGTAAAAGTACATTATATAAAGAACTTTTTATAACCACGGTGCATTCTGATTAGTTTGTCGTGATGTCGCACAAACGGAATAGGTTTTTAATGGTATAAATAATTCATCATTGCTCTCGTGTCTTGTAGTCTGGAGAACAGATCAAGAGTACCGCTGACGTCCCAGTCGTGGATATCGGCGTTTGTTGGTTTAAGGCCTGCGACACTTAAGACATTAAGCATTGTTCCGGACACCATTTGGATGATATATTTTTAATTTTTAAATACTTATCTTTTTAACAAGATAACTATATTTCTGGGGCTAATACTCACTCGTTCTCCCATCCACAACAGCCAACACCAATTATACAAAAGCCCTTGTCGTGACCTTCAAGGAGGGTTCCCACTTTTCAGATATAGAAATCACTCTATAATCCGTGATAATCCCAAGGCCGTAGTTAACTTTTTTTGCCAGGGCGGGGGACAAATATTTGTATAAGTATCACTTGTCCCCCATTTGCATTACGTTATAGTCTGTTTCGGTATGTAGCCTATAGTCAGTTAAAAAAAAAAGTTAAAGTAAATATTATTGTTTTTGTGAATAAAATATGAATACCGAATGATATGAATGTCATTTTATATTTTTAAAAATAAAATAATTGCACGAATTTATCATGAAATATAAATCTATAAATAACCAGACTTATGCGATGTGACTAAAAAGAATCTCTATTTCATTACAAATTCGTGCAAATATTTTATGTTTTGGTATTGTCATTCGGTATTCATATATTATTCACAAACACAGTAGCCAGCTAATCAATATGTATATAACAAATTCATTTTGACATATTTTACACTGGTACACCAACAAATGGGAAACAGCATCTCTATATTCAATGGCAGGAGGGTTCCTTCAGAAGGTTCTTCAGGCCGTTCAGGCGGTCATCCATGGCACGATACATTTACTTTCTAGAACGGATGGAACTGCCCGCCCGTAACTGGCGCAGTGTAATTTCAACATTGGATTGTTATTTTTCTATCAAGTCAATGAATTTATACATGTTGGGATGGCTTGCTGACAATTTCACAATTTTGGAATGCCACCCCTTCGCGTGGTTGGTCTTACGTGGCCCTTGGGTGTTGAAGTGGTTTCGCGTACACTGAACATTCGCAACGTTCGACCCACTGTTCTGTCAGATAGTCAGCAAAGTTTCTCAGGTCCGGATTGTCCATATCTGCAAACCAGGAGTCTTCGATGTCACAAATTCTCAATAGAGGTAGCGCAAAGGCTCGATGGATGAAGGTCGTTCTTAAAGGCAGGCTGGAGGTGGCAATATTTCGCGTTGTTCCATATGGCTTGCCAAAAATGGAAAAGGCAACTCTTTGGATGACATTAAGCATTTCCAGAACTACTAATAACGTCATTGACTGTTCACTGTTGCAGGGCAACTTGCCAGACGACACTTCCATTGAATTCTGGTACATTTCGTAGTCTTAACTCTATTCTGGAAGCCAGAATATATCAAATGCCAACCACAAAAAGAATTTTTGAATGAATCTCATGTTAACCTATGCGTTTGTCATTTTGCAATGATTGTACTTACTTTCTTACTTTGGAGATTTAACGTGCGCTTTCCGACTGATGCGTATTTCGCACACGGGCCCGGCCAGGCCATTTAATGTGTTTCCGAAAGGGGCGAAAGTGGTCTGTGCAACCCAAGAGGGAGGTTCAGGGGTTGCTTAGATTGTTGTCAGTGATACCATTATATATCATTTGGTTAGACATCGTTCACTCTTTTCAAATCAAACTGATTTAACACGGCTAGTTCAGTTAAGACCATAGTACAACCCACTGGCTGTGTGGCCAGAGTTCGCCAGTGAGAAGGTTTTAGTTGAAACAGACTTTAGTCAGCTCTCCACTTGTCCTTGACAAAAACAACATACAACCGACTGGGAACAAACAACAGGTCACAGGCAACAATAACTTGGCGGCCAACCCCCCCCCCCCCCCCCCCCCCCCCCTGGAGCAAAACAATACTCATTGTTGAGACTTCCGCCTTTGACAACTCACACACTCGGGTGGTAAGATGACCCTATACGTTAGACACAACTCAAGCGGAGATGAAACTGAAATTTCTTGTGGCAAAGAAAAGATCGCCGTAGCGTTGATGACCTCAAAGTTCAGGAAAGTGTCCATGATGACGCCTTCCACAATTGCAGGGACTAAACGTCATTGTAAATTGGATACAGATGCTCTGTAATGATGTGGTATATTTGTTACTATATGGTAGTATTCTGGATGTGAAGTTACGTTTAAATTCACATTTAAATTTGGCAATGATGAGTATTGACAAGATACGTGGTAGACTCGGACCCCCGTTTACCACAATTTCCAACAAACAGCTCCACCGCACACATCTAGTCCCATGGACATGTTCGTACTCTCGGTGACCGCCTCCGTGGTCTTGTGGTAGAGCGTCCGCCCGGAGAGCGGAAGGTCCAGGGTTCGATCCCGGGCCGCGTCATACAAAAAGACGTTAAAAGATTGTACTTGTTGTTACCCTGTCTGGCGCTCGGCATTAAGGGGCTAAAACAAGGACTGGTCGGCTCGGAGTCAGTATACTGTGTCTGAGTGGGGTATTCATGTTAAACTGCGGCATGGTATCTCAGTGAGCTAGCACTATAAATCGGCATCAGTCCGGACTAGTACAAGCAGCCACACACACACATACACGTGGACGCGACGTTAAACCCAATTTCACCTCACCTCACCTCGTACTCTCGGTCTATGGATAATACTGGAAATGTTGTCCATGAATTAAGGAGTATTTGTCAACAAAGAGAATAGGGTAGATTATAACATGCTACTGATATATTCAAAGCTGAAAGAGGCGGTCGGGTAGCCTCGTTCGCTCGTCACATCGAAGGGGTCGATTCCCATACATGTACAATGTGAAGCCCATTTCTTGTGTCCCCCGTCGTGATATTGCTTGAATATTGCTGAAAGTCGACGTGAAACCATACTCAGTCACTCAAAGCTGAAGGTATAACCTTACCTTGAGTTAACGCCAAGAGAATTAGACCGAGCAGGAGACGAATCGTACTGTTTGGTGTAGCCATGTGGAGAATATTTCACATATGAATATCCAAATGTCGTAGAACAGATCATAAGCACAACAGCATCACTGGGTGATTTGCTTACACTGTTCAAAGGAGTAGTTGAACTCGCGGGTGCGTGGTGCCTCTCCTGTGGGATGACCATTCAAACACCGGGTGACTGAGTAGCTAGCAGTCACTGTGGCCCAAACTGCCCTTCGGGACAATCTAGAGAGCGGGGAGTCCGGCCCTTGTGACTATCAGCCCTATCTGCGTGTTTTCATCCCACAGGCAATCATCGAAACTGACAAACAAGTAAGGCAAACCTGCCGCACAGGGATTCTGTTTCAAGTATGTACACTTGTGTCCCATTGTTCTCCAACATATACTCACCCAACCATAGCATCGCACAGGTGCTCGTGCAACCAAGGCCCCCCACATACACTCATGCAACTGTAGCCTTAGACAGGTGTTCGTGCAACCAAGGCCCCCCACATACACTCATGCAACTGTAGCCTTAGACAGGTACTCGTGCAACCAAGGCCCCCCAAATACACTCATGCAACTGTAGCCTTAGACAGGTATTCGTGCAACCAAGGCCCCCCACATACACTCATGCAACTGTAGCCTTAGACAGGTGCTCGTACAACCAAGGCCCCCCACATACACTCATGCAACTGTAGCCTTAGACAGGTACTCGTGCAACCAAGGCCCCCCACATACACTCATGCAACTGTAGCCTTAGACAGGTACTCGTGCAACCAAGGCCCCCCACATACACTCATGCAACTGTAGCCTTAGACAGGTACTCGTGCAACCAAGGCCCCCCACATACACTCATGCAACTGTAGCCTTAGACAGGTGCTCGTGCAACCAAGGCCCCCCACATACACTCATGCAACTGTAGCCTTAGACAGGTACTCGTGCAACCAAGGCCCCCCACATACACTCATGCAACTGTAGCCTTAGACAGGTACTCGTGCAACCAAGGCCCCACACATACACTCATGCAACTGTAGCCTTAGACAGGTACTCGTGCAACCAAGGCCCCCCAAATACACTCATGCAACTGTAGCCTTAGACAGGTACTCGTGCAACCAAGGCCCCCCACATACACTCATGCAACTGTAGCCTTAGACAGGTACTCGTGCAACCAAGGCCCCACACATACACTCATGCAACTGTAGCCTTAGACAGGTGCTCGTGCAACCAAGGCCCCCCACATACACTCATGCAACTGTAGCCTTAGACAGGTACTCGTGCAACCAAGGCCCCCCACATACACTCATGCAACTGTAGCCTTAGACAGGTACTCGTGCAACCAAGGCCCCCCACATACACTCATGCAACCGTAGCCTTAGACAGGTACTCGTGCAACCAAGGCCCCCCAAATACACTCATGCAACTGTAGCCTTAGACAGGTACTCGTGCAACCAAGGCCCCCCAAATACACTCATGCAACTGTAGCCTTAGACAGGTACTCGTGCAACCAAGGCCCCCCACATACACTCATGCAACTGTAGCCTTAGACAGGTACTCGTGCAACCAAGGCCCCCCAAATACACTCATGCAACTGTAGCCTTAGACAGGTACTCGTGCAACCAAGGCCCCCCACATACACTCATGCAACTGTAGCCTTAGACAGGTACTCGTGCAACCAAGGCCCCCCAAATACACTCATGCAACTGTAGCCTTAGACAGGTACTCGTGCAACCAAGGCCCCCCACATACACTCATGCAACTGTAGCCTTAGACAGGTACTCGTGCAACCAAGGCCCCCCACATACACTCATGCAACTGTAGCCTTAGACAGGTACTCGTGCAACCAAGGCCCCCCACATACACTCATGCAACTGTAGCCTTAGACAGGTGCTCGTGCAACCAAGGCCCCCCACATACACTCATGCAACTGTAGCCTTAGACAGGTGCTCGTGCAACCAAGGCCCCCCAAATACACTCATGCAACTGTAGCCTTAGACAGGTGCTCGTGCAACCAAGGCCCCCCAAATACACTCATGCAACTGTAGCCTTAGACAGGTACTCGTGCAACCAAGGCCCCCCACATACACTCATGCAACCGTAGCCTTAGACAGGTACTCGTGCAACCAAGGCCCCCCACATACACTCATGCAACTGTAGCCTTAGACAGGTACTCGTGCAACCAAGGCCCCCCAAATACACTCATGCAACTGTAGCCTTAGACAGGTACTCGTGCAACCAAGGCCCCCCACATACACTCATGCAACTGTAGCCTTAGACAGGTGCTCGTGCAACCAAGGCCCCCCACATACACTCATGCAACTGTAGCCTTAGACAGGTACTCGTGCAACCAATGCCTTAGATAGAAACTCATCCCTACCTGGCCTTATACATATATTTGTGCAACCAAGGCCTCACACATGCAGCCATGGCCTCACATAGATATTCGTGCAACCATGGCCTCACATAAATGCTCGTGCAACCATGACCTCACACAGATACTCATGCAACCATCGCCCCAGACTGAGACTCGTGCAACCATCGCCTCACATAGATATTCGTGCAACCATGCCCTCACACAGATATTCGTGCAACCATGACCTGACACAGACATTCGTGCAACCATCGCCTCAGACTGAGACTCGTGCAACCATGGCCTCACATAGATATTCGTGCAACCATGCCCTCACACAGATATTCGTGCAACCATGCCCTCACACAGATATTCGTGCAACCATGCCCTCACATAGATATTCGTGCAACCATGCCCTCACATAGATATTCGTGCAACCATGCCCTCGCATAGATATTCGTGCAACCAAGACCTCACATAGATATTCGAGCAACCATGCCCTAACATAGATATTCGTGCAACCATGCCCTCGCATAGATATTCGTGCAACCATCGCCTCAGACTGAGACTCGTGCAACTATGCCCTCACATAGATATTCGTGCAACCAAGGCCTCACATAGATATTCGTGCAACCATGCCCTCACATAGATATTCGTGCAACCATGCCCTCGCATAGATATTCGTGCAACCAAGACCTCACATATATATTCGTGCAAATATGCCCTAACATAGATATTCGTGCAACTATGCCCTCACATAGATATTCGTGCAACCAAGACCTCACATAGATATTCGTGCAACCATGCCCTCGCATAGACATTCGTGCAACCAAGACCTCACATAGATATTCGTGCAACCATGCCCTCGCATAGACATTCGTGCAACCATGCCCTAATATAGATATCCCTGCAATCACGGCCTCACATAAATACTCTTGCTACCATGGCCTCACATAGATACCCGTGCAACCAATCCCTCACACAGATACCCGTGCAACCAATCCCTCACACAAATACCCGTGCAACCAATCCCTCAAACAGATACCCATGCAACCAATCCCTCACACAGATACCCGTGCAACCAATCCCTCACACAGATACCCGTGCAACCAATCCCTCACACAGGTACCCGTGCAACCAATCCCACACACAGGTACCCGTGCAACCAATCCCTCACACAGATATCCGTGCAACCAATCCCTCACACAGATACCCGTGCAACCAATCCCTCACACAGATACCCGTGCAACCAATCCCTCACACAGATACCCGTGCAACCAATCCCTCACACAGATACCCGTGCAACCAATCCCTCACACAAATACCCGTTCAACCAATCCCTCACACAGATACCCGTGCAACCAATCCCTCACACAAATACCCGTGTAACCAATCCCTCACACAGATACCCGTGCAACCAATCCCTCACACAAATACCCGTGCAACCAATCCCTCACACAAATACCCGTGCAACCAATCCCTCACACAGATACCCATGCAAGGAATCCCTCACACAAATACCCGTGCAACCAGTCCCTCACACAGATACCCGTGCAACCAATCCCTCACACAGATACCCGTGCAGCCAATCCCTCACACAGATACCCGTGCAACCAATCCCTCACACAAATACCCGTGCAAACAAATCCTTAAGAGAGATGCTTGGAGGTTCAGTTACATTTCAAGGCTTGGTTTAAGAAAATAGGCTAAGAAATTTATATATTTTTTAAATTCGAAAACAAACAAAGTTGGGTAACGGTTTTCTGCCGTATTCCAGCACCATCACGATGAGAGACACTTCATTGGCTTCACAACTGTACCCATGTGCGGAATCGAACCCGGTTCATCGGTATGACGAGTGGACCTCCACCCCAACCCTCCCCTAACCCTCCACTCCCTTCCCCTCCCCCAACCCCTTTGTAGAGAAACACATGCCAGTACATACATATACCAAGCACATGCTGAAATAAGGACAAAATACTTGTTAAATTGATTACACAAAGACCTAGTAACCTCTAGCCGCATGTAAGGGCTTATTATGAAATCGTGTCTTCAAGATGTGATAATAAATCCCGTGAATACAAAATATGAAAAATAATAATAACCCGCTTACTAGGTATTGCGTCATCGGTAACCCGCTTATTTGGTATTGCGTCAAAGGGTTTGTTCAGGTTCGTCAGGTATCACGATGCAGTGTTCGGCGGTTTGTGCGCTATCAACAACACGATAGCTCATTGTGATGCACTGAAATAGGACTATTGTATGGAATACTGTAAGGGACATTCTCGCGATCTCGCATTCTCGCGATCTCGACCAGTTGGAAACGAGGTAAATATGCCCCAAACACGAGAACGCGAGATCGCGAGAACGCGAGATTTGGCCAAAATCTCTGCGACATTTGGACATGATGCAAAATCTCGCAGTCTCGCAATCTCGACTTGTCAAATTAGGCCACAAAAAAAACAAAATCGCGAGAACGCGAGAATGCGACATTTCATTTTCTCGCGATCTCGCGTTCTCGTGTTCTCGCGTTTCAGACGCTGTCCGTGCGCATGCGTAATATCATAAGGTCAAGCGCATGCGCACGTTAGTAGTCCTTTGGTCATGCTTCTTTCATGCTCTTCATTCTTCAAGTAGCATTTAGCAAACTTATGACTTGAGCTTGAAAATGCTATGTACACAAAGTCTGAGTCATCTCACGTTGTTACAGTTTCCTATGTACTTTATAATAAAACCCTCAACATGCTCAATATAATTTAACAAAAGAAATTGTGTATATGAATGTCCAATGATGGTGAAAACATTAATGTGTCCGAAAGCTGGAAACAAAACTATCACCGTCAGTGGGTGAGTGAGTATTAGTGCTTAAAGCCGCATCAGCAGTATTGCAGCTATTCGCGGCTACATTTGCCATTTTATGAAATATGAAACTTCCCTCTGTTTAAAATAGGCTACGGACAATCCCCTCAATTTGCGTTTGAATAGAGGCTTCTTTAAAGGTGGAAGATGAGCAGGCAGATAGCCAAGTCAGATCTCTTCCGGCAGATTTATTGTGGGTAGCTTGCTATGAACGCTTGCGTTCAGGGAGTGAATGAATGAGTGGGTGTTGGGTGTCATGAGTGAATGAGTGAAGGGAATTGATTTTCCCGCGGATCGTCTTTCCCAAGGTCAAAAAACGGAGGAAATATTTTTAAAAGTTCAACTTAAAGATCAAAATCTTTCAGTCTTCGAAAGTAATTGAGTTGAATCTTTTTTGAAGTGTTAACAGCTTATTGATAGCCGAGGATGAGCGTGTGCGTGGGTGAGTGGAGCTCTCTTTCATTATTACTCTGCCAATATAACGTCGGTGGACACCAAGAAGGCTACACAGATTGTATCAAGTTTAGGAATCGAACCCAGGTATTCAGTGTGAAGGGCCAAAGTCATAACCTGGCCGCAAGTCTACCTCATAGCCCTTATCACCAATGATTGGATGTTAAAGACTTAGGTATGTTCAGTGGGCATTTACATTAACATACACATATCCGGGTTAGAATAGGTCTTCAGCAACCCACGCTTGTCGCAAAAGGCGACTTAGCTTTTCGTAAGGTGCGACTTACGGGATCGGGTGGTTAGGCTCGCTGACTTGGTTTTAATGCATGTCATCGTATCCCAATTGCGTGGATCGATGCTCATGATGTCACCCACCACGTTAACATCCATATTTTCTAAATGTATCACGGTAGCCATTTACAACCACTTGTTATTCAGTATGGTGAAACACTTGTGATATTTTGAAACAATTTGGTGTATTCTCAGACACACATAAAATACCTTATAAAAAGAACTTTCTACAACCACAGTGCATTCTGATTAGTTTGTCGTGTTGTCGCACATACGGAACAGGTGTTTTTTTATAAATAATTCAACATTCCTCTTGTGTGTGGAGACCAGCACTAGAGTACCGCTGATCTCAGTCGTGGATACCGGTCACATCGTGGTTGGAATAGGTCTTCGGCAACCCATGCTTGCCGTAAGAAGCTCCTAACGGGATCTGATCGATGCTCATTATGTCAATCACTGGATTGTCTGGTCGAGACTCGATTATTTACAGACCGCCGTCATATAGCTGGAATATTGCCGAGTGCGGCGTTAAGCAACAAACAAACCAACATCCAACTAGGCCCCTCTTACGACAAACACAGGCTATTTAGGGCCAATCCAGTGTTATATTTCCGTATGGGTCCAGGAATCCTCTATTGTATTTATGAGTTCTGTCTGTAGTTCTTTATCCTATGTGTAACTGTATGCTACAAACACACGATAACCATTTGTTTAAGGCAGATACGAACTACAGGCCACTGACTCCGTTCCACAAAGCGTTCGTAGCCCTACGTCATTCGTAAGCCTATGATAAAGTATATAGTTACGATAGGTCGTAACACTACGAACGCTTTGTGGAACGCGACCCCATGGTCCTGTAGGCGGTTGTCTCACGGGCGTCTCGTGTTCAGTGAAACAAGTCGACACAAGTTTTGATACTGACACCCTTGTTTTGCATCACTTCCCCAACATACAAACATTGCTTGCTAGTTTCGCTTTTCCGAAGGTTTCCTTGTTTACAACTTACGCCAAATGGTTATCGATGTGCCTTTTCTCCCCAAACCGATATTACAGATTCTTAACGTTGCTAGGCTCTGAGCTTCCAGTCGATCTTTTAAACACACCCAACGAATACACATTGAGATTATATCCCGAGTCAATAAGTTTTGATCGGTTGACTACTCACCAATATGGTAATACTGTCACTTATGTCATTACTGGAAATTGCAGTCATTTCATCTGTCTGTCTGTCTGTCTGTCTGTCTATACACAATATTTTGTTTATGACACATTATGACACATTATATATATATATATTGTTTGTGTGTGTGTGTATATATATATATATATATATATGCAAAAAAAATTCAAAAAATTGTTTTATGGGAAAAAACCCAGTTGCGCTTCATGCGCGCTGCCCGGTTACACCTCATGGCGGGAATCAATACGTCACTTAAAAGATATGACGTAACGGTGACGTCATCCACGTTAGCGTCATCCACGTTAGCTTTCTGATTAACGCGCATCTCCGCTTGGATAGCCGCCCGCTCCAGACGTGTTTTGCCCTGTTTCACTTTATATATTTATAAATATATATATATTGTTTGTATATATAATGTGTCATAAACAAAATATTGTGTGAATAAATTTGGCCGCCTTGGATAGTGTTGGGGGAAAGCCTTAAGAGACACAGGTGATTGGTGCTACTCGTGGACGAGATCCACCAGCTTCGGTACAGCACTGTCAAATCAAGGAGTATACTCAGGGCCAATCTGGGGTTCAACCCTAATATCAGAGGATGTATCTCTCCACGGCCTGGTGCATCTGATCTGAGCCAAGCTGGACCACGCACTAGTTGACATTTGCAGCAATCAATTTGAGGAACGGCTCTCAGGCGTGATAGAGTCATTAATTTGCCGATTTAGCTGCAGATACATTCGAGAATCACAATTATCTCCAAGGCTACAAGATATTGTTCGGAAATGAAGCAAATATCAGAGAGCAATCGACAGGCCGGTTTCACGTTGGGTGGTTCGAATTCTAATATAGCGGTGATCACTATAATCACAGCAACATGCAAGTACTACAAGTGAAATGCTCTAAATTAGTAGCAGGTCTAACAAACGACAAGATGTATTTCGTACTGGGATCTCCGCTGGGAACGGCAGTGTATCAAGACCCCAAAACACCATTCTGTCTTAAAAGCAAATGTAACACTACACACACTATCCGTTATTGGCAATTAATATTAGTGAATTCCGACCGCCCCTTTTACATAATAAAGAAATAGAAGATTTCAGCAGACTTTTGTAACAGTTAGATATATAATACGTTCGCCTACTGTTTAGAAATAAGATGATCTATACATACAAGTAGTTCAGAGTAGTTTAAAAAAGTGACGGTAAAATAAATTTATCGTGAATAGCGGCAAATATGAATATATACAATTTAATATATATGTTTCTGTTATGTCATGGTATGGTGATTCTGAATCTAAAATATTGCTTGGCATTGTTTGACAAACAGTTGTATGCACTGTCCATCGTGATACTTCTACTTAAGTATATAAAAAAAGGATGTTTGTTTAGTCAATTGACATGCGTTCATTGTAAACAAGGATTAGTGTGACAGGATAACTAAGTTCGTCATCTGGTATAATGCACTTCTTCGATAAGCATAATTAGAACAGAGTTTGTAATTAGTTATATCCGGACTCCAGTTAACCAAGACAGTTAGCATCAGTGGAGAGTGTTAGCAACTGGAGAAGAGGCGTGCAACTCAATGTGATTTATGAATTTGTGGAATTTTTAATAAATAAACGAACACCTGTCACAAAAATGCAGTCGAACAGTGAACACACAGAATCGCAGAATTTTCTATCGTACATTTGAGGGTAAACGTGAACGAAGCCGTGCAGGATGCCTTACAGAGACTTTAGAACACACAGTGAGCTCAGGTAAGTTTATTAATGAATGATGATATGTTCATTCATTCGTGAAATATATATGGCAATCATGAGCGCTGACTCTATATGCGTTCGCAATAGAACATCTGAAAGAAATATAATTTACTTACAAGACTAGTACACAACAAAGTCATTAAGTGAATATTAAATAAATTGATTCACGACATGACAACATCAAATCTTACATTTGTTTGATGAAACAGGTTTAAGGCAATCCAAATTGTACAATCATTATCATAAAATATAGCATGTTTATATATGTGTGGCGCTACCCTTCTCACGTCAAATTCATAAATGTATAAACATGTTTTAATATAATTCCAAATCACTGTTATTTTTACATTATAACTAAAACTATGGAGATTAGCATGTCGAGCCAACAAACTATTGTATATATTTTCACCCTTAGAATTTCTGTTTACTGTGTTTGCGGTGGGGTCCAGACAATTCCCCAAATAGACAATTCCAAATAATACTGCGTAAAATATAAATGCCAATTTGGAGAAAATTACCAATTGGATTAAAGCAAGTAAAATTTAATCCAAAGAAAATTACTATTGCATAATGCAATTCGACAAAGAAGATGTACAAATGCCTCGACAACATTTTTCACACATGAATGAGTTCAACCTTGGCAGTCCACAAGTACAGGTAAACGTGGCTATTAATGCCCATGTGTGTCATGTAGCCCTAACCTCGCCGTCACACCTGTACACAAAACAAGTGCATAGTCTAAACAAGGCTACATATGCATTTCTTCAGCCGTTTCAATAATGCAGTGCGCTGTCACAGCATGCTGTGTAGGTCTGTACAGCACAATGTATTTTATTAGTCATTGGTCGATCCTTCATAAATCATATTTTTGCCATTCATTTCACATATGCCTCGGTAGAATTGAGGTAGGGGAAGGACTTCTGGTCAGTTAACAAGGTATTCAGATATCCAGAAACTCGTTTATCCGGACAACATTTTAGAAAAAGGAATTGTCCCGATAAGCGAGGTTCGACTGTATAGCGCGTGATACATGACAAAACAGATGTGTTAGGACGTGATTCGCACTTGCTGAAGGGATACCAATGGACCCTGATCATAATACATTGGTTGCTTATATATATGTATCCACGTCACACACACCAAGAACAAGTACATTATTTGAATATTACTAATATTACATGAATGTTACTGAGCAGTCAGTGAGAGTTTATATCTTTGCGCTTAATCAGCAACATTAAGCCTTTCACGCATATTACAACTTTGTAAGTTAACTTTCCTTTCCAGAAATACCATAGAATGGTGACAGAGATGAACTTCCACCCCAAGAGATGTGTCTTTGGCTAAAATCTGCTTTGTTATTTTGATTTCAAGTGATTGTCTTCACCTGGAAGGAATTAATATTTGTATTATTTTCTTTTTTCTTTTCATAAATATCACTCTGAATTTTGGGTTTTGTCGCAGAAATAACTCCTTTTGGACCCTTAGACTTTCAAGAATACTCTAATCATTGGCCAAAACATGCCCCATTTGTTCTTCTTGCTTTGTCAGACCATACCCATCCTTTTGAATTTCTCAAAAGCTTTAAAAGGGTTAAAGTTATTTTTGGAAGTATAATGGGTTGATTGGTGACTAACGCAGAAGTAGCAAATGGAGTTATGTCCGATGAAATTCTCTGTTTTGACTTGTGCCATACGTTTCCGTCTTTTTCGGGTTTAACAACTAACTTGCCTTTGCATGTGTTTGTTCCACCGGTGGTGCAGGATACGCTCACCTTTTTGCAAACACCTGTTATCCTCACTGTTTGATAGTAGTTTATACACGTAAGTATGTATAAGTTCTATGTCATCTTAATATATCACTTGTGTAATCCCTCTTTTTGGGGTGTACTACAAACATAAATCAAAGTTTCTTTTGAGCTAGCATGAATATCATAAAATACTCAGCAAGTCTATGCTTATCA
This sequence comes from Haliotis rufescens, assembly GCF_023055435.1. Classification (NCBI taxonomy): domain Eukaryota; kingdom Metazoa; phylum Mollusca; class Gastropoda; order Lepetellida; family Haliotidae; genus Haliotis; species Haliotis rufescens. The sequence continues at coordinate 3,992,097 of NW_025963846.1, read as the reverse complement.
TTCCCTCTACTCCTACCAAAGGCTCTAATTGTGGCTCATTGTTAAATATTCTTCACGAATACTGTAGTTTAGACCGCTAGTTTCTGAAATGAACATATTTTACAAAAATAAAAACAATTGTTTAATTATATTAATAAAATATATAACTGCAGTAATCTAGTCTTGCTAAATATGATTGACTTGCATCGGCTGTATTGGATAGATATGTTTCAGGAACTGTATGACAGGCCTAAAATGCGTCACGAAAGTGATGCGATTAACTTTGCTTTCGACCTGTAAAAGCTTACCAGCAAACGAAAACACCAAGACTGTCGACTTAGAATTCTATGATGTAGTTTTGGTGGCAGTTCGATCGAAAACTGCCATTTGCTATCTTCAAAATCTTGACTTCAACTGTTGATCTAACTTCTATTAAATCAAAAGCAGGAACATTTATCCTCATCTTTCAGGAAATAAAACATGAAAGACTTTGACATCTTGAGTTTTGCTGATTTCATACTGAATTCACTACAAAGGACAACTTTATGACGGGGGTGGGGTCATATGAGCCTTGATGGCAAAGGTATCAACATATGTGAGAACAAAGAAACGTGAACCCAATAATTCAAATGTTGGAAAAAAGGAGAAAAACAGTACAGTCACGGTACCATTTCCCTCTCGCTTAATTGTCTGGCATCCGTCACCATCCGGCAAAGTCCGGTGGTCGTCGTTGTCCAGTGTCTTTACATTCATTGTTAGAGAATTGGTGACCCGTAAATTTGGTGTCCTCCCATCTGTCAGACATCCCACTTGTTAGACACTTTTAGTAATGGTTGATTCATTACTAATCCCATGCCTGTTACCTACTGTTTAAGTGGACTCAGTCCTTTCGTCACCCATCTATCAGCCAGTAAGGAGTAAGGAAAGAACACCACAAACTGTTACTCATGTTTATTTACAACACTAACAATTCAAATGACATGAGTCATATCAACAAAATTAAATCAATGTCAGCACTAAAACACGCATATCAAGTATGTATTGTATTGATTTGATATATTTATCTCATACATGTTTGCTACCTTGAGGAAGCGTATTAGGGCCACGGTCTAAGAAAATGTATCTACGTAGATGAAAGTAACATCGACGTCGCGATCGATGAAACTATAATCTACGTAGATGATGCTTAGCTGATTTTTATATGCCAATTAGAGTAGGTTGGTATCCTACATAATAAAATAATATGCACTTCATGTGGTTTAAAAGACATCGGTGACGAATACCAATATTTGTGTTTTTGTGTTCTACATCTAACAAAACAAGACGTAGATGGTTGACTCATGTCTTCATTAACCAAAGTTCTGTTCTGTTAGAGCGCCTCACTTCTAATTGACGTATTTATCATATATAATGGCTGCATTATTTAGTAAATATAATATTTAAATTCGAGTTTGGTTTGTTGTGAATGAGAATGTCTGGCAAATGATTCTCATGTAACAGTTCTCTTAATTGAACAAACAACAATGGGATTATCCTCTTCTCCATCTACTGGGATAGAATATGCTCAGTTTCTTTTGTAACGCAAAGGCAGTAAAGATGTCATCTGCTTCAGTGTAACAAGTAATCGTTTTGTCTGTTTGAAAATACGGAAGATGTACAGCTATATGCATTTACCAAGGGTACAAATCTACGTTTGTACATAACTTCATAAAACATTGATGCATGAACATTCCGTTGGAATTAAACTAACTGAACAGAATAAGCTGTGGATAAAATGATGTTTATGAAATCACCTTCATATAATTACTTAACATTAGTTGTGTGTTCATGTAGTCTAAAACATAGTATCATAAGCAATCATATAGTTTATATAATATAAGTATCTTAACAGACAACTTGCAATTGTGAAATAACTTACGGCGATACTAATGTCAAATCTTCCCCGATCCGTCTTGTCCATGTGGAGGCCCATTTGAAGATACTTTTTATGCTCGAATGTATATTATTTCAAATTTTTAGAACTGATGCTTACTTTAATCATGATTTTACAATTGGTGACATTCTTTAATGTATATATGACACATTTAGCATTTCCTATGTTAGTTTTCTTATATTTATAACACTAAGAGAATTGTGATTACAGAAGTCTTCATTACATTAAAATTACTTTTGATACTAATATCTAAATTATTTTGATACTAATATAGGAACAAAATCATCCTGGTTTCGATATGAAAAGAATAATACCTTATAATACCATACGATAATACAATAACACGTTATCATAGATCCATATCTTAATCCAAGACACGTATTATTGATATATCATGTTCTTATATTACAGGTTTCGAATTTCCCCCACGCCACTGCTTTGAGGCCATACAAACTAAGAACTACAATTTGGAAAATACCGATCATGGTTTGTTTCATCCGAGGCTGTAATCTATCCCAGTAAGCAGATGGGCCTTGTGATAACATTGTCTCAATTTAAGTAATGATAAATAAGACAATTTAATTATTGGACAGAGACAAGAGAACTATTTAAAAAATATTTACGTCATGGGGGCTACTCAATGTTGAAAGGATAAAGGGTGAAACATTTCATTTTGTTCTGAGGTAGTTTATGAATTAATTTATAGCTTTTCGGTACTATGAGCACATTTATAACGACAATAAAACAACCATGTATTATTCTTGCTACTTGCATGTATTACTCTACTTATGTTTAATTTGTTGGTATATGTGTGCTATGCTGCGGTTAGCAACAATTTGCTCATCACACATTGGTGACACTGAGTACGACAAGGTGGTGCTACGTACATATTTATGCAGGTCATGCTGACCTAGCTTGTACCAGCTACATAAATCCCTTCCCAAATGCACTCTTAACCTTTCCAGTTTATTGCTTAGACAACGGCTTGTGCCTACAACAGCCACACCCGTCGTAGTCGTAACTATTTGTTTTGACAGGAAGGAAGTTTGACAGGAGCATGCGCAGACATGAGTTTCCTCTCAGGAAGCTTACAAGCCTTCCTCCCACGCATGCGCAGTGGGTACAGGTCAGCAGCCATTGTTATCAGTTGTAAACAATGACAAGCAGTTTCCACCACCTCCCCAACCTCCTCCCAAAGTAACCTCATGGTCATACCAGATATGATATGAAATTTATATTTTGTCTCACTTTATGTATCATACTCAAACTTGGGAATTCTCAGGCGCGGCCCAACTATCCTCCTCAACTTGCTTGGAGGCTTACAGCCTTACTATCCTCCTCAAATTGCTGGGATAGTTCCCCCTAAAGTTCAATAATCCACATCCAACTTGTAGGCTACTTGTATGCTCATTTATCGCACCATTTTGTACCGTTCTGTGTAGTCACTCGCTGTGCTCTGAGGCTCAGAACTATAGCCAGCGTTTGATCCCAATGCTTGGGCATGACCGATGCTCGATCATGTACACACTTAGTGCCAACGATTTGGCCGTCCAGTTTGCCCTGTCATGTTATTATTTGCAAGTGGCCAAATCGTTTTCAATGCTTGGCATGATTGATGCTCAATCATGGGCACCCGTAATCATACCTGAGAATTCCCCATACGCCAAATTTATAATTTTGTATTTTATCATAATAAATGTTTGAAACTACTTTGTGTTTGGTTGTCGTTATAAATGTAACCGTAATTGTACGATAGGCTTGACCGCCTTTCTACGGATAAAATACATATCTGTCTGATACGAATATGCATCAATATAAAAGGAATTATATCAAATTTTAGCAAACTAACACTTCTCTGAAATGTGATTATAGTCGTCGGGTGAACGACCTGTGCTCACTTAATATATGGATATAGTTAAAATTGCAATCGGGATCTACGAATGGTGCTGTGCTATGTTCAATTTTTGGTGTGTATGTGCGCGCGTGTACGTGTGTTTGTGTGTGTGAGTTTACAAGAACCTTGTAAGTTTTAAAAAGGAACACGAGATTGAATAACTCAAAAAAAAAACCACTGGGATATAATAATTATTTGTTGAGTTCATGCTGTGATACAAATCCACTGTAACAATTTACATAAACGCCGATAGCACAGATGCTGACATGGATTACTCTTCCTATATTTGGCTAAAATGATTTTTGTCCTTATGACAATATCTGTGATGTATCATATTAATTATCTTGGAAACAAAATATAATTTGACAATTTTTCATAAGTTGACATGTATCATGGTGACATGCAGTTCAATTTTGTTTCTTAAATGCGTGTTACACGAATATGTAGTGGTAGAAACATCTGCACACAAGTTGCACGTCAAGGTCTTTACAGGGACAGCGGGTATTATTCTTTAACCAAGGACTGTCTCCTTGTGTATGGTCTTCATCGTTAACACATGAGATCTATCTATTGTGGCCCGATTACCCGAAGCTTGTAAATTATAGTGACGTAGACGTCCTACTTCATAGGACAAACATATTTAAACAGAATGTCAACAACAAGATGAGATAAAATGGCGCTCCAATTATTCTGATCAGACTGATCATGAGGTCAGTAAGTCCACAGCAAGGCTATTCCTTCCACCACATGTCTCTCATTGCCTTGACGGTTACATAACTTCCTGACCTCCCTGTGTTTAGGTTTGTCTCTGAGCGGGACAGAGGCTGCTGTGACCATTTGGCTACAATCAGTGACACATAGTCATAAGTACAATGACAAACAAAGGATCAGCAAGCTTTCATTATGTCAGCCATTTGTTTCATCAGTTCTCCCCACAACTAGGAGTACATAACACAACCCTGATAAACCAAGTTATTTTACAGTATCCGTCTAGTGGAACCAGAACGTATCTAAATACCTGGGAGACAGACGCGAACGTTCGCGTTTGGGGCAGTGATAATGTTCCTTCAATTTGAATTGACAATGTGAAAACAAAACCTGTTTGAGCATATACACGATTTTTGATACCAAGAATGTGCCAGCCTACTTGACATAAATGACGACATGAACATGACATAAAACACGTAACGTGTATCCACGGCCATTGGGACTTTTGAACACCTGTCTGTAATAACCTATTCAGTTTGTCTTATTTATTGATAATGACGAATTTCACATCAACAATATGTTGAATCGGTACTGTCAGACCCTGTGTGTGTGTGCGGGCATATGGACATATGTGTGGTGAAGTTGCTATTTCAACACATAGTTTGGCGTCTGCATGGAGTTAATCATGGTCAAGGTATCCCATACAGTGGCACACGCTCTGTTCAAGAAGTCAGCAATAGTTTATTGAAAGGTGGTTGGCTTCGATAGGACATTGCTCACTCGAGTAACGAGTGGAGAGATGGGCATAGGAACTTTGAGGGTGGAGTTGTATTCACTGTTCAACGGTTTGAGCAACCACAAGATGCTGAAAATGCTTGGAATTCATTTTAAATAAATCAGAAGTTATTACTCACCCCGGTATTGAAAGACTTAATGACTCAGTCAGAACTTATGTGTGGGCTGTTGTTGGGGCTCAGGCGCAAACACGTACACACATCATTGGTGGATTCGCAGCATTTGTTGCACAAAAGCAGTTTGCTGAAACGTAGAGGCTGCTATTTCGTCACCTGTTGATCCACCTTCGGCCGACAACCCATATCAAGATGTTCTACAGTATGCTGGTGGTAAAGTAGACTATGTTTTGGGGACAGGTCTGTATATGACACCGAGTAACATGGAACTGTTTGTTCAAGTAGCAGGTTATAAAAATACAGTTGTAATTACTACTGATAAACGAACACTAGGTATCAATTCAGATATTAACACTGTCTTAATAACTCACCCAAGCACGGGTGAGACGGGAATAGTCAAACCACAGCCATATGCTGTAATTCAGCCAAACACAGAAGTAACATCTCAACCACGTTCAGTAATTGAACAAACACCACATATCGTTACTCAAAATCATCAACATTCGATCAGAAAACAACACTTAGAGTGGGTGGAATTGCGGCAGGTTTATTCATGATTTGGATAAATAGTTTTACTTCTTAATATACCATGAAGTGCAGATGCAGCTTTCCCTGCAAGATTTCCTAGAGCTTCATCCTTATCATTATTAAAAAGTAGCAATAACAAATGAAAAATAATTACATTTCCAGACGAAAGGGAAAAGTGTAAAATCGAGAAATACAGAAATATATTTTCTCATGACATGAAAGAATAGTGTAGATATGTGGCCATGCTGCGTTCAAGACACACTTCTTCTATAAATAGTAAACTAATAGTGAACGGTTTAGTAGAACTGTTTGTACTCGTCATAACTAATGTCGGTTTAATAATGCTAGCCCACTGAGGTTACCATGCCGACAACAAGTACCATCTTTCAAAGTCTTTCAGTAAGAAGTGTTCCCGTTCTGCTCTCCAGACAGACTGACGCTCTTTCCACGAGACCACGGTCCGTTACCGGCCCTGTATTATACGACATTTCAAGGGCAGATTTAGCATTGCCAAAAGTGTTTTACACCATTATAAAATTTGATGTTATCACATAATATTATGACAATAGTGATAGTTTTTGTCTTTGTCTTCCTCCTCGTAAATGAAAAGGATTTTATTACATATATTACCCTTCCAAGTGTTTGTCTATGGTAAGTTAATGATAGCAGTGAAAGGTACATGTACCTTGAATCAATACTCTCAGTTACATGTACGTGTACACGCATAAACATAATCACAGAAACCACTTGAACATAATACCCTTCAGATTCAAATTAACTGTTTAAGTATCACTTTCAAATCTTTTATAACCGCCTCCGTGGTCGAGTGGTAGAGCATCCGCCCGGAGAGCGGAAGGTCCGGGGTTCGATCCCCGGCCGCGTCATACCAAAAGACGTTAAAAAATGGTACTTGTTGTTACCCTGTCTGGCGGTCGGCATTAAGGGGCTAAAACAAGGACTGGTCGGCTCGGAGTCAGTATACTGTGTCTGAGTGGGGTATTCATGTTAAACTGCAGCATGGTATCTCAGTGGGCTAGCACTATAAATCGGCATCAGTCCGGACTAGTACAAGCAGCCACACAAACACACACACGTACATGCACGTCGCTATATAAGTGCAATAATTTTGGACGCGACGTTAAACCCAATTTCACCTCACCTCACCAAATCTATTATATTATATATCAACTGCATCGTGTTTTGCTCTGCTATCTGCTGCAATAATGAAATGTTAAGGGTCGTGTCCAAACGATATTACCACATTAATACACTGTAAAAATATGTTGAGGTATAAACTGGTGCTTAAGCTTTATGTTTAAGTCCCAAAAGGAACAGAGTATTCGATTTGAACATAAACATGTTTATAAAAACTGTGTAATAAAGTTAATGGTGACATTCCTCAGTTAACCTGTCTCTTTCACTCGTCAATCTTCTGCTGTTACAATCGTTATATCAAAATTATGTTTGGGGTCTTGGTGAAATTTAATCACAATGCAATTAAATCAGAAGAGAAATGTCGATCGTTTCGTGACACCATTAACTTCTTTCAGTGGCATTTAGAAGTTGGTGTGATGAAGAAAGACAAGTTCTATGGATGAACAACTTCTTTATTACAATTAGTGCGACGTTTCGGTGTAGATCCTAAATTTTAACACCTTGACCAAGCAAGTGATGGATAGTGCTTACTTACTTACTTATATTGGAGATTTTACGTTCGCTTTCCGACTGCAGCGTATTTCACACACGGGCCCAGCCAGGCCATCTAATGTGTTTCCGAAAAGGGGAAAAAGTTGTTTGGCAATCCAGTAGGGGTGTTTTAGTGGTTGCTTATATAGAATTTGGAAATTTTGAGATTTGGAAAAAATGCCAAGAGGGCTGGGGGGCGAACTAAGGGAGTTGAGTATGGAAGTTTTTTAGTTTGATTATGTGGTTTGGTTTTGGTAGTTTATTGGGGTTTTAAATGCGATTTATTAGTCCTGATTTGATTAAGTATACGCCTAAGGCTTTAAATTTTTCTATTTTATTTCGTGGATTTAGGATTGCTTCTAGAGTAAGAGCCTTATTTAGATTTAGGGTGGTTTGTAGTGTAGTTCGGTGTGTTAGGTAGTGGATGCAGTGTATGAGTACGTGTTCTGGGGTTTCTTGTTGTTTGCAATGTGGGCAGGTTCCTGTTGCGTGTTTTTATTTTATTTTGAGGTTGTTATTTAGGTTGGTATGTCCTGTTTGGAGTTTAGAGATTACTCTATCGATTTTTTGGACGGATGTAGAATTTTTGGTTTGGTGAGGGTTTTTTTTAGAACCTTTTGATTTGGTGTTTTTTTGATTTTGTGCTTTATCGGCGTTTTCATTGCCGTATATTCCTACGTGGGCGGGGATCCAAATGAATGCTATTTGTTTGCCTGCCTTAGTTAAATCGTTTGAGCTTTTTAGTATTTGATTTATTAGTTCAGGGCGGTTTTTGGTGTTTTTATTTTGGAGGGCTTGTAGTCCACTGAGCGAGTCGGTAAGTATTAAGATTTTTTGTTGTTTTTTAGATTGTTGATCATGAAGGGCTGAGGCCATGCCCATTAGTTCGGCCGTGAATATTGATTGATTGTTTGGGAGTCGGTAGGATTGTGTGGCTTTAGTCGGTTGTGTGATATGGACTCCGAAACCTGTGTGTTTGGAGATCGGATCTGAGGATCCGTCTGTGTAAATGTGACACCAATTTGGCCAATTTTCATGTATGTATGCTAGTGTGGTGTTTTTTGCTATGTTTGCATCGGTTTGTTTATTTATTGTGCTAGCTAGTGTTATGTCTATTTTGGGTGTTTTAAGTTTTGGGGTGAAGATATTTGATTTTTTACAGTTTTGTTTAAGATTGTTTATTTGGTGTTCATTTAAGTAATTGATTATTCTTTGGGATATTGGAGTAAGTAGAGGGTGTTTTCGAGCTAGGGCTTGGTTTTGGGGGCTGATATTTTTGTTTATTAGGTTTTGAATTAGAGGGTTGGATTGAGACGCGGCCCAGAAATTTAGAGTTAATTGTTCCCTACGTAGATTTAGTGGCATTTCTCCTGTTAAGGCCTGGAGTGAAGTGTATGAGGTGCCATGTTGAGTGCGTGTTATTAGTTTTAGAGCCTGCTATTGGATTGAGTCTAGTTTTTTGCTTAGGGATTGGTTTAGGATGACGTATATGGCACATCCGTAGTCTATTTTAGATCTAATTAGTAATATATAGAGTGAGAGGAGGGTGTCTTTTGAGGCCCCCCAGTTTGAGCCAGTAAGGCACCTTAGCGTTTTTAGATCTTTGCTACATTTAGTTATTAGATTATTTATGTGAGCGTCCCAGGAGAGATGTTCATCGAAAATTAGTCCTAAGAATTTGGTTGTTTTAGGAATTGGATTGGTTTGTTGTTTAGCTGGAGTTTTGGGGAGGCGGGTTTCATGTTTTTGTGTTTAAATACTATTCCTGTAGTTTTTTTCCGAGTTAAGGGAGAAGCCCCATTTGTCAGCCGATTGCTGTATTTTGTTTTAGAGATTTTTGAAGTAGGTTTTGGGCCATTTTAATGCTTTTTGTGCGAATCCAGAGGGCTCCATCATCCGCGAATTTAGATGTGTTTATTTTAGGGGATAGGCCCTCGAATAGATCATTTATCATTATATTGAAGAGTGTGCCCTGGGGAGTGCCATTTTCTAGGGGACATTGGTCCGATAGCGTTTGGTCTATACCCACGGTTACTTTACGATTGTTTAGAAAGTCCTGGATGTAGTTTATTGTTTGACCTTTGAGTCCTATTTTTTTTAGCTTTTGTATTAGCCCGTCGTGCCATACCATGTCGAAAGCTTTGGAGAAGTCTAAGAAGATGCCTGTAGTATATTGTTTGCTGAGTTGTCCTGTTTAAATGTCCTGCTATAAACGGGCGAGGTTATCTAAGGTTGAGCGGCCAGGAGTGAAACCACTTTGATCTGGGTTTATGATGTTATTTTGAGTTAGGTAATGTTGTAGTCTGTTTTTAGCCATAGATTCCATTACTTTACATAAGTTTGAAATTAAGGAAATTGGTCTATAGGAGTTAGCCTGATTAGCTGGTTTATTAGGTTTAGGGATTGGTATGATTAAGGCCTGTTTCCAGGGAGTAGGTACTTGTCCGTTTTGATAGATGAGATTGTATAGTTTAAGTAGTGCCTGGAAGGGTTTAGGGGGGAGTTTTTTAATTATTTGGTAGGATGGATAGTACCAAACAACGTAGGTATATATACTTATTTACATCAATGTTTATACAGTAAGTTGATTGATGGACACAGAGAATGATTAAGATAATAGGAAGCCAGTGGATGACAATGGGACAGGGTAAACAACCACGGAAGCTGATTGGGATGATTGGAAGCCAGCGAATTAATTGGATGGACATAGGGGTTTAGCAATTAGGTGATGGTAAGCAGGCGGGATGTAGTAGCCTTGATCTCTGTTCATTGCTGACTGGATCCTTTGATGTAGATGGCTTCTAGGAGTTTCCTGATTTTGTAGTCTGACTGATTGTTGGCCAGGAACTTGATGTTGTTCCACTGGATGTTGTGGTCGGGGTGGGTTTGGGTGTGGTCGGAGTTGGCTGATTTAGAGTCATTTTTTTGTACCGAGGTCTTGTGTTGTTTTATTCTAATGGGTGGGGGCCTAGATGTTTCCCCTACATAGGAGTCGCCACAGTCACATTGTATTTGATATACGGCACCAACTAGGTCTTCTTTTTTTTATGTAGAGGGCCTGCCATTGGCACTGAGGATGTTCTGGATTGTCCTTCCTCTCTGGAATACTGTTTCAATGTTGGCGTGGTGTTTGAGCAGTCTGCGGATCTGGTGGCTGGCTGTTCCTATGTAGGGAAGACTGATGACAAACGGGGGTGTCTGTTGTCGAGGAGGCCGCTCTCTGGGGCTGAGCATGATGTTGATTGTTTGTTCAACTAGGCTGGTAGGATACTTGTTGAAGTTAGTGAAGACATGGCGGAGGTGGTTGAGTTCCGTTTGTAGCTGTTGTGGCGTGGAACAGATGTTGCGGGACGTCGGGCTAAGGTGGCGATAATTCCTCTCTTGATTTGTGGTGGATGGTTAGAGGAATTGTGCAGAAACTGATCAGTATGGGTTGGTTTACTGCAGACACTGGTGTGGAGTTTGTTATCGTTGTCTTTCTGTACTCTTACATCTAGGAATGGTAGTTGTCTGTCAGCTTCTTGTTCCATAGTGAACTGCATCCTGGGGTGTTGGGCATTCAGGTGGTTGAGGATGGTTTTGGGGTCATGGTCAGGTTGGAGAATGACAAAGGTGTCCTCGACTTTCCTAAACCAGCAGAGGGGGGTGATAGATGATGTATGGAGGGCGGTTTCTTCTAGGTCCGTCATTTCATCCTTGTAAGCTTTTATATATGGATTGTGTTTTGCAGTGAGCTTGTCATTGCCAGAGTGGGGGCGGTCGGGTAGTCTAGTGATTAAAGCGTTGGCTCGTCACGCCGAAAACCAGGGTTCGCTTCCCGACATGGGTACAATATGTGAAGCCCATTTTCTGGTGTTCCCCGCCGTGATATTGCTGGAATATTGCTGAAAGCGGCGCAAAACCATACTCACTCACTCATTGCCAGTGTGTTTGAACATAGAATTGTAATTAACAAGATAACGTTATCCAAATACACAGATAAACATTATTTGTTGACAAAATATATTCTCATGTGTTTTACACTTTAACAGAGCCCGTGTTTCAGTTTTTGACTACGATGGGAAGGAATTCTGAGACAAAATCAGCTTTTCAAAATTTATTAAGATATGCACCCATCCTCGATAATCCAGTGTTTTAAATCTCCATTTTTTACAATAGCAAGCTTGGATTCATTCACCTCCAAACCTTTGTTTTGAGTCCATTCAAATTACATGTTTGAAACAATCGGAGAAAGCACCAGCTCTCCTTATTTGCCTGTCGGTTCATATGCACTCAGAACGTCCTGGGACCCGTTCCACAAAGCGATCTTAGCACTAAGGTGATCGTAAGTCCTATACTTTAACATAGGTTTACGATCATCGTAGCGCTAAGATGGCTTTGAGGAACGGGGCCCTGTAGTATAAGGACGTCTCTTAGAGCTCACTGACAGGCAAAGTTCTTTTCCACTTATAAGTTGATTTATTATATTATGGGTAGGTTCCTCGGCAAGTTATTCCCACATAAAAACGGTATCCATTTAACTCAGTTGCGGATAAATATAACAGGTCAATTAGGTCCAACTTTCAGTGTTAACCAAACATGTTGCGTCGCCCTTGTCTGTCGTTGATCGAATCATAATTGACGATCAAGGACCTGAACAATTACCAGGATAATTGTTCTCATCATCAATAACTTTAAGATATCGAAAATCGGTTTCTGAAAGGGGCGTAAACGTAGCTGAGGCTTTGGAAGTAGAAATTGCGAAATGAATAAACGATGGCGGTTGGGATATGTGTTCACATGCCCGTGCTTGTAGACCTCTGACGTTTGGGAACATTTCCCAAATAAAAGCAGATGGATTTGGCAGAATCATGTCCGTTTCTAGTTTCTGAGCTTCCATACGATCTGTTAAACACACAAAACGACTGCACATTGAGATTATATCCCGAGTCAATAAGTTTTGATCGGTTGACTACTCACCAATATGGCAATACTGTCACTTATGTCATTACTGGAAATTGCAGTCATTTACTATGGGGCTATTCCTGGAACTATATATATATGTGTCATAAACAAAATATTGTGTGAATGAATTTGGCCGCCTTGGATAGTGTTTCACGTCATAGATTGTCACATTAAAGATGGAGGAAAGCCTTAAGAGACACAGGTGATGGATGCTACTCGCGGACGAGGTCCACCAGCTTCGGTACAGCACTGTCAAATCAAGGAGTATACTCTGGGGTTCAAACCCAATATCAGAGGATGTATCTCTCCACGGCCTGGTGCATCTGATCTGAGCCAAGCTGGACCACGCACTAGTTGACATTTGCAGCAATCAATTTGAGGAACGGCTCTCAGGCGTGATAGAGTCATTAATTTGCCGATTTAGCTGCAGATACATTCAAGAATCACAATTATCTCCAAGGCTTTAAGATGTTGTTCCGAAATGAAGCAGGGAGCCATCGACAGGCCGGTTTCACGTTGGGTGGTTCTAATATAGCGGTGATCACTATAATCACAGCAACATGCAAATACTACATTGGAGAGAAAATAGCAGAGTAATGGAGACACGATACACTCGAGGAGAATGAGTGCCATCTAAATGTCAATCCCTGATGTAATACTATACTGTAAAATATATACATAAAATGTAAACACAGACAGTACATGTTTAGATCTAAACATGTTTAGAAATGTTTAAGTCATAGAGGAATACACAACTGAAGTGTTCTAACTGAATGCATTTAGGTCTAAACACATGAAATGAGGTATCCCCTCACAACCTAATTACCACCTAAACACAACATCCTTATAATCTAAACATGTTCGGAATTTAAACACGTTTAACATGGTTAGATTTTAAACATGTTTAAAGGTTAAATATGATTAGAATTTAATCATGTTTAAACATGTTTTCAATTTTAACATTTTTAGAAGTTAACATGTTTCAATAAAGTGTGTCATCATACAACGAAGGATGAAACGTGGTTTATTTCACGATTAAGCATTGTTCTATCATGACGTCATTTCTGAAGATTCGAATATGCGCTCGCAACTTGATGACGTCATATATTGGACGACGTTATGTTTGAGAGGGAAGCGTCTAGTTAGTTGTTCCCCTTAGATACAGCTGGGCTACGCAGATAAACGCAGTGGCCGAACGATCGCATCCAAAGGTTAGGAGAGATTTAACAATCGTTATTAGGAGAAAAGATACAGATGATCGACGTGATTGTGAGAATATGCGAGAAATACCAAACCCACCTGTTCGTAAAATGGACTTATCCCATATTTCCGAGGTCGGATTCTATTCAGGGAGTCATCATAACATTTTACCAACATCCTTAAAGAGGCTGCGCCCCTCATGGTTTAATCTCTCTGCGGTGTTTTATTGTACGATAAACAACGCCCACTCGTCGTTAATTACTTAATTAGACGCTAAACATGTTTAGCTGTTGAAAACAATCCTAAACATGTTAAGCCCTACACATGTCAAAATTATGGGACAAGAACGTGTTTAACTTTGTGTTCAGGGTCTAAAAACATTATTACAGTGTAGAATACGGATGCTTAACATGAATAGGATGAAACGTCAGTTTTCTGTCATCACGTCGTGCAGGTAACAGTATCCGTGGTAAAGTCAAAAATCATAAGCTCGAATTCCATAAACCGCTATGGTTATTAATTGAAATTACAATCTCATCCTACCAGGTACCCATTCATTGCTGAGTGAGCAGAGGCATATTTCGAACTAACTTGCCTAAAGAGATACAACTGATGTTATGGGTTGGGGCAGGACGTAAGGAGTCAAGCTTGCTGAACACAATCACCCATCCACCTACTCTCCGCGACTGATGTGTTACCTGTGCACTGTACAAAGGGCAAACCCACGTTCCACCACTCTGCTTTCTCGAACGGACAGCTCGATACTTATTCAATGGTTCCCCAGGACTTCGAGTTGAAGACGCTTCACTGTAAATATGTTGTATGGCGCTACTTACTACCTTTGGTGGCTTTTAAAAATAGAGTGAGTGAGTGAGTTGGGTTTAACGCCGCTTTTAACAGTATTCCAGTTATATCGCAGCGTGTCAGCTTAATGTGGGAGGAAAGCCCGAAGTGATGCAGGTCTCTGACGTTTATCACTTCGGTGAAACCCGCGAGCACGGGTATGGTGCTGACAAACCTTGAAACATAATCGGGGCGAACCGGGATTCGAACCCACAATCATAGGTTTCTTGCGTGCCTAAGGGACGCAACTCTGCACAGCGAATCGCGGCGCCTTAGACGACTGGGCCACCCGTGCCCCCCTTTTAAAAATAGAACTTATTGATGTCATGTAAGTGAACTCGTTGGTTGCTTCTAACACATCCTTTATCGCAGAACATAATTATATTTCTCTTAGTCCGAAATCTTATGAGGTACATATAACTGTACATACAATGTTTGATGACGTATACAGGATTAACCGGAAGATTTGACTTTTTTCATTATTAAATTTAATAGTGCCTGTAATTCTAAAATTGTTTGGTCTTACTAAATATTTTTCTTTCTTTTTTTTAAATACAATTTTCCATCTGTCGAATATTTACATCCAAAAATATAACGCTATTCATCGTTGATAAAATCTTTGTCACATAAAAGATGTATTAAAACATTATAAACATGTTAGTTTGAACTATTTGTACATCAATGTCTACACACAATGGAATATACGATGCAGCAGAACGTGGATATCTCCCTAATTCACCACACAGCACAAATAAAGAAGTACTTAACAGGCAGTTTTTGATCATGAATAAACATGATTTCATCTCAAAGTAAATCGCTACATTGCTGGATTAATGCCGATGCATCTATTAATTTGAACTCACTCCAAGTATTAACAGTTCTTGAGATGTACCCTACTTATAAACATACCATATTCCAAACTGTCCTGCCTGTTGCACTTGTGAAAGTATTCAATCGTTGTCTCGTACGCATTGTCCCCGGCAGGTGTGAACGGCTGATGCAAATAACGGTAATCATATCTCCACAAAGAGAAGCCAATCATCACAATAATTATACCTCCAAATCTTCGTTATATATGCCAATTTTCGATCAATCATCAACTCCTGCTTCGTGTTAACGAGAGATGTCGCATTCATTGGCGTACCTCAAAAGCCAAAAGTAAAATATTTCACGTGTACCCTTGGTAACTTAAATATTTTAATTGTCTTTTTTTCGTTCACATCCGTGCATAATGAGTGAGGTTATTTTTTTATGCATTGCAGTTACTTTCAATACTTATTCCCGTTATATATTATTTTACTCGTTAACGAGGTCAAAATATAGCTGTCACGTCCTTACAATGTTAAACTGATTTTGAAAAAAAAACAAAGGGAAAAAATGCATGCTTGATACACAACAGAATATTTTCAGCAAAAAGTGTTTTATTAGTCGAGTATGTTTCTGTATCGCAAATATCATAAATTAGGAAGTAAATAGTTGCGAGCCTTTGGTCAGCATAATACATATTGTTTATTCCTTCATGCAATATGATATTTAGGATATGGAAACACGAGGGTAATAAGATTCCTAATACATCTATTTTTTTAGATCGTCATGTTTAAGATGAAAGTTCACTCAATCATAGTCTGTCTTACAGACCCTGATACAAATATATATCAAATACAGCCCATGCAAGTCTATGATTTTTGGCAAGTCTAGATCACTGCAGTATCAGGAAGAGAGTCACAGGGCTCCTTTTTATTATATTTTTATTAAGATAACTAAACAACTTTTTTTATGTACGATATGTTCATTTCAGAGACTAGATGTTAGTCTAACTCAATCAGGAAACTTTCGAAACCGTGTAAAGATACAATGTTCCAGCGAAACGCCGTTGTTTATGTAGTACCAAATGATTTGTAGCAATGTTTGACTTCAGAATCACCCACACATCGAGAAACTCCTATCTAAACTTACTGGAATGTTAGTCATCAGTTAATTAAGCAAGCAGACATTTCATCGATGCATGGAACTTAAAAGTAGTTCCTTTTGGGTGACATCATTTGCATCTATATCGGATCAAGATACCAACTTTATCGGAATGGTTTATCGCATCGATAGCATTATCCAGTAGATGATAAATAGATTTACACTTTGAAAATGTGTTTGGAACACATACAAGACATGTTTAGGAATGTGTTTAAATCCTAAAAGGAATATATCTTTGGTGTGTATACGATAAAATGCATATCATTGTGTATTATCCTAATAATCTAAACATGTTTAAATAAGGTGCATATCATTGATTAAGTCAAATATTGATAAGATGTAGAATGTACATTGGAATATCTGTGCAAATCAGATTCACAGGCACTTGCATAATACACACACCACCAGGACTTACAACGGACTTGGTAATAAAATATTAATGCCAAAAGTACAAATAAACTAAGCTATTTAAAATAAAAATAAAATAAAAATAACCATAAACAAAGCGCCTTTTTCATATTACATACAATGAACTTCAAAACGGGAGGGGGTCTCGGATCTGTCCCACATTTAGACCCTAAACACTTTTACCTAAACACTTTAGACAGAAATACACAAGGGGACATGGAACGTGGTTAGGTTTGTGTCAAGGGTCTAATCACATTTTCACAGTGTATCCCTGAAAGAAAACAAGGGTGGCAGAACCATTAAAATGAGCTTTTAGTCGCGCTAGGATCCGCCAATCGTAGGTTCCAGTGTGGTGTGTAAACGTCCGGTACATCGTGGACTGGTGTTAACAGATTCTTTCAATTTGGGTATCGACACGTAACAGTTGATGCATGTCATCTTATACCAATTGCGTAAAGTAAGACGAGTTTTATGGATGAACAACTTCTTTATTACAATTAGTGCGACGTTTCGGTGTAGATCCTACACCTTTATCAAGCAAGTGATGATTGGGCTAAACAACATAGGTATATATACACTTATCGACATCTAAGTTTATACAGTGACTAGTTGATGGACACAGAGAGGTGATTAAGATAATTTGGAAGCCAGTTGATGACTAATGAACACAGAGTAAACAAGCAGAGTAAACAAGCAGACTGATGGAGATGATGGAAGCCACTGGATTAATTGGATGGACAAAGGGATTTAGCAATTAGGTGATGGTAAGCAGGCGGGATGTAATAGCCTTGGTCTCTGTTCATTGTTGGCTGGATCCATTTGATGTAGATGGCTTCTAGGAGTTTCCTGATTTTGTAGTCTGATTGGTTGTTGGCCAGGATCTTGATGTTGTTCCACTGGATGTTGTAATCGGGGTGGGTTTGGGTGTGGTCGGAGTTGGCTGATTTAGAGTCATTTTTTTGTACTGAGGTCTTGTGTTCTTTTATTCTAATGGGTAGGGGCCTGGATGTTTCTCCTACATAGGAGTCGCCACAGTCACATTGTATGTGATATACGGCTCTAACTGGATCTTCTTTCTTAGATGTAGGGGGCTTGCAATTGGCACTGAGGATGTTCTGACAAACGGGGCTGTCTGTTGTCGTGGAGGCCGCTCTCTGGGGCTGAGGATGCTGTTGATTGTTTGTTCAGCTAGGCTGGTAGGGTAATTGTTGAAGTTAGTGAATACATGGCGGAGGTGGTTGAGTTCAGTTTTTAGCTGTTGTGGCGTGGAACAGATGTTGCGGGACGTCGGGCTAAGGTGGCGATAATTCCTGTCTTGATTTGCGGCATTAACTCTTCCACGACAAACATGGAGCTCTGTTCGATGGTTACGACTGATGCCGCCCCACGCCATGACACTCCCCCCGGGGTCAACCTCTGGTGGTTCTTGTCTGCTTGTATCTGCTCAGTAGCCTGAGGACTGTTAAATGATGGCATTGAAACCGTTGTGCAACGACTCTACTTGACGTACCAACTTGAAGCATGCCCAAGGCACGTTCACGTTCCTCTGTTGTTAATCTTTCCATTTCTTGTGTCAGTACCCTTTACGTCTGCAGCAACAAATGATGTGGCTTTTAAAAGTCTGTCTTTTATAGCCCTATTCTGCATGCTTCCCGTGAAACAAAATACGTTTTCCATTTGTTGCGTTTTGGCGATGTCGCTCACAAAAAAATTAGGAATGTGTTTTGACGTGCTGTTCTTCTTCATGCTTCGTACAGAACGTCGTATTTTACTTATATATTTTCATATGACTTAAGCCCGGATAAAAATACATCCATTTTCATGGTGGTACGTTTTCAATGCTGTTGAGTATATTTACGATATTTATGATGTCACCAGAGACACAGCTTGTAACTGTGCAGTTCCACATCTGTTACAACTGCTAGTCTGCCTTCGCGTTTTTTGGCGACAGGCGCTATGCATCTGCTGGTTGGGGACAGCCTAAACATTTCCCGATCTACAGCCGGCAGATGCTTCCGGGCTGTTTCGTTAGAAATCTCTAAACTGTCAGGAAGGTTCATTAAGTTCCCAGTTTGAGGAGACGTTGTACGAGCAAAGGAGGCATCGGCAATATTGCAGGTACGTACGTTGGCTTTTCCCAATGTAAACATAAATACATGATTTCATTAGTGTGATTCGTATCAGTGCCGTTTTGATAATATATACCTGGTCGCATCTTAAATAGCTCAATGTGTGAAGCCCATTAGTTATACGAGACCGCCTCCGTGGTCTAGGGGTGAGGCGTCCGCCCGTAGAGCGGAAGGTCCGGGGTTCGATCCCCGGCCGCGTCATACCAAAAGACGTTAAAAGAAGGATTCTTGTTGTTACCCTGTCTGGCGCTCGGCATTAAGGGGCTAAAACAAGGACTGGTCGGCGCGGAGTCAGTATACTGTGTCTGAGTGGGATATTCATGTTAAACTGCAGCATGGTATCTCAGTGAGCTAGCACTATAAATCGGTATCGGTCCGGACTAGTACAAGCAGCCACACAAACACACACACGTACATGCACGTCGCTATATAAGTGCAATAATCTTGGACGCGACGTTAAACCCCATTTCACCTCACCTCACCCATTAGTTAAACTGATACTCACTCACTCACCTAAATAGCTACATGCACGAATGCCAATAGTACATATATATGACCAGTCAAGAAGTAGTAGCTAGTATCAAAACAACCACAAAACAACTTAGAGTGATAACTTGAAGGTAATCGCTATAGAATAAAGAGGAGATACGGTGATGCACGTTGCTATGGGTATGTTATTCACGGCAGAATTGTTACTGAGTACATATATCCTCTAGGACTACAACAATAACTAGTATTTAGATCCATAATCAAGTAACTTCAAAACGTTCCAAAAGTTTCTTTCCAAGTGATAATACCTTTTTCGCGAACACCTGGCCCCGGGATCATGAAAGTGGTCTTAGCTCAAATTTTTCTAAGCACGAATTTTGTCTTAAGTTTTTAAGATTTTGCTTAGCTAAGAATCGGTCTAAGACTGGATCTTGAAACGGTCTCAGCAAAATCTTAGCTAAGTCAAAGTCTAAGATCGTCGTCATAGGGACACGCGCACGTAATATCGCACTACGGTAATCATTGGATGCCGAGGTTATTTTTCTGACGCACATTTTCCTAAGATCGGAAGAGAGAGGTGTCTATTATAAGATAATAAGATGTGTTATGGGGCCTTTACACAGGATGGCGACCTTTGTGCCTCCCGTGTGCGACCATAAAATTTACCAGGTGGTCGTTGGAGGCTCAATTGAGGCAGAATGGTTGCCTAGGTTGTTCCAAGGTGGAGCACAGGCGGTTCAGAAATCGCCATGGACGCCAATAATGTTTGAACATGTTGCATTGTATTTTATTGGTGAACGATGATTGTGGCTGTGTTACATTGTTTCTGTTGAGATTCGAAAGACGCTCATTCATTTTATTTGGTCAGTGATTAGTCGCCAGGAATGTAGTGCTATTAAATGTATGTTTAATAGATAAGAATGCAAATTAAGTACTCCACTTATTTTTATTTGAACACATACCTTTAAAGATTACACTGACCCAAAAATAGACAACAATCATTTATTCTGATAGAGAACATTCATTTAAACAAAGAGAAGTTGAAGAAGGACCCTAACCTTAAAGTGTAAAATGGAACGTGATTGGGCTTGACACTTCAGTCATATGCCTCAGTCATACGCTATAGAATAAGGAAGAGATACTGTTTTGCAGGTTGATATGGGTATGTTATCCACGGCAGAGTTGTTACTGAATACATACAGCGTCTAGAAGGCCCACAACAATAACTGGTCTTTAGATCCATAATCAAGTAACTTCAGAACGTTCCAAATGCTACCTTTTTCGCGAACACCTGGTGTCATCACGGATTTTCAGTGATCCATTCTTGTCACAGCTAGTTTGCCTTTCACGTCCTCATTATCTGTTTCGTTGGATAAACAAGACTTGTTTCTCTGTCATTGACGTTTTATATTATATATATGCATGCAGATTTCAACTCAATTAAAAGACATTTGACGGACATACGATTGAGCCCTCACATCCTGTGGATGTCACAGGGACATTTGTTTCCCTCCTCTTCATCCTATGTTGACAAGTTCGGAGTGTGCGGAGATTACAAAGTGTAGTCTGGGGTTACAAAGTGCAACAGAGGCAACTGTGGGTCCTGTCAACAACGGATGGAGGGTAGCCAATAGGATTTAGAAACAATGGTATTTTCTATATCTACTAAAATGTTCTGCCAAAAATGTCATATATGTAATTCCATGAATAGGGTGCAAAGAAACATACATTGGAGTGAGTGAGTGAGTTGGGCTTATCGCCGCTTTTAACAGTATTCCAGTTATATCACGGCGTGTCAGCTTAATATGGGAGGAAAGCCCGAAGTGATGCAGGTCTCAGACGTTTACCATTTCGGCGAAACCCACGGGCTCGGGTATGGTGCTGACAAACTTAGAAACATAATCGGGTCGAACCGGGATTCGAACCCACAATCATAGGTTTCTGGCGTGCCCAAGGGACGCAACTCTGCACAGCGAATTGCGGCGCCTTAGACAACTGGGCCACCCGTGCCCCTCCATCAGATCAGACAGATTAGTTGATATGTAGACAAAGAATCTTTCAAGTGCATGCATCTGCCACTTCAGGAATAAATTATTCCAACAGTCTCTTGCATGATATTCAGCAAAGTCATATGAACAAGCTAAAGAGAGCAAATTACAGCCGCCAGGCTCATCACACGATGTCGAATGCTTGAAAAAATAAACACAGCTCCTAAAAACTGCATTGGCTAACACTGAGACTGAGAATCATGTTCAAGCTGTTCTTTGTCTACAAATCAGTCTATAGTCTAGCTCCTGTTTACCAACACGAACTTACAGGGTTTCACGAACCTGAACGGGCATTGTGATCTGCATGCAACAACCGATGGCGGTGCTACAAGCCAGGACAACGTATGGAACAACGTATGGAAACAGAATCTTTTGCCGAGTTGGCGCTGTGGACCCTATTTTAATTAATCAAATACTACTCATGAAATAATTTCAGGACAATAGAGAAACAGTCTGTCCAAATTGGTGTAAGGGCTATAAAGAATAGTAGTTTCATGTCTGGTTTGTATATGAAAGGCATAAACCCTTTACGAAAGTATATTTTTGACATGTAATAAATCAGTATCAGCATCAAGTATCTTCCAAAATTATCAATTATAGTTGTAATTGTAACAAATTGTAGTACACCAAATCCAGTGTTTGTGTTCGTAAGTGTTTTTTGGATTATCATCCAATATAGTCACTATATATTACTACCCCAAGTAAGTACAAGTCAAGTTATTAATACAACGATGGTTACTTAATCGAGGGTTCCCTTTTCCGGATTTAATTGCTATGCAAACAATGAAAACAACAGAACTCTAAATCTTTTTCAGTGTTCATCCAAAATGACAATTTTAGTGAAAATGTGTCACAGTTACCTGTTCCCTTTGATTAATATTGTGCACACATTCCCATTGTTCAGTTTGGGCGTGAGATGTCTGTCGGACTGTTGCCAAGGTTGCCACTTCCTGTTACGGTGCTCTTTGCAGACTTACCGGTAGTTGCACATGGGATGAACACTTGAATGAAGGTTTCCCGGAAGGATGCACTGAGGGCAATGTAGAAGAAGAAGTTGGTGATGTTACTGAGGAGTTCACAAAAAATACCAACTCTTGCCACGAGTAAGAAAAGGAAGTGCTGTTTGACATTTATGCCGTAGTCATCGTTGAAGTTACTGATGAAGGCATTGGTGTTGGCAGGCAGGGCGAGAATAACAACGACAACGGTTGACACCATGATGGTTATTGTCGTCTGCATCTCTTTCGTCTGCGCATCTCCCGTGCTCTGACTGGTCTTCATGGATTGTCTCTCTTTGCTGTGACGTCGGAGTGATATTACAATCAGGAGGTTGAAGACAAGGCATCCGAAAAGCATGAAATATACAAATATGAATTGGCTAGCCAAGCTGCAATTCGCAAAATGAACTTTATCCTTGACATACATTAACGAAGAGTCTAACCTGTAAGCTGTAGTGTTGTCGGAAGTGGAATAAGATATGACAATATATTTCATTGGGCTGAAAATATGTCCGACGAAACTTGCCGCCATTATTAGTGCGCAGACGACACCTGGGTTTTTCACGAGACGCATACTTTTGGCTTGTAGAGGAAACGTCACAGCAATGAATCTCTCAGCTGACACCAAGCAGTTGTAACAAAATCCAACTCTCCTGAGAGCCACAGTTGCGTAGAGGTTGACGTAGAGGCCGTAGATGAGGTAGAAGCGTATACTGACGACTTCTCCGCGGTATATAAATTTCATTGTACTGGCGAAGATGATGGTGGTGAGGTGGAGGACCTCGGAAATGCAGAGAGCCAGCAGGATAGTACTTGTAGGGCTTTTCATCCGTTTCTGACTGAACACGACGACGTTGCAGAGGTTGATGGCAAGGGCGATGACATTGAGGGGAAACTGAATAATCTGTAGCACAGTGTTGAAGGAGTTGTAAGTAGTTTCAGTCACACTGCCAGAATGGATCAAAGCGAATGGGGAGGCTGAGTTGGATTGCATTACTTCCTTGTTCGCAGTATTGTTACCGGTGTCGTTCATACTTTTGTTGTTGGCGATGCTGTCACTGACATCCATGTCGGTCGCATTATATATTGTAGCAGTTGTCATATCCGTTCTAGCACGCGCTGATGTTGGAATCATGGTCGACTCCTTTTGCGTTAACGATGATCCGTCTTCAACCGTGGAGTCATCTGTGATGTCGCGCAATGTTGATGTCACGGTTGACTTCTTTGGCGTTGGCGACGATGTTTCTACAACTACGGACACAGACGCAACTGTGCCATCATGCAATGTTGATGCTGAGGCCAATTTCTGTTTCGTTGACGTCAATGTGTTTACAACCAACATGGCACACAACCATTTCAGCTCCATTTTCATAAAATAAAAAATTCCTTTCTTCAAATATAAGTCGTACTTCGCACCTCTTTTTTCGGTGAGTGTTGACAGTAGTACTATCCAATCTGACCACCAAATCCCTATTTGTACGAATCAGTCCAAAGAGAAAGTATATATTCGGACAGCATTAACATATAACGGAATTCTTAGCCAATCACTGTTCGCAGTTGTGATTTCTCTAATAAGACAACGGCAGATATCAATAACAATCATGTGACTATTACCATTCATTATGATTGATTCATTACTGGCATTGTTATGTGTGCGACGTAGGATCCCTGAAGAATATAGGAATATCGATATGGATGGCATTCCTGTGTACTTACGGAAAAAAGGTGACTTTACCCGCTCATTATGATTGATCCACTATTGTCATTATTGTGATATCAGGACTCTACATATAACTGTAGATCAATAGAAACGGTATTCGTGTGTGTTTGAACTAGTCAACATCAACGTTTGGTCAAACTTGAAAAGTTAATATCCGAGCAAATATGTTATTCTTGTTATCGTAACGTTATGCTAACATATCCAATGGTGTATTGATTGTTAAGGTAAGGAAGCAACAACTTGTTAAGGAATATTCAGTGTATGGTCCATGTTTAAAACACATCGATCACATGAACCTGCTGGATTGAATAACAAACAATCCCTTGCTTCTTTTGAAGCGACCACAGTACACAATCGAGTATTTTACAAAACAAGGTAGTCAAAATGAAATCGTGCAGCTTAAACTGTTCAAAGTGTCTGATATAAATTCAGCATTATGTGCTCCACTAAGATGGGATGTGTTTGACATTTTAATGACTGTGTGGAGTCCTTACCAGCGACGAATCAACCCCAACATCATCCAACATCACTCTTCCAACTTTTTCAGTTTGTAGACAGTAATAAGCAGTGTCTTGAGTGTACAGAGTACTGCAAACAGCTTCAGGAGCAGAGCCATTAGTGATGTCATTTGATTGTGACGTCATGGTAACAAGTGACGTCACAATGGTCTGCAAAGCACTGTGATGCAATTTCATTGCAGCGATATCTCCTGCGGGAGCCAGCTTTGGATGGTAAAAATGTCATCTGTCATCTGTAGTTCCTTCCATTTCGATTATGTGACGGAACGTATTTATCAACAGTAACATCATGACAACCGGCTGTGTGAAACAATACGTGGAATGGGCATCCTTAAGCTCATTAAGAACAATATGTGTTGAGGTTGATAATTGTCAATGATTACCGTTAATTACGAGCTTCACTCACGCCAGTGGCATAGAAATAGACATAGTTTAGTTTCATTTGCATAAATAACCACTCACGGTGGGACATAGAAATAAATGCAAGAAAGGCATTTGATTAACAGAGGACACTGACATGAGTACGAGTATGAGAGTATACATTAGAATGTTTTAAGTATACATGAGACTAATCTGCAGAGGTTCCTTAACACTGAGACTTTAGTGAGTGAGTGAGTGAGTGAGTATGGTTTTACGCCGCTTTTAGCAATATTCCAGCAATATCACGGCGGGGGACACCAGAAATGGGCTTCACACATTGTACCCATGTCGGGAATCGAACCTTTGGTCTGCGGCGTGACGAGCGAATGCTTTAACCACTAGGCTACCCGACCGCCCCTATTTCTTTAAAAAAACAAAACAATGATTAAATGAGCACTTATTTGACTAAAAAAATCCTTGTTTGATGTAATGTTGAAATACTTATCCCTACTGATGGAAAATCAATGCAGTCAAGCAGGACATGCTTGACCGTGATACTTTCATCACAAGGGATGCAGAATGGAGGATCCTCACCTTTTAATAACTATTCGTGGGTATATCTGCTGTGGCCAATATGACATCGTCGCATAATGACCTCTTAAAATCTGGACTGACAGTTCAAGTAGGTGTAACCGATAGTTGGTTTAATTTCATGTAATTTATTGATACCTACTTGGGTGTCCCACTTCTTTTGCATGAGATCCCTGATGTAACATCTAATAACAGGCTTATAATCACTGTGTGGGATAAGAAGTGGTGATTTGTTGAGCGCTGCTTTTGCAACATGGCTGGGTAACCAACAGCAAACGATTTCGTATTGGCCAGTAGCAAGATCATTAAACAATTCAATAATTTTGATTAAAATCGGATGCGTACAAGATAGATTTTAATAGCTTGAAGGCAAGAGAGTGAGTCTGAAAATATAATAAATTGTTTTTGTTTTGATTGGTTATTGATGTATTCTAGTGCTGTGAATATGGCCTTTGTCTTCGGCCGTAACAATGGAACAGCTTTCTGATATTCGGTGTAATATAGTCCTGGGTCCAATGACAGTGGTGCTGGCAACAGAGTCACCATCCTTGGATCCATCTGTAAATATAGACTTGTAGATATTGTATGAGGATCGTAATTGATTATATTCTTGCAGATAAATTAGTTGATTTGTTTCAGATTTTTTAAAATTAGTGAGTGAAAGGTCTACTTCAGGCCTTACTAGTTGCCAAGGAGGAGTAGACAAAAGACGGCATGGAGATATTAAATCTAAGTCAATATTAACATCTGCAATGTGAGACTTGATCCAAATCCCAAGTGGCGGTACAATTTTTTGCTTGTTGTGAAACAGTTCCTCATTGAGAGGATGAAAGACGCAGTTATAAGCTGGATTTGATGGGTTTGTACGTAATTTAGTTATATACTGAAGGGATAATTTTAAGCGGCGTTGTGCAAGTGAAGGCTCATCGGCCTCCACATACAAACTATCTACAGGAGAGGTTCTAAATGTTCCAAGACAAAGCCGCAGTCCTTGATGATGTATGCTATCTAATTTCTCTAAATTCCTTTTAGCAGCTCCACCATATACAATTGAACCATAATCTAGTTTAGATTTAATAAGTAATCTATACAGGTGAAGTAAGGTTGTCTGATCTCCACCCCACTTAGTATTTGCAACAACTTTTAGTAGATCAAGAGACTTCAAGCATTTAGTTTTAAGATATTTTATATGAGGTAAAAACCTCAAGTGGCAATCAAAAATAAGACCCAAGAACTTGGTCTCGTCAACAAACTTGATGGGGGTACCGTTTAACAACAGTTCCGGATCTTTATTGGGTCTATAATTTCTACAAAAATGGAAACAATTTGTCTTCGCTTTAGAAAATCTAAAACCATCTTCAAGCGACCACTTTTGGATTTTATTTAGGCAAAACTGCAGTTGCCTTTGTATTGTGTGCATGTTTTTGCCACAAGATATGTTGAAGTCATCTACAAAGAGAGACCCATCACTTGGAAGTTCGTATTGGTAAACTGGAGCTACACAAAGGACTGATTTGTAGACAAAGAAAGCTTGAACACGATTCTCAGTCTCACTGTCAGCCAATGCAGTTTTTTAGGACCTGTGTTTATGTGCTCACGCATTCGACATCGAGTCATGAGCCTGGCAGCTGTATCTGCTCACTCTTTAGCTTGTCCAGATGATTTTGTGGAATGTCACGCAAGAGACTATTGCAATATCTAATCATGAAGTGACAAATGCATGGACTATGCACTTGAAATAGTCTTTGTCCAGATATCATCTGAACTGTCTGACATTTCTTATCTGATGGTATGCATTTTTTCAGATGATATTCACATGGTTTCTCAAACTAACTGTTGAATCAATGATCACGCCTAGATTTCTTGCGCCCTTGCTTGTTGAACAATACTGTCCCTAAATCGTATGTTTTGAAGTTGAAGCTTGGGTTGCCTTACTTAGTTGTGATCAAAATTTCTGTTTTCTCATCATTCAATTTGAGAAAGTTTGTCGTCAACTTTTGATGTCAACCATGCAGGCTGTGATTCTCTGAAATGCCTCGCTAACCGATGATGGCGACAATGGTTTGAATCCTAGATAGTGCATTACATTTTGCATACGTAGCATAGCTGTTTCTGTGCTGCGACCAGTCTTGTAATTGCAGGACGTCCCCGAGACGTTTGATGTGCATGTGCTTTTCCAGTGTGGCTGCCGTTACTCGCTCAATAAACTTGAAAAGGAAGGGTTGGTTTTCGATCCAGCGATAGCATTTTCAGTAGAGGCAATATCATCGTTTCGTTCAGCGCATGATTAATCTCGTTTAGAGGATAGGGTGTGTAAATTTCACATTACAAATATGGTTGGTTTTGAGGTAAAATTAAATATAAAAAGTCGTAAAAGGTCACGTTAAGGTTTTCAAGATAGTTCTGAGTATTTTATTTGCTGATTTTGTACTCGGATTCGAGATCGCAAATATTCCTTTTATCCCATATATTTTTCTTTGCATCCCATTCAAGTAATTACATATATGACATTTCTGGCAGAACAGTTACTATCAGTTGTTTCTGTTACACTTTGTAACCTCAGTCAACTCATTTTGAGCACTTGTGACGGGTGCCACTGGTGGGGCAGGATACGCTCATCTTTTCGCGAACACCTGGTGTCATTACTCTTTCAAAGTGATTCATAAACGCATGCATATGGTATAGTCGGAATTGTAAAATCGACTCTGATTTTTGCAGAGATTTCTTTTGGATATAAAAAGGGTTCTGTCGCTTTATTTATATCAATGCGGGCTTTGGTTAAGATGTTCTTGAACTCTGGGACATGTCAACATAGGATGAAGAGAGGGGGAACAAATGCCCCTGTGACATCCACGGGATGAAAAGGCTCAGTCGCATGTCAAATGTGAAATGTCAAATGTCTTTTTAGTTGAGTTGAATTGTGCATGCATATCTATAAAACGTCAACGACAGAGTGACAAGTCTTGTTTTTCCAAAGAAACAGATTATGAGGACGTAAAAGGCAAACTAGCTGTGACAAGAATGGATCACCGAAATTCCGTGATGACACCAGGTGTTCGCGAAAAAGGTAGCATTTGGAACGTTCTAAAGTTACTTGATTATGGATCTAAAGACCAGTTATTGTTGTGGGCCTTCTAGACGCTATATGTATTCAGTAACAACTCTGCCGTGGATAACATACCCATATCAACCTGCAAAATAGTATCTCTTCCTTATTCTATAGCGTATGACTGAGGCATATGACTGAAGTGTCAAGCCCAATCACGTTCCATTCCCTACACATGTTCAACATTGAAGACCCGTCACTTTTATGTCCCCCGCCGTCAATAAGCAGGAAGCTTGTGGAAAACGGTCGAAGACCATGCTCATTCACTGTAGTTAAGTTCTTCTTTTGTCAATACGCGCGAGTTTTCGTTCAGTCAATACCGTATGTGTTTGTTGTTGTTACAGATTCATATTTGTTGTGTGCTAATTAGCTATTAATTGTTACTAATTAAGTAAAACCAAAAGGACTTTAAATCCCGAAGTGCTTTTACACTTTAAGGTTAGAGTCCTTCTTCAACTTCTCTTTGTTTAAATGAATGTTCTCTATCAGAATAAATGATTGTTGTCTATTTTCGGGTCAGTGTAATCTTTAAAGGTATGTGTTCAAATAAAAACAAGTGGAGTACTTTATTTGCATTCTTATCTATTAAACATACAATAAATAGCACTACATTCCTGGCGACTAATCACTGACCAAATAAAATGAATGAGCGTCTTCCGAATCTCAACAGAAACAATATAACACAGCCACAATCATTGTTCACCAATAAAATACAATGCAACATGTTCAAACATTACTGGCGTCCATGGCGTCCATGGCGATGTCTGAACCTCCTGTGCTCCACCTTGGAACAACCTAGGCAACCATTCTGCCTCAATTGAGCCTGACAAATTTTATGGTCGCACACGGGAGGCACAAAGGTCGCCATCCTGTGTAAAGGCCCCATAACACATCTAATTAACTTATAATAGACACTTCTCTCTTAACAACAAGCCGCCGTCTGAGTATTTACAATGCCACATCCCCAGTTATAGCGCAAGTAATACAGAAGAGAAGAAGAAGAAAAAGAATATTTTATTATAGTGTCACCCGCAATGACAAGGCAAGAATGTAAAAATTCAGCGGCCGGCCAAAATGGCCTACGAGACACTGAAAGACTCATAAAAACACTATTTTATATATGTACACACCACATTTAATAGCAATTATGAAAATAACATTCATAATACTATCCCCCATACAAACATCCTATATACACACAACCACATCCATTTCCACCTCCAGGCCTTCACTCACAGCAGCTTACGCAAACCACGCAAACACACCCACATATTCAGACACACCCAAACCCTCATTGACATCACTTCAATCACATCCGAACCCTCGCTCGAACCCTCACCGTCACACATCACTCTCACACACACCCTATTTCTTAAACACACCCTCACCTGTATCCGTTCCCGCATCCACACCAACTCCCTCATCCGCACCCATCAACCACGTCCTCACTCGCATCCACATCCCCCCCCCCCCCCCCCCCACACACACACACCCGCGACAACATGAAACAAGCACCCATCACAACCCCTCGGGCCAGCCACCCATCACAACCCACAGCACCCCCACACATCATACCTACAACACAACAAAACATGATAGATGATAAGAATTATCACACGCACACAACTACCCAGTTTATTGTTTTATATATTTTCTTCTCCGATACATTGAGAAGATTAATGCAGCAAGTGGTTTAACCAGTTCGTCGCACTGCATTAAGAATACGGTTTGGTCTGCCGGATACATGACCGTCCAAAACGTATGATGTCCGAAAAACTATAATCCGACGATATTAAGAGTATTTTATATATTTTCTGTGCAAACCCCTTCTGAAGTTTTAATGATAAACACAACTTTTCAAATAGATCTACTTCACTTCGTTGACACGACGATGAGATCGCTATTCTGGTGCATTGACTATAAATGCACATTATACTTATTATACTGTGGGAATTTCTTCTGAAGATTATTTCAATTTCAAACTTTGCTCTTAAAACGTCGTTTTCAAGAGTGACATTTACCTGTTTGTAGGAATAGTACAAAAAAGAGTTGATATATTTCTTGACTGATTTCTTGATAATGATTTGACATGGCAGAAATTCACAAAAACTGGTATTATTTGAGTTTGATACATTCAGTAATGTTTTGAGGGTGGTATATATACGAGCTTTAAAAAACAATATTGGAGCTTTGGTATGTAACAGAGTGCATGTATTATTTCTCTGTGATGATTGACATGGTAGAAAATTACAAAAACTGGTATCATTTAAGTCTGGTATGATTGAGTGTCGTGAGTATACTGGCTATGACATACTACATACAAGTGATAGGGCTCTTTTATGTTTGTTGTGTAGCAAAATGGTATATATATATTTTCTACTAGAGTAAATTCCTCGGTAGAGATTATAACACATTAGATAAGTCGAAGTAAAATCGTAGCCATGATCACCAGCACACTTTTTTACCCAAAGTATCCACTTGAAGGTTTACCCAAAGTATCCACTTGAAGGTTTACCCAAAGTATCCACTTGAAGGTTTACCCAAACCGTCCTGCGATTGTAATAATTCTTTATAATCCACTCTTTCTTAATCTTTTTGAGCTCCCCTTTAGAAAAATTTTCTGATCACCACCACGTTCTCAGAAAAACACAATTGTCGAATGACGTCAACAATCTTCAGCTATGACATCGTGTCTAGTGTAACGTCATTCCGACAATCCGTCACAATAACAATCGGAAAGATATCAACAATGCCGTTGGGGTGATATTTACTAGAGCAAATACGGTTTTTATTAACAAAGCTATTTCTAACCGTATGTGAAGGAAACACGTATCTGTCATCTGTAGTTCCTTCCATTTCGATTATGTGACGGAACGTATTTATCAAATCCTGATTACAACTGTAACATCATGACAGCCGGCTGTGTGAAACAATACGTGGAATGGGCAGCTGATTAAGAACAACGTGAGTTAAGGTTTATGATTGTTAATGATTCTCGTTAATCAATACGAGTTTCGCTCACGCCAGTGGCAGATATACACCAAAGCGGCCCAAATATTAATTCACGTCTCCCAATGAATTTCTGGGCGTGATAACCGTGTAAAAATCCGCCCGAAACCCAAGCCGCCAATTTGTTCTGGGCGTGTTCATTGTTCCTTATAACCTTCCCCATTATCTGATTTATAATTAATAGTTTTCTTTTCCTGCTGTTTTTGAAATGTTTGGAATTGAGGGACATAATTTGAGGAAGAAGAATGTTTTGCTAGCGTTTCACCAAGTTTATTTCCATTATCAGATTTATTAGTTAATAGGTCATCCCCATTCTTAAGATGGTGGATGCTACATTTAGAACCCCTGCCTTTAATTTTCTGTATCATGTTCCATACCTTGGACATGGGCGTTCGTGAGTTTATTTTGGAAACATAATGTTGTCAAGATTGGCGTTTATTTTGTTTAAACGTACGCCTGGTGTAACAGATTGACATTAATATACCTATAATAATATATGATCCATAATTATCCGTCAGGATACTAGCATCTTAGACTATTAGCATTGTACATCTATACGCATGCGCGGCGTGAGTCCCAGGAAGCCGTCAGCCTGTACTGTATATCAGTAAACAGTGATGAACCAAACCCAGCGTTCGTTATGCAGTTCTCAGCTGATACGACAACCTGAGAATATTACATGGTGGCAGCGAGTGGGAAATGTATCTCGCCGACTTTAGAACTGTGAATTGTGAATATTTACCGCTGAAACAACGTTGGAAGAGATGTGTACATCGAACAGTTTGGACACTGAACAAAAGAAAAAAACGAAAAATCATCTGTGAAATTTGGCTTCGTCACCCTGTGTGTTTGATCATTTAGGATAAGTGATGGTGCTGAAATTGCAGAATTTCCATCGTTTGGAAAAAAAGACAAAATTAGGGGACTCACAACTAGGACGATGGGCTGACAGGCGAACTGAATCAATAGATCTATCAAATATCATAAATCATATATCAATGCGTAATTTGAAATTGTGCGCGAGTGTGAAATATTAACACGTCCCATTTTAATTCTGGATACCCAAAAGTCCAGAAACTCTACGGTCTTTGCCCAGTCTCGGTCTAAGGTATTTACAAAATTAAACATGCTGTTTTCATGAAAACATACCAAGGAAGAAAAAATGAAAAGAAATTGTTCAAAAACTCAATATTTACACTATGTCGCCCATGGGCGAGAATATGTTCCTTTACTTAAAACTCATGTTTTTGTTTCGCAAATCAATATATGTATATCTGTCAAGTATCATGACACAAAACGTAACTCAGTTTAACTTAATTCAACGATTTTATAGCGATATTGAAATATTTCGCCAATGGGCGAGAAAAAGGTTTGGCCCATGGGCGAGAATATGTTCCTTTACTCAAAACTCATGTTTTTGTTTCGCAAATACATAAATGCATTTCTTTAAAGTATCATGACACAAAATTTAACTCATTTTAACTTAATTCAACTATTTTATAGCGATATTGAAATATTTCGCCCATGGGCGAGAATATTTTCCTTTGCTCAACAGTTTTAGTTTCGCAAATACAATTAAGGGAACTCATTTTTGGCGTTATTAAAATATTTCGCCCATGTTTTCGTCAGTCCCTTTAAAGCATCAACTGTGTGCAAAATATATTGTATCATGTGAAATATACTTTATATCATATCATTGCATTACTATTTAAAAAGGCCTTTGGTTGGATGTTTCCTTTATAGAAGTTTAACAAATTTCACCTGTTTTACATATTGTAGCGATCTTTAATGAACCCGGCCTTACTCTCAAAACGTGTTGACAGTTTATCATACGAATTCATGGGCGTGTACTCCAATTCATTGGAGTTATATTCCACAACATTAGAGTTTAGTTAGTTTCTTTTTCATTTTCCATTTTATGTCCCGTTGATACAACACACTGGGCAATTACGTGACACTAAGTATGCAGTATACAGGTACACGTGCGCGTATTTTAATGGAAAAATAACGTCTTGCTGAATATCTCACATTGTACCGAAATCTCGAAATAATTATTTAATTACATGCGGTGTCTAACTGACCAGTGGGAATTATGTTTCAATGCGATTCTACCTAACAATGCATTTAATGAAATGAATGTAAAACAAACTCAACGGTTAAAAGGTTTCATTGAAAAAACTACCCCTGGTCTTGCCTAATAAAACAACTGCAACCCAACACAGATCAAAAGCAACTTACAAACACAATCATAATCTGGTTAATCTGTATCACTCAACGAGTTGGAGTAGCTCACTCTGCCCACAGTATGACAGTATAGGGCAGCTCAGTAATTAGGAGGTAAGACCAGGCAGGTACATAGCTAAAACCACCACACTAGCATACATACACGAAAATTGGCCAAATTGG
Source organism: Haliotis rufescens (assembly GCF_023055435.1). Classification (NCBI taxonomy): domain Eukaryota; kingdom Metazoa; phylum Mollusca; class Gastropoda; order Lepetellida; family Haliotidae; genus Haliotis; species Haliotis rufescens. The sequence goes on along the minus strand of NW_025963846.1, from coordinate 3,957,721 downwards.
TGTCACATATACACGGACGGATCTTCAGACACACAGGTGTCCTCCAAACACACAGGTTTCGGAGTCCATACCACACAACCAACTAAAACCACACAATCCTTCCGACTCCCAAACAACCAATCAATATTCACGGCAGAACTAATGGGCATGGCCTCAGCCCTCCATAATCAAGAATCCAAAAACCACCCAAAAAATCCTAATACTTACCGACTCCCTAAGTGGACTGCAAGCCCTCCAAAACAAAAATACCAAAAACCGACCTAAATTAATCAATCAAATGCTTAAAAGCTCCAAAGACCTAACTTAGGCCAAACCAAACAAATAACATTCTTATGGATCCCCGCCCAGGAATATACGGTAATGAAAACGCCGATAAAGCAGCTAAACTATCCCTCAGAATCCCAGAAATAAGCTTAAATTTACCCATCTCAAAATCAGAAATTAAAAGTGTAAACAAGCAAAATTCACCAAAAATGGCATAACCTATATCTAAACACAAATAGCCAAATCAAAAAAGTACTCAGCAAACTACTAACCAAACCAAAAATTATCGATCTATCCAAAAAAATCGACAGAGGCATCACTAAACTCCAAACAGGACACACCAACCTAAATAACCAACTAAAAACACACACAAAACACACTACAGGTAACTGCAAACAACAAGAAACCCCAGAACAGGCACTCATCCACTGCACACACTACCTAACACATCGAACCGCATTACAAACCACCCTCAATCTAAACAAGGCTCTCACTCTAGAAGCAATACTAAACCCACAAAATAAACTAGAAAACTTCAAGGCCTTAGGCGTATTCTTAATCAAAACTAATAAAACGCATCTAAAAAAAAAATAATCTACCAAATCAAAATCACATAAACAAACAAACATCCACCATACCCAGCTCCCTTAGTTCTCCTCTCCAACCCCATCGGCATCTATTCCAAATCTCAAAATTCCCAAATTATATATAAGCAACCCCTAAAGACCCCTCTTGGGTTGCACACACCACTTTCGCCCCTTTCGCAACACATTAAATGGCCTGGCCGGGCCCGTGTGCGAAATACGCATCAGTCGGAAAGCGCACGTTAAATCTCCAAAGTAAGTAAGTAAGGCAGGTACACTGGTCACACTTGACTGGTCTGTCGAATGATCAGGTCGTCTGGCAATTGGGAGTGAACCATAGCAAGTACAGCGGGATATCTGCGAATCTTGTTGCTCCTTTTATGGGACCGATTAGTTTTATGACCACGGGCCTCGGCACAAGCGTGGTGCTGGAAGACAAGTTATACATGTACATCCCATATGGTGACTGTTTTTCGCTATTCATATTCTAAATTCATTCATAATACGACAACATTTTAGTACTTCAAACTTTACAATCACTTCAATATGTACAACAGATTGAACGAGAACAAATGACATATTGCAGATTATTAAATCATTGTCTCTATTATCAGCCGCTATGTTTGTATCGTTTGCATTGTACAAAGAAATATTGTGTCTGTCCTTTTGCAGATTTAGCCCCAGAATGTGCTCATTCGAATTAGGAACAAAAATAATTGCTTATCATGAGTATATACGATACAGTTAAAAGTTACTTGTACACTGTAGATGTATTCACTTTAAAGTCGTATACGACCTTGGCGAGCGAGTTGAATGACCCAGGTTAATTGGAACGAAGTCTAGAAAGGGTTATAAAGTTTTGTATTTGGTAATGTGTATGTTTGTTAAATGTGATTTTTTAAATTCCTTTTATTCAAAATGTAAAAAATAATTATGCGCTGAAAAATAGAGCTGACTTGATGGGAGATATGGCGTTAGCCACCTGAGGTTGTCTGGTGGACACGGTTTAACCTTACTGTGCCCTCACCCTGGTTGTTGTTGTCGTTGTTATAAGGGATTGAGAGCTACGGCTAATTGCATTTTTGGTTACAATCTGTCTCACTCAAGTGGACATGTGCAGGTGAACTCTGTTCAATTAGTATATGAAATGCCCCAAAATGTGAACTCCAGACAATAATAATCTGAGAGTAAATCCACGTGCGTCTGCTTTTCCCCTCGTTCACCTTCGAAATCCTTGATCACGACATAGTTCTGAAATTCAGTGACAATGTTGCTGAACAGTTGAATCTGATGGACGTATTGTGCAAAACCTGTTTGACGCTATTGGTTCCAGGACCACTAACACTGGGAAGAGTGGCACTCTGAGCTGAAAAAAGTTTGGTCCTAACCGCCCAAACATCTACAAGTTTTTAAGCTTGTAGACATCATTAAGAAGAAATTAACAGTCCCACGCTGAGACCTTTCTCAAAATTCTGGCCGGTGGCAGGCTGCCAACAAAGAGAAGAAAATATCGCAACCTCGACACAAGTGTGCTCAGTCAAACAATGAACTTACGACCGGCAGAAAACAACTCCAGTTGAGTGTGCCGATGCTGTATCTTAACCGCGTTGGCCTGAAAAATTAAACATGCTAATTAAACTCATAATCGTGTAATTATTTTTAAAAGAAACCGTATCTTAATTTGTTCTTTCACTGTATCATATCGTGTATTTCATCTGTATATGTGTAATGTGTATGTGTATAAATGACTACACTTTTACCGCATAATCTGCAACAGACTAATTAATCACCTTATTATTGTCTCTCCATTTCCCATGGCTGACTGCACTAATACCCTTTTGATTTAAACAGTATTTTATTTCCATTAATGTTCAGATTTTACATTACATAACGTTACAAAATGGAAAAAGGATGAGCAAACAGGCCAAAAAGGCCTATATTAATGCTTCTCCTAATATTGTACATCATACATGTAGATTGTAATGAAGTCTATAGAGCAGACATTAATGAGTAACACAAAATGAAATAAAATGGAAAGCAAGATACCAAATGCATTTTATATTCTTAAGTTGACACACAACTTACGTAAAGCGGTTTGTTTCAATGATGTAATTGTGAACTTATTTTATAATGTGTTCATTGTCTGAGGGAGATCTGATCTTTAAACAGTGGACACCGATTTCAGTATACATGTAGGCTCTTTGTTCAAAAAGGAATATGCAGGAAATTATATGAAACTTGGGGATTGCCTAAAAGTCGGGCTGGGCCGGGTCAGCGGGTAATACTCAAAATGGATTGCAGAATAATAAAACGAAACGTGCATATCTAGGCAGATCTCAAATGTCCACAAACGTATAGTTTTTCTTATTTCATTGAGTTTGAATCAAAGTGCATCTTCAACGATGTAATAAACTGATAATTATGACTACATACCGTGAGTCCTCATAGAAAAGTCAGTGTCTTGACTGTGTGTTTTCTTTGATGTGTTTTCAAGCGTGTAGGGGTGTGATGTCCTGGGCAGGAAACGATAGTGTTTTGACTACTCTTCTTTCATTAATTAACGTGTTGGGCATCCCTAATTAACCTTTACTAATTCATGTTAAACCAACACAGGATGTTTTCAGGAAGTGGATATTCGCGAATGTCACAGGGCTGACACGACAAGTGTTAACAACTGTCCTAGCACTTCTAAAGTTACTAAACATTCTTTATATCTAAAGACTAGTATTATATCTAATTTTATACCACTTTGTTGTCTCATATTGCGGTAGTTAAAGAAAACAAGATGCTCAAAGTGGAGCCCTTTCCCCTCTACATTCTCAACATAGTCTCTATTAAAAGTGTTTTGTCTGTGTTCGGTCCGACTTGGCCCGGGCTGTCAAAATCAGCTTTAAACACACAAATGTATCATCAAATGTGTTTATATCCATACCTAGTTTTCTTTAAATACGATGTACTGTGACAGGATCTATAGATTAGTATTATATCTACATATATGCCACTTTATAATGTCACAGTACATCGTATTTAAAGAAAACTGGTCCGTTAAAGTCAAGCACTTTTCCTGTATTTTCTTAAGAAAATCTCTGTCAGAAGTGTTGCGTCCGACTTGGCCCGGGCTGTCAAAATCAACTTTAAACACACAAATGTTTCATCAAATGTGTATACATTCATAGTCTAGTATTATACCTACCTTTACACCACTTTATAGTGTCTCACATTGCTGTATTTAAAGAAAACAAGGTGCTCAAAGTGAAGCCCTTTTCCCTCTACATTCTCAACATAGTCTCTATCAAAAGTGTTTGGCTTGTGTTCGGTCCGACTTGGCCCGGGCTGTCAAAATCAACTTTAAACACACAAATGTATCATCAAATGTGTTTACATCTATAGATTATTATTTTATCTACCTATATACCACTTTATAATGTCACAGTACATCGTATTTAAAGAAAACTGGTCCGTTAAAGTCAAACACTTTTACTGTATTTTCCTAAGAAAATCTCTGTCAGAAGTGTTCGGACCGACTTGGCCCGGGCTGTCAAAATCAACTTAAACCTCACAGATGTATATTCAAATGTATTCACATCTACAAACGAGTATAATATCTACCTATATACCACTTTTAAGTGTCTCAGTTCGCTGTATTTAAAGAAAACAAGGTGCTCAAAGTGAGGCCCTTTTCCCTCTACATTCTCAACATAGTCTCTATCAAAAGTGTTTGGCTTGTGTTGGGTCCGACTTGGCCCGGGCTGTCAAAATCAACTTTAAACTCACGGATGTATCATCAAATGTGTTTATATCTATACCTAGTTTTCTTTAAATACGATGTACTGTGACGGGAACATAAACATTATAATGATAATGATGATGATAGTTGTTTATGATGAGGATGATCACCATATTTTAACGTCTATGGTGAGATTAACAAGGAGGCCTTTCATGATTGAATTTAATCGTGCACTATTGCACATATTTATTTATCTGAAGATCCTCTTGTGAAGCATGTCAAGACTGAAAACAAGTCATTCAATGGATTTTCCCAAACGACCCATTGATGCAGTACTGAATATCAATGTTAATGTTTATTTTGTTGATGTTGCTGGACGGTACAGAAATGAGTGTCAATCAAGCGAAGTGCCATATCAAATCGACGCAGAACCAGTTACTTGCCACTCGAAAACGTCAATGTTTGATTTTGTGTCAAAGTTGATGTCCAGCTTGACACAAACACAGTATCTTTGGCATGGTTCGATCCTCTTGTTTCCGTAATGTGTGGTTTTGACTCCGAGACCATCAATGGTACGACCCAGAATATGCAGAGGGTGTCGCGGGAAATGATAGTTACATATAACATTCTTTGGAATACGCCCACGTACAGAGTCAGACGTATCCAAGAGAACAAACCTGATATGGTCCTTTTTGATAAATCCAATGAAACCATTGTATGACCGATTTATCTGTTTCTTTTGAAACTAATGAGATTCAGGAGAAACAAGGCAAAGACAGTATGAGGACCGTACTAACGAAATGTCAAGCTAGCTTCCCAAGTTGTTATACTCGCCATTCATGACAAGAAAAATCCCGTTTCCTGACGCTTAAAATAGTGTTTATATTAATTAAAATGCACATATTTTCCAAATATTCGAAATATTCCAGTGTCCACACCGTGCACTATCCTTGAAGGATAATGATGACGTAGACGACAAAAACGACAACGACAACAACGATGTGCTGGATTGACTTTCAGAAAGCATATGATTCTGTCTGTTTGGGAATGTTTGGACATGTTGAAGAAATTAACGTCAGTGTCCACATCGTCAACTATCCTGGAAGGTGTATCTTGCCACATATGTTAGCGGGTAGAGACACAAAACCAAATAAAGACATGACACATGTGTGTGCATACAATTTAGAATAATATGGACAGTTTACAATCTTAGACACATTCCACATTAAGCCATGTTAGATCTTGTTTTCACTGCTGTTTTATGTATGAGAACACAAGAAAGTACGTATTTGTCAGTCATTCAAATCTCGGGTTCAGCAAAAGTTTTCGTATCTATTTTTAGTAAAAATCGTTAGGAGTTTTGCGATCAGGGTGTTAGTTGTCAATTTTAGGTGCTTAAAATGCACTTTAATGAATCCTTGGAGTCTGTAACCTTGAGAAACGTTGTAATGATATTACTACACAAATCAGTAAAAGGTAAAGCATATATTTTGTGACCGGAACTAGCATGTTCGAGGTAAAGCTTACGTTTTGTGTACCATCAAAAGCATGACAGTGATGACATTTCTTCAAAACATGAACAAATCCCTATCATCCACAACATGAGAGTTATTTACCACGAATGTGTGTACCGAACTCTCGAACCTATTCTCCGATCACGACCGCCTCACCATAAAAATACATATAGATTTGGACCTGTGAAGATCAGGGTTAGAACAGATCTTCAGCAACCAATGCTTGTATTAAAAGGTGACTATGGTTGTCGTTAGAGGCGACTAACGGGATCGGGTTTGTTGTCAGGCTCGCTGACTTGGTTGATTGGATGCATGTCATCTTATCCCAATTGTGTGGATTGCTCGTGATGTCAATCACTGGATTGTCAGGTCCAGACTTGATTATTTGCATGACCTCCGTCATATAGCTGGCATATTGCTGAGTGTGGCGTTAAACAAAAAAACCCAAAACAAAACATATAAATTTAACCGCTTATTTCAAATTCGAGATAAAAATAGAACTGTGTACCATGATATCGAAGTTTGAATTTGCCACCGTGACAGCTTTAAGAAATCTTAATTAGAATATTTTTTATTTTACTTAACTGTAAACAATTCTCCTCGATACAGGTTGAGGAATCCGTAATGAAGTCAAAGAAAGTGCTCATTTGCAACTTTGTCGAACTTAGTTTTATCCACAGAACCACGGACATTTTTCGCAAAACTAAAATTCAACTCAATCCATCACTTGTTTTTCTGTCACAATGTTTATTGATTATTACCTGCAAAATACATTTCAATTAGTCATCGAGATACATTTCAATTAGCAACACCTTACGCCTGTTGTATTCTGAATTGATCGTCTATGCAATCGTATTTCTATGGATCTATAATACACAGTCTGTCACTCAGTTTTATTTTGCTTATTGACTTTCTACATAGGTGAACAGGGACATTTATTTTACATTCAAACAACATGTTATTCAGGAAAATATAATTACATGATAGGGGTTTGTGAACACACAAATAATTATTTATTCAAACACCTCTTCCTTTAAAAAAGCATATGTATTAACACACACAAATGGTTTTTACAAAACAATAGTTGATTTTATGCTTCCAAACAAACCACACGCAAGCTATTGTTGAATTTTAAAATATAGCCAAGGTAAATGTATCCACAATCATATTTAATCACAAATATCGTTCTGTTCTATATAAATGTAACAAGTGAACTAAGCATTTCAGTGGATCTTAACATGGACAAAACTGTTGGAGATGTTCAATGAGTGAATGTTTATTTCATGAAGTAAAAACGTAGATTCTTTCTTTTGGTAAATACATGTAGCTGTACATCTTATAGATGTTCCAAGAGAAAATAATATAATATCTACCCATATAACACTTTATAGTGTCTCAGATCGCGGTATGTAAAGAAAACTTGGTGCTCAAAGTGAAGCCCTTTTCCCTCTACATTGATGATACATCTGTGAGTTTAAAGTTGATTTTGACAGCCCGGGCCCATTCGGACCCACCACAAGCCAAACACTTTTGATAGAGACTATGTTGAGAATGTAGAGAGGAAAGGGCTTCACTTTGAGCACCTTGTTTTCTTTAAATACGATGTACTGTGACATTATAAAGTGGTATATAAGTAGATAAAATACTAAGCTACAGATGTAAACACATTTGATTATACATCTGTGTGTTTAAAGTTGATTTTGACAGCCCGGGCCGAGTCGGACCCAACACAAGCCAAACACTTCTGATAAGAGACTATGTTGAGAATGTAGAGGGAAAAGGACTTCACTTTGAGCACCTTGTTTTCTTTAAATACCGCAATCTGAGACACTATAAAGTGGTATATAGGTAGATAAAATACGAATCGATAGAAGTTAACCCATTTCATGTTACATCTGTGAGGTTTAAGTTGATTTTGATAGTTCGGGCCAAGTCGGACCAAACATTTCTGACAGAGATTTTCTTAAGAAAATACAGTAAAAGTGTTTGACTTTAACGGTTCAGTTTTCTTTAAATGCGGTACAATATGGCATTATAAAGTGGTGTATAGGTAGATATAACACTGATCTATAGATGTAAATACATTTGATGATACATCTATGTGTTTAAAGTTGATTTTGACAGCCCGGGCCAAGTCGGACCCACCACAAGCCAAACACTTCTGATAGACTATGTTGAGAATGTAGAGGGAAAAGGGCTTCACTTTGAGCACCTTGTTTTCTTTAAAAACCGCGATCTGAGACTCTATAAAGATTTATTTAGGTAGATATAATACTAATCTATAGGTGTGAATCCATTTCATGTTACATCTGTGAGGTTTAAGTTGATTTTGACAGCCCGGGCCAAGTCGGACCGAACACTTGTGAGACTGTTGAGAGTATGGGGAGAAGAGGTCTACTTTAACCAACGTGTCTGCTTTATCACGATGAACAGTGACATTATTAATTGGTATTTACATAGATATAGTACTATCCTATAAATATAAACGCTATGCAGACAGATGGAAATTTGTATCGCGATAGCTAGAAGTATTTGATACGTTTCAAATCTTATTTCGTTTAACGATTGCTTAACGATGTTACCTAGATCAGCGACGCTTACACACAGCTCCACATTCTGGTTTTCAAGCGATTTACTCCGAAATACCTAATTATGTTGCACGTTTTTGGTTGGTGATTGTTCAGTAATGTCATGTGTGTATGTTGCATCAATAATATGTAGGAATGATCGCCGATAATGAAGTAATTAGCCAATTACGCTTTGGGCCGTCTTGGCCCGGCCCGGCCCGACTTTTAGGCAATGCCTAACAATTGTACTTATGAGATATTTGGTGTCCCATAGGCCGTATCGGCCGGATGATATGCAATAATTGTTTTTAACTGTTTGTCCTTATGTATGTATATCATGCGACACCTTAACAAAATATTTTCTTCTTCTTCTTCTGTAACAATTAACTGTGTACTAATTACATGTTTGAATGTTATCAGTTTTGCGTTCTGAGATACAGTGATGTAAGCATCTTCTACAATTAACAATACATGTATATAATAAAATACAAAACTCTCTGCCGGAAGTTTTCGTGGAAACCATTCGATCAAGTAAAAATGACTGCGTGACAAGACGAATCAACTATTTATACCCGATAAAAGAAACTGCCTTATTTTAGGAACAATGCTATAACAGGACATTTGAAATTTTTAACAAGCAGATACATTAGAGACAGTGACTAGACTACATGTACGTAATCCGTATCAATCAAAGGTGTAAAATAACTGAAAATCCTTTCTGTCGGAGACCTACCAAATTTACCAAGTTTTATTATTACTATATTTATTACAATGCAAATACTTTAGTGATACATTTTTCAGAGTAGAGGGCATACACACAAGTATGTTGCTTCCGTGTGTGAATGCAGGTGATACTTGGCATATCAGTTCTCAGTTTTATACCGGTCGTATATCTGAATTTGTATATGGAACCATGTGTACAACATGACAATTACTTGCTAGTCGCCAGTCTACAACACACATAACACGGTCAAACAATTTTGGGCACCGCTTTTGCAAGTTATTTAGTACAATAATGTTTTATTAAAATCTATTTCAATTTGTTTTCATCATTTTCCCTATTCCATTCCATGCATGTTTATGTTACTACATGTACGAAAATAGAAATCACATCAACACAAAAAGAGAAAGTGTATGAGTACTAAAACTTGCAATAGATATTTGTACCCTACGCACACACACGAGTCCCATTCGGCAACACTCGAATAACTGTCAAACAAGTTTGGGTACCCCTTGTGTTCAGGCAAGTTATTGAGTTCAATAATTTTGTATTAAAATCCTTTTCAATTTGTTTTCACCATTTTCTCTATTCCATGCATGTTTATGTTGCTACATTTTATTGCTCATGTTCCAAAGTATTATAAAACACTTTAATGTTTCTCCTTCCTAATCTAACGTTAAAACATTTCAGGTCATTACCATCATCTAACACACAAGAGATGATACCAAGACATATTTAATTCGGTTTTATGGTCTATGCGGTCTTACAATTGATTTTATTAGTCTTTAAATCTTATGTCTAGTACATATTTTCACAAACAGGGCTGTTAGCTGATATAAGGAAGGTAACATCCAGTTGAATTCCCAGTTGACGTACTTACTTTTTGTATATCAAATATGAGGACTGTATACGACATACGTTAGTCTCTTAACGACGTTTCTACAATTAATATTTTGAATAAGCCGTTAATATGCCAGTTGTGACAGGCCTAGGGATGATGGTATGGTAGCTGTAGCAGACAGATTGACAGTCGTTGTTACGTGCGTCACTAGGTAATTAGTACCTCATTGACCTTGTTGATTGTTACTATACTTTGAGGATTTCTGTGGCTAGTGGCGGACGTAATTCAAACTACTTCCACACTGACACCGCATCAAATATATTTGTGTACCGATTACATAACTCTTACGGACAGAGTGGGGTGGTAGTTCACCGGACGACACTGTGTATATTGGGCGGCTCCTTTGATATCTCCTCCAAACATACTTTTATTGAATGACCCATTAAACGATGATACACATATCGTTGAATATATCAAGGCACTAATTCATCTTTCATTAACATTTTTTGTCTTTGTGCTTAATATATCCACATATCAACGATTATGCAATGAAAGACGAATCGGGGTTTTTCCATTAAAATACGCGCACGTGTACCTGTATATTGCATATCTAGTGTCACTTATTTTCCCAGTGTGATGTACCAACGAGACATAAAATGGGAAATGTAAAAGAAACAAACTAAACTTTAATTCGTTGGAAAATAACGACAGGGAATTGGTGTACACGCGCATGAATTCGTATGATAAACTGTCAAAACGTTTTGAGAGGTAAGGCCGAGTTCATTAAAGATCGTTGCAATATGTAAAACAGGTGAAATTTGTTAAACTTCTGCAAAGGAAACATCCAACCAAAGGCCCTTTTTAAATAGTAATGTCATTATATAATATAAAGTATATTTCACATGATACAATATACTTTGTACAGAATTAGTTAATTCTTTAAATGGAATGACGAAAACATGGGCGAAATATTTTAGTAACGCCAAAAATAAGTTGAATTAAGTTAAAATGAGTTGAATCATGTGTCATGCTTATAATCCCTTAATGTATTTGCGAAACTAAAACTGTTGAGCAAAGGGAAATATTCTCGCCCATGGACCAAACCTTTTTCTCGCCCATGGGCGAAATATTTCAATATCGCTATAAAATCGTTGAATTAAGACACTTAGTTAAAATGAGTTAAATTTTGTGTCATGATACTTGAAAGAAATATATTTATGTATTTGCGAAACAAACACATGAGTTTTGAGTAAAGGAACATATTCTCGCCCATGGGCCAAACCTTTTTCTCGCCCATGGGCGAAATATTTCAATATCGCTATAAAATCGTTGAATTAAGTTGAAATGAGTATTTCTGTGGCCAGTGGCGGACGTAATTCAAACTCCTTCCACACTGTGTCATGATTCTTGAAAGATATACATATATATATTTGCGAAACAAAAACATGACTTTTGAGTAAAGGAAAATATTCGGCCAAACCTTTTTCTCGCCCATGGGCGAAATATTTCAATATCGCTATAAAATCGTTGAATTAAATTAAAATGAGTTACATTTTGTGACATGATACTTGAAAGAAGTATATTAAATTTTATGTATTTGCGAAACAAAAACATGAGTTTTGAGTAAAGGAACATATTCTCGACCACGGGCCAAACCTTTTTCTCGCCCATGGGCGAACTATTTCAATATCGCTATAAAATCGTTGAATTAAATTAAAATGAGTTACATTTTGTGACATGATACTTGAAAGAAGTATATTAAATTTTATGTATTTGCGAAACAAAAACACGAGTTTTGAGTAAAGGAACATATTCTCGACCACGGGCCAAACCTTTTTCTCGCCCATGGGCGAACTATTTCAATATCGCTATAAAATCGTTGAATTAAGTTAAAATGAGTATTTCTGTGGCCAGTGGCGGACGTAATTCAAACTCCTTCAACACTGTGACATGATACTTGAAAGAAGTATAATAAATTTTATGTATTTGCGAAACAAAAACATGAGTTTTAAGTAAAGGAACATATTCTCGCCCATGGGCCTACCCATGGGCCAATCTTCGCACATGGGCAGGCCCATGGGCGACATAATGTAAATATTGAGTTTTTGAACAATTTGGTTTTCATTTTTTCTTCCTTGGATGTTTCCATGAAAACAGCATGTTTAATTTTGTAAATACCTTTGTCCGAGACTGGGCAAAGACCGTAGAGTTTCTGGACTATTGGGTTTCCAGAATTAAAATGGGACGTATTAATCCTAAATGTATGTATAACTGTTACATGTGTACAATGTACACACTTCTTGAAGAAACAGAAGTGTTAGATAAAACTGCTGACGAATAGCTATTAGGACAGTGAATTCATCTGTTAGCCACATGTCTTCGTGCTACAACCTCAGGCAGATAAATAGACACTGTTGCTCCACATCATGTCCAATTGGGCTACAGCAGCAACGCAATGTATTGATATTAGTAACGATTGTGATGCAAACAAAAAAGGCAAGGTTCAAGTTGAAAGGTAGGTTGGCCCTTCTGTGCGTTCTTGTTACTTTCCTTTTATGTTAGGGTGATGGCCTACATGTAATAACCTTTCCTCGTCAAGTTGAAGACCCGGGTTTCATTCCCCATACCGGAGAGGTATCCAGCGTATTGTAGTACAGAACAAGGAAACACGAGGGGGAACACTCAAGAGGGAACACTTGAGTACTTACAGAGAACACAACTGTAGCACGGAGGGAACACTACAGTACAAGGGAACACGACGGTAGTGTAGAGAGAAAACACTTCAGTACAAGGGTACACGACTGTAGTGCAGAGAGGGAACACTTCAGTACGAGGGAACACGACTGTAGTGCAGAGAGGGAACACTTCAGTACAAGGGTACACGACTCTACTGCAGAGAGGGAACACTTCAGTACAAGGGTACACGACTGTAGTGCAGCGAGGGAACACGACGGTAGTGCAGAGAAGGAACAAGACTGTAGTGCTGAGAGTGAACACTTCAGTACAAGGGAACACGACGGTAGTGCAGAGAGGGAACACGACGGTAGTGCAGAGAAGGAACAAGACTGTAGTGCAGAGAGTGAACACTTCAGTACAAGGGTACACGACGGTAGTGCAGAGAGGGAACAAGACTGTAGTGCAGAGAGGGAACACTTCAGTACGAGGGAACACGACTGTAGTGCAGAGAGTGAACACTTCAGTACAAGGGTACACGACTGTAGTGCAGAGAGGGAACACGACTGTAGTGCAGAGAGGGAACACTTCAGTACGAGGGAACACGACTGTAGTGCAGAGAGGGAACACTTCAGTACAAGGGTACACGACTGTAGTGCAGCGAGGGAACACGACGGTAGTGCAGAGAAGGAACAAGACTGTAGTGCAGAGAGTGAACACTTCAGTACAAGGGAACACGACGGTAGTGCAGAGAGGGAACACGACGGTAGTGCAGAGAAGGAACAAGACTGTAGTGCAGAGAACGAACACTTCATTACAAGGGAACACGACGGTAGTGCAGAGAGGGAACAAGACTGTAGTGCAGAGAGGAACACGACGGTAGTGCAGAGAGGGAACAAGACTGTAGTGCAGAGAGGGAACACTTCAGTACAAGGGTACACGACTGTAGTGCAGAGAGGGGAACACGACGGTAGTGCAGAGAAGGAACAAGACTGTAGTGCTGAGAGTGAACACTTCAGTACAAGGGAACACGACGGTAGTGCAGAGAGGGAACACGACTGTAGTGCAGAGAGGAACACGACGGTAGTGCAGAGAGGGAACAAGACTGTAGTGTAGAGAGGGAACACTTCAGTACAAGGGTACACGACTGTAGTGCAGAGAGGGAACAAGACTGTAGTGCAGAGAGGGGAACACGACGGTAGTGCAGAGAAGGAACAAGACTGTAGTGCTGAGAGTGAACACTTCAGTACAAGGGAACACGACGGTAGTGCAGAGAGGGAACACGACTGTAGTGCAGAGAGGAACACGACGGTAGTGCAGAGAGGGAACAAGACTGTAGTGTAGAGAGGGAACACTTCAGTACAAGGGTACACGACTGTAGTGCAGAGAGGGAACAAGACTGTAGTGCAGAGAGGAACACGACGGTAGTGCAGAGAGGGAACAAGACTGTAGTGTAGAGAGTGAACACTTCAGTACAACCACAGAACACGACTGTAGCACAGAGAGGGAACACTTCAGTACATGGGTACACGACTGTAATGTAGAGAAGGAACGCTTCAGTACAAGGCTACACGGCTGTAGGGTAGAGAGGGTACACGACTGTAGTGTAGAGAGTGAACACTTCAGTACAACCACACAACACGACTGTAGCACAGAGAGCGAACACTTCAGTACATGGGTACACGACTGTAATGTAGAGAAGGAACGCTTCAGTACAAGGCTACACGGCTGTAGGGTAGAGAGGGAACACGACTGTAGTGTAGAGAGTGAACACTTCAGTACAACCACACAACACGACTGTAGCACAGAGAGCGAACACTTCAGTACATGGGTACACGACTGTAATGTAGAGAAGGAACGCTTCAGTACAAGGCTACACGGCTGTAGGGTAGAGAGGGAACACGACTGTAGTGTAGAGAGGGAACACTTCAGTACAACCACACAACACGACTGTAGCACAGAGAGGGAACAAAGAGTGTGAAGACTCTTTCGATCGTGAGACTGAGTTTGTCAACGTTCGAAAGAAGGCATATTTGAGTATTCCAGAGTATCGCGGGTTGGTTAGGTGTTGTGAAAAGGGTTTTAACGTCGAGTTCAACATAAGTGCACTTCTATACCGACGTGCATGCACACGTGTTTTATGTCTGTAATGCATGTACTGGTCCGAGCTTATGTCGGTTTTACCGTACACGCCCACTGAGATACCACGCCATAGTTTAACATGAATACCCAACTCACACAGTATACTGACTCCGATCCGACCAGTCCTTGTTTTAGGCAGGGAAACAACACGTACCATTTAAAAAGTCCTTTGGTAAGACAAGACCGGCGATCGGACCTCCGCCCTTTCTCTCTCCGTGCAGGCGCTCTATCCAGTAAACTAGGGAGGCAGCCTTTTACACTTAAAATATCATTAGTTAATGACATTTTCATCACGACTTAGTAATGCCGACATCACATTATGAAATAATAAGATTTTAATGAAAGATAACGTTTAATGAACCCGTTAGTTTAATCAATATCCCGGAAATTTGGTATTTCGGACATCTCACGGAGAGCGACACATTTCGGAGTAGCTGTTGCTCACTGTATGTAGTTTCATACATGTGTTTAAATATACTCAACAACAAAAGTTCCTGTGACACCCATATTTTAGTGTATTTTTCAAACAAGTAAAGTTTGGTTTTCAATATTGTAGTACATGTATGGAATCAAGTCACAAAAACGCGACTGCTAAAGAAAAGCATGCATTCCATGCAAAAGTTGACTTTTATGCAAGCCCCATGCATTTCACTACCCAAGAATGGATATAAAAACATGTGCGTTTACGGGATTCCATTTCATTGTTGAGCATCGTGCTGACAACAACAACTAAGAAAAAAAACAAAATTACGCAATTATTCAACATTACAAAATGCCACGCCTTTCCGAAAATGAGCGTCTGCGAGCCATTGGTATCCTTGAAGCAGGATCGAGTCAACGTGATGTTGCAAGACAATTTAACGTCTACAGAAACACCATTTGGTGTTTATGGCAACGTTGGCAACAGACGAATGCAGTCAGAGACCATCCTCGAAGTGGCAGGCCACACGTAACCAATAATCGACAAGACAACTGGATGCGAACAACACACCTACGAAATAGATTCCAGCCTTCGACGAATATCTTTACAAACCGTACGTCGTCGCCTCAGGTGTGCAGGGATTGTCGCCAGAAGACCCGCCAGACGTCCCATTGTGACAGGAAACCACCGTCAAGCACGTCTACAGTGGTGCAGACAGCGTCTACGCTGGACGGCCATGTGGTGGGGACAAGTTCTATTCACTGACGAGTTTTCACCTCAGCCTCAGCGATGGACGGATTCGAGTGTACCGACGTCGAGGTGAACGTTACGTCAATCATTGTGTCATGGAAGAAGATCGGTTCGGGGGCGGCAGCGTTATGGTATGGGGTGGGATTACAGCAAGACAGAGGACCCGTTTGATAGTGGTAGAGGGAAATCTCAATGGACAGCGCTACCGCGACGAGATCATCGGCCCTGTTGTTCTACCGTATTTGTGTCGTCATGGCCAAGGCATTACCTTTCAACACGACAACGCCCAGCCTCATATTGCTCGACTTGTTCAGGGTTCTCTTCAACAAAACAACGTGAATGTCATCCTCTGGCCGGCTCGCTCCCCTGATCTCTCACCAATCGAGCACATGTGGGATGAGATACATACACTCCAGAACTTTGAAACATGCTCCAGCAGGTATGGACAGATATCCCACAGGACTTTGTGCGACGCCTGGTCCATTCCATGAGACGAAGATGTGTCGCTCGCATCGCAACCAGAGGTGGACACACACGCTATTGATTTGTAAATTGACACTTTGGCATGTTCATATTTTTTTTTTATGAAATCACGCATTTTCTGAAGTCAGTATGGCAAATTAAACCATTTGAACACTTACAGGAGTCTTTTATCTGTTGCAAACCGAAATTGTTTCAGATTTGGTAAAAAACAACTTTGCATCAAATCTTATTCAATGTCACAGGAACTTTTGTTGTTCAGTATACTTTCAGATCTAACAAAAAGATTTTCTACTGAAATGAAGATATCCATGAGGAGTATTTAAGAAATGTCTTCCCAACTCAACTATACTAAAATGCAAAAGAAACGTTACCATGGATAGATATATGAGAAACCTTATATGTCCAAACACTGGAAACATACTTTGAGACATATTCAAAAGATGAAACTTGGCAAAACTGATCACAAAGGTTGAAATTAAAGTGTCAAATGTTCTTAAAGTGAAACACAACACAAGTCTGAGAAAATGGCATTACAAGTCAGTATCTCGTGTGTCCGCAATGTGCATTGATGACTGAAGTGCAACGTCGATACATGGAATGGATGAGGCGGTTGATGAAGGCCATAGGCACTCGAGCCCACACTCTGAGGAACGCCTGATGCAGTTCAGCTGCAGTTGTCGGCCTTGGTCGGACGTCATTCAGCCGTCTTTGAATCTCGTCCCACAGTTGCTCAATGGGATTTAAATCGGGACTGTTGTTAAGTCTCTTGTTGCTCTCGCAGTGTGGGCTCGGGCGTTTTCATGCTGAAACTCGTGGTTGCGGCGACGTGCCAAATGAGGTATGGCGTGTGGTCTCAAGACTTGATCAATGTACCGAGCTGCTGTGACACCATTGCCTCTCCCTGGACCGATGCCCACAGGGTCAACCTTCTGTGCAAGACCAACCTCACTCCACACCATGATGCTCGGACCACCCCAAGAGTCTCTCTCAACAACACAAGCAACCGAAAAACGTTATCCACGGCGACGCCAGCTCTCTCTCTCTCTCTCTCGGCGAACACATGGTCTAAGAATGGGTCCTCGGTGTGGCCTGTGACAGTGGAGGTGTCTGCTCGTCAATCGTCGACGCACGGTGTCCGCACTAATGTGTCGCTGGTGTGTCCCCGTGGTCTGTCGACCGCTGTTTCCGCAGCAGTAACAAAGCGATCTTGAAGATGCTGTCGTACAATCTGACGATCCTGGCGTCGGGTGGTGACCCTTGGTCTTCCACTACGTGGCCAGTCATCTGTAGTGTTGGTGGTCTGGTACCGTTGCTGTAGCCTGTATATGGTCCTTACGTGGACTTGAAATGCATTGGCTACTTGCCGGGCGGTTTTTCCAGCTTGCAATCGTCCAAGGGCTTGGTGTCGCTGATTTCTTGTCAATCTTGGCATGTTCAATAACGAATGAATCTTATCCGATCTGGGTGGATTTAATAGGGCAAGAAATGGGGGAACGCATGTGAATTTCAATTTGCACGGAACTCACGTGCATCGGGTTACCATGGCCGTTGCCGTGATGCGTTCGGTTTTATTGTCATCTGCTTTGGGTTTTTTATCACCAAATTTCATTTTTCCGGACAAGGTAATGTTAAATTTTAGGAACTTTGACAAAAATTACACAGATATTTAATGACAGCTTTACATGCAATGTTACTTGGGGTGACGTTTCTTTTGCGGTTCAGTATATAAACGAACTTGCAAAAGCAAGGACGAACCACTCATACGTGACACGCAATCTGACGTTTGCTTAGGGGCCAAAGTCCATTAAACGTTTTGTCGGCGTATCATGTTGTTAATGGTAACTCACAACGTTTCAAAATATACATTTGTAGTGATGACGCGATACTCATGAATGAGGTAAAGCGATATAGACTTAACATGCCTGAAAAATATATTATAAATGAAGACGGCATAAACTTAGCGATTCCAACTTCTTTCATTATTTCAAGTCGACCCTATCCTTACTGCAAATAGATGATGCCGTAATCTATCATTAACAAATGTATTTTTCGTTACTTTTAGATCGTGAGGTTAACCCTCCCAGCCACAGTATGCGGTGCTCTAAACGGAAAAAGGTTGTATTCAGGTAGGATCAGAATTCTCTTTGGGATAGTGAGTGAGTGAGTTGGATTTAACGCTGCTTTTAACAGTACTTCAGTTATATCACAGCGTGTCAGCTTAATGTGGGATGAAAGCCTGAAGTGATGCAGGTCTCAGACGTTTACCACTTCGGTGAAACCCACGAGCACGGGTATGGTGCTGACAAACCTAGAAACACAATTTGGGCGAACCGGGATTCGAACCCACAATCATAGGTTTCTGGCGTATACAAGGGACGCACAGAGAATCACGGCGCCTTAGACGACTAAGAGACGGTTGGTAAAAAAGAGACATTGCACCACAAAAATCATTTAATTTTGCATTACATAATGTAGTTTTTAACGAACAAGAAATAATGAGAATAATTGACGTGCTGAGTTGGGTTGGGTTTTTTTTAAATATCAGTTTTCGTGACATTCGGAATGTGTTTTCTTACCATGCAACCTCACAAAGGTGAACACAGGTATTCCGACCGAGGGTATTCCGTTATGAGTTCCGTCGAAATCACACTCGCTTCAATGGGGTAAACATTTGAACAGAAGTAACTTTCCATAGCCCATACTGTCACACAATCACGGTCATCCAGTTTTTAAATTTTGAACGGTGTGAAATATTTGCCAAAGCGTAGTCTGTGATGGAAGTCGCCAGTTTGAATCTACTGCCGTATAGCACGAGAAAGCTGCTTTCCGATTGTCAAAATATATAAAAATAGATTTTTCAATATAATTTGAGAACAGAGAAACATTTATTACACACACAAAAATACAAATGATATATCAAAATGTGTGGAATTTAGTGTCTGACACATTTCATTACACAAAAGTTGTCTAGGAATTGTAAATTCTGTTTTTCATGCTTATTTCTGAAATTTGTAAATTGGAAAAAATGGCGGCCATCTTGAAAATGGCGAGCAAAATGAGATTTAGCTGGACATGTGGGATGTCCACCATGTGATTTCATGTAGTGTGGACATCAGGCTATCTGAAAACCACAATTGAAATTCGTCCCTCCATTTGGTAGTCAAACATAAAAATCAGGGGTCTGGCTCATGGACTATGTGGCCCAGTATCGATAACTAAGATTGTATCACTGGAACATTTGCTAACTGCAGCGTTAAACAACAGTCACTCAACTCGCTATATCATGCATTGTATTTGTCAAACTCGTTCTCGAAGTCTCAACTGATAATGACCTGTTGCCAGTGCGATGTTGACCCCATGTTTGTTTGACAATGACCTGGAACCTGTAAGACAGCGACCTGAAATGCATCAGAAAGTGACCTATTGTCTCATCAGACAGTGGTCTAGTGTCAGTTAGACAATGACCTAATGTTCACCAGACTGACCTGGTGTCAGTCAGACAATGACCTAATGTTCACCAGAGACTGACCTGGTGTCAGTCAGACAATGACCTCATGTTCATCAGACTGACCTGGTGTCAGTCAGACAATGACCTCATGTTCACCAGAGACTGACCTGGTGTCAGTCAGACAATGACCTCATGTTCACCAGACTGACCTGGTGTCAGTCTGACAATGACCTCATGTTCACCAGAGACTGACCTGGTGTCAGTCAGACAATGACCTCATGTTCACCAGACTGACCTGGTGTCAGTCAGACAATGACCTAATGTTCACCAGAGACTGATCTGGTGTCAGTCAGACAATGACCTCATGTTCACCAGAGACTGACCTGGTGTCAGTCAGACAATGGCCTCATGTTCACCAGACTGACCTGGTGTCAGTCAGACAATGACCTCATGTTCACCAGAGGCTTATCTGGTGTCAGTCAGACAATGACCTCATGTTCACCAGACTGACCTCGTGTCAGTCAGACAATGACCTCATGTTCACCAGAGACTGACCTGGTGTCAGTCAGACAATGGCCTCATGTTCACCAGAGACTGACCTGGTGTCAGTCAGACAATGACCTCATGTTCACCAGAGACTGACCTGGTGTCAGTCAGACAATGGCCTCATGTTCACCAGAGACTGACCTGGTGTCAGTCAGACAATGACCTCATGTTCACCAGAGACTGACCTAGTGTCAGTCAGACATTGACCTAATGTTCACCAGAGACTGACCTGGTGTCAGTCAGACAATGACCTCATGTTCACAAGACTGACCTGGTGTCAGTCTGACAATGACCTCATGTTCACCAGAGACTGACCTGGTGTCAGTCAGACAATGACCTCATGTTCACCAGACTGACCTGGTGTCAGTCAGACAATGACCTCATGTTCACCAGAGGCTTATCTGGTGTCAGTCAGACAATGACCTCATGTTCACCAGACTGACCTCGTGTCAGTCAGACAATGACCTCATGTTCACCAGAGACTGACCTGGTGTCAGTCAGACAATGGCCTCATGTTCACCAGAGACTGACCTGGTGTCAGTCAGACAATGGCCTCATGTTCACCAGAGACTGACCTGGTGTCAGTCAGACAATGACCTCATGTTCACCAGAGACTGACCTGGTGTCAGTCAGACAATGACCTCATGTTCATCAGACTGACCTGGTGTCAGTCAGACAATGACCTCATGTTCACCAGAGACTGACCTGGTGTCAGTCAGACAATGGCCTCATGTTCACCAGACTGACCTGGTGTCAGTCAGACAATGACCTCATGTTCACCAGAGACTGACCTGGTGTCAGTCAGACAATGGCCTCATGTTCACCAGACTGACCTGGTGTCAGTCAGACAATGACCTCATGTTCACCAGAGACTGACCTGGTGTCGGTCAGACAATGACCTCATGTTCACCAGAGACTGACCTGGTGTCAGTCAGACAATGACCTCATGTTCACCAGACAATGACCTGGAACCTGTAAGACAGCAACCTGAAATGCATCAGAAAGTGACCTATTGTCTCATCAGACAATGGTCCGGTGTCAGTCAGACAATGGTCTCATGTTCACCAGACTGATCTGGTGTCAGTCAGACAATGACCTCAAGTTCACCAGAGACTTATCTGGTGTCAGTCAGACAATGACCTCATGTTCACCAGACTGACCTGGTGTCAGTCAGACAATGACCTCATGTTTACCAGAGACTGACCTGGTGTCGGTGAGTGTGATGTTGAGCCGATGTTCGTGAGACTATGACCCGGACCTGTAAGACACCTGAAATGCATCACACAGTGACCCATTGTCTCATTAGACAATGGTCTGACGTACGGGTGTCCATCTGACAAAGACTTGGCTTTCGCAAGACAATATATATCTTGACATAGTTTATTACACACAGAATACAGATACAGGTTACACCAAATTGGATCTGCATAATTTGCGCTTAAATATCACACATGTATCCATAGCGTGTGCCAAGAACATGCGTCCCATTTTTGGGGTACAGTCCAAAACATATGACCATAAATCTTTAAAATATTAATTTCTGATGCTTGATCTACGCAGCTTCCATAATGGTGTATATAAAATGTCATCCTTGTTCCATAGTGGTTTCCGAGAAAGTTTTGCCCCTTTTGGGATCCTCTGGCCCAGGGCCACAACAGAGTATAATATAAATGTTTGTGATGGCTTCCGAAATCAATCTACTTATACTCTCCATAAAAGTAGAGGATCATGATTATAAACGTTATTATCTGTCGTTAAAAGAAAGATCAGCTTTGAGAAATGGCTGCCCCAACACACCCGAAACATTTCGTGTGAACCATGCAATTCCTCCGTGCACGTGGGTAGGGGCAATTTCAAACTTCAGTGAAAGGTTGTCAAACCGCTCTCATCCATTAGTATTGTTGATTTTCGTTATCCATAGTAACACGTATACTCTTTATACTGTTGCTTCAATGCAGTATCAGATTGAGAATGCGTCGTCTACAGCGTGGTGAACGCCTAAGGGCTACTGGCATGCTTCAAACTGAACTGGTGGCATTCAGCGAGAGGTTGCCAATATGTTCAATGTGTTACAGTCAGTTATATGCAGACTTTGGAACAGGTTTCCGGAAACGCAAAATGTTACAGATCGGCTCCGTACAGGGCGCCCTTGGTGAAGAAAAAAACCCAAGGATAGGTTAATCAGAAACCAGGCTTTGAGAAACAGAGCCCCAAACAGCCAATCAAATCGCTGTAAACTTGCGTCAGGCCCCCGGAGGGAAGGTTACTCAAATATGAGTAGAAATCGTCTGCATGCACGGCGACCGCGTGGCGACGCCAATGTTGTAGAGCGTAGAATCTAAGGGAATCGCCGATGGTCGCGTGAAATGTTTCAGATCATATTCATCCTGGACCTCCTGGATAGGCGTCGATAGGTCAGGAGGCGTCCAAGCGAATGTGATGCGAATGTCAACGTGAGGCGACATGACAGCTTTGGGGACAGGTCTATAATGATATTAGCGGGATCACTACGAACAACAGAACACCACTGCACATTGTCTATGGATTTGGTTTGTTTGTTGTTTAACGCCACACTCAGCAATATTCCAGCTATATGATGGCGGTCTGGAAATAATCGAGTCTAGACCAGACAATTCAGTGATTGATATCATGAACATCGATCCACGCCATTGGGATCGATGACAAGCATCAACCAAGTCAGCGAGCCTGACCACCTGATCCCGTTAGTCGCCTCTTACGACAAGCATAGTCACCTTTTACGGCAAGCATGGGTTGCTGAAGACCTATCTACCTCGGATCCTCACCTGTCTATTGTCAATGGATGGGTCATTGGACAGTACTATCAAAACAACATACTGACGTCAATAGCTGTGCCCTTAAGGCGCCATGCTAGTCCATGCTGACGCCTGAAACCGCTCGTATCTACCGTGCACATATCGTAACTCCAGCAGCAAAACATCACCAGAATGCAATGGCCAGCTATGAGTCCTGACCATTCCCGCATAGAGCACGTTTTGGACGTGATCGGGAGACGTGTATGCCAAAGTCAAAGGCCACACGCTACGTTAGCCGAAGTTGGCCAGGCGTTGCAAGAGGAATTGGTCAAAATTCCTGGAAAAACTGGAAAATTGATTCGGACCATGCCATGCCGTATAAACGAATGTTTGACTAATCGTGGGGTAATATTATTGAACAAGTCATCGCAAAGAACACCCCCTTCTTTGCACCCAATACACCGCCAACATGTTCTGTCAATGGCCATGTTACACCAAGGCCTTCCATTTTCTTGTCCATCCATTACCAGAACCTCTTTGTATTTATGTAATCATCCGCTTTTTTCTCCGCTTTGGAGAGTATAGTTATCCCATACTACTATGTCATCCTTGTATTCCTTGCGGATTCTGAAAGCAATGTACCTCATCCCATTCGGATAACCAGTAAATGCACCATGTCCAAAAGCATCAGGCAAATTCTGGAACTTTGTGAAATGTCTCATTCTGAAAGCTAGCATCCGAACTTCAGCTACATTGCTATACCTTAAGGATGTATGCAAAATATCATCCATGTATCCGATCAAACTGTTTCCGAAAAATATTGTGCCCACTATGTGGGACGGGCGGAAGGACTTAGCCCAAACCTATATCCCTAATCCCGAGACACGATCGCGAGTATAATATATCTCTCTATCTCGTCACCACTCTGTCCTCATAAATACATGACATAACATGACTGTAAGATGATACGACGTTATCAATGTTTCATGATGTTTCTCCAAGCTTCCATTGTTGCCGTCATCGTTGTTGTCAGTGTAACCTACAGTAATGTCGGAGAAGCATTTAAAAAGAATATCAACATTCCAACGTCTGACACCAACTATTATATCCGGAACCAAGGAACCAGTACTATCACACACGGTGCATCAGCTAGTGAAAGTGACGCGAAACCGAAGAAGATAGCAGGAGATGACCACCAAGACCATAGTCGATATTCGTCAGAAGTTCGCCATATTGCTTTCTTGAAGGTCCACAAATGTGCCAGTTCCACCATGCTAAATATCTTTTATAGGTTCGGTTATAAAAGGGGACTTAACTTTGTACTTCCCACTAAAGGACACTACATATCTATGATTCAACCAAAAGGAGTTATATCACTTGTCCCTCCACCCGCCATGTCCGGGTATGATATTCTTTGCAACCATGTTCGTAGATTCAACAAAAAACAATTCTCTCGTTTCCTTCCACCAGACACCATGTATATAGCCATAGTTCGAGAACCTTTTAAAAGAATGCACTCGGCGTTTAATTATTACCGGAACTTATTACACTATCCGATCTTGAGGCAGGTTGGAGGTTTGGACCCGTTCCAAACCTACCTCGATGATATCGCAGCCTTTGAATCAAAGTGGGGAGATAGATCCTCTACTAATAACAATATGGCAAGGGATTTTGGCTTTCCTACCAAGGACTATAGAAACATTTCAAAGTTCAAAACGTATCTAGAAACACTTGATCAGCAGTTCTACTTTGTTATGGTGTCGGAGATGTTTTACGAGTCACTGGTGCTCTTGCGTAGGTTACTAAAGTGGTCCATGGAAGATGTGATATTTCTAACAATAAATGCGCATGAACACAGAGCTGTCGCAATGAATGCTAGCTCCGAGGATATCAAACCTTTTCTCGCTCTTGATCGTATTCTGTATGATCATTATCTTACAAGACTTGAGGAACAGATTGTGTCAGAAGGGCCAGATTTTCACAACGAGCTTCAATACTTCAAAGGTATAAACTCCAAAGTCACGGAGCTTTGTAATGCAAGGAATACCACGACAAAACTGCTGTCATTCGGGGCAAATGACTGGCATGGTGACTTTAACATCACGCTGTATGATTGTGACTTGCTTGGTAAAGAGGAGATCAAGTTTTTGAATTTAGTCCGGCGTGAACAAATTGAACGCGTAAACAAATATGGAGCTAATAAAAGTAACTTCCAATAACAGTTATCTTTTTTGTCTGGTAATCATTAATTTTTAGTATGTGTAAAAATGGTTTATTTCTTGAACTGCAGTACCGTTCGTAATTTGCAAGTCGGGGAATAAATACTCCGAGCTTTTGTAGCTTTGTTGAGGTATCATTGTGTTTATTTAGTTATTTGGTTGGAGAGGTGTTGATATTGAAATGAAACCTAAACTAATATCAAAATTTGATCTACCTACCCAAGTGGAGTGGTTGAATAGCGAATAGAAAATTGAATAAAAGTCTAAACTATCTAAACACCACAGATTGGATGGCTGTAGTAGGGGTAAGCGGTTTGAGAGTGATTGGAAGTTACTGTGCCAGCGTTTCACAGAAACCTAATCACCGAAAACAATGTATGGACGATTATGCTTTTGTTTCCATTTATTGTTACCCGTGGATATCCTGGGATTGGATATAGCGTTATAGCTTAAATATTGCTGAAAGCGGTGTTAAACAAAACTAAACATTTTCATGTGTAAATTTAGAGGAAAAAGACAGAGTGGTCATATATCTGTCCCCGAGACAGAAATGAGTCAGGAATCAGAGAGATACACAGAACGAGATGAAAACCATATGCAGAGTACACCAGTGTCAGAGAGGAGCAATACAACAGAGAGCGCAGTGCATAGAGACTTAGGCAGAGACAAGGATTCTGATTGGCGCAGGGATCGTGTATATGATGACAAGAGACAGTCGGGAAATGAAACGAAGAAACTGTCTGACCGTAAATTAAGAGACAGAAACAGGCCCGTAGACAGGAACAGTAGATACAGATAGGGGTGCGGCCAGGGCCTTCGTGATTGTACGAAACTTCGTTCAACGCCTCTCACTAAAACTCACGCACAGGTGGAGTTTTTATTCTGGAATGTGTCAGGACTCTATTCCAAAATTGATGACTCTGACTTTATTGATTTTATTAAATCATGTGATATCATTGGTTTAACTGAAACATGGATGAAAGATTTTGATTTGTATTCATTTTTTTCGGAATTTATGATATATGTAAAAGAAGCTGAAAAGATATCGGCAACGGGCAGATGTTCTGGAGGTGTTATAGTACTTGTTAAAAAGAATCTATCTGCTTATGTCAAGGATATAGAGGTGTTTGACAGTGGAATTTTACTCTTATTGGACAAACAGCTCTTTGGACTTAAAAAAGATATTTTATACTCTTGTGTTTATATACATCCAGAGGGATCAAACTGGTATTCTAATCTGTTAAGACAGTATAAGAATGGTGTAATATACCTACAAGAGAAGCTTCTTGAGGTTCTAATGAAATATAATGATGTATATATGTTTATTGGTGGCGATTTTAACGCCAGGACGGGAACAGAGGATGATTTTTATAGAGGATGATATTATTGAGTATGTTGAAGGTAATGACGGTTGTTTTGGGGATTTTTTGTTAGATAAATTCTCACTGAAAAGATATTCAGTGGATAAGTGTGTCAATAATTTTGGCAGATGTTTGTTAAATCTATGTGCTGTATTAAATGTTCACATAATGAACGGAAGATGTGATGATGATCAGGGAGTTGGTGACTATACTTTCATTGGACATAATGGGGCCAGCTTAATAGATTACGTTTTATGCTCCCAAGAGCTTTTTCCAAATTGCAAAAGGTTGCTGTTCTTTCGCGAGCAGAATCATCACACCTTCCACTTAATTTATCTTTACGAGCGCTTTATCACAGTGAACGCCACGCTGATAGTAATTCCAAAGATTTGAGCTATAAGTTTAAGTGGGACAGCACTAAGAAAAACTCCTTTTGCGATAATTTACAATCAGATAGGGTTCAAAATTTGTTGGAGGAATCCATAGATGTAGCCTTTACAAACATAGATGAAAGTATTAATTGTTTATCCCGGGCTTTGTGTACGGCAGCAGAAGGAATGCGGAAACTTGTTTGTGGTACTCCAAAAACTAGCAAACCTTGGTATGATTTTGAATGTGAACTCTACAAAAAGGAAAGATGTAGGGCATTAAATAAATTCAGGACACTTAAGGACACCCAGTCTTTGCAAGAGTATAACTTCGCACGGAATAAATATAAGGCAGTTTGTCGTAAACGAAAAGAAGCATATAACGGAGAGAAATTAAAACTATTAGAAAACTCCATCGATAACCCCAAAAAGTTTTGGGAAGTGTTAAAAAGTTTAAAATGTACTTACTATACGTTTAATACGATAAAATTGGAAGACTGGTTTAATCATTTTAAGGGATTATTTGACGATAGATCAGAAGAGAATGGCTCAGATGTTAATGATTTTCATAATTATTTCGAGTCAGTTTTGGAAAATACTGTTGAGAATGATATTACAAGGGATATCTTAGATTTACCAATTTCAGAAGATGAGATAAAAGTAAGCATTCGGCATCTTAAAAATAATAAATCTGCAGGAATAGATAACCTTATCCCGGAGTTTTTCAAACACGCTGAAGATTTATTAACGCCATACCTACTGGTAATGTTTAATTTAATGCTTGAAAAATCTTACTTTCCTAAATGTTGGGATGTTGGTATTATCATACCCCTATTCAAGAATGGTGACCCAAATATGACTGACAATTATCGAGGTATTACACTTCTTAGTATATTTAGTAAAGTTTGCTTGTATATCATCAATAAAAGACTAGTTTTTTGGTCCAACGCTACAGATAAAATCACTGAGGCACAAGCAGGATTTAGGGAAGGATACTCAACCACGGACAATATTTTTATTTTGTATAGTCTCATTCAGCGCTATATATCAAGCAAAGGGGGCACATTTTACGTTTTATTTGTTGATTTCTCTAAAGCTTTTGATTCTGTGGATAGAAGTAAATTATGGATGTTATTTACCAAGCATGGCCTGAGCAGTAAAATGGTAAAACTATTGTGTAGCATATATAAAAATGTAAAAGCATGTATAAGAAATAACGGTGTAATGTCCACCGCTTTTGACTGCAGCATTGGTGTACGCCAGGGATGTATACTTAGCCCTTTTTTGTTTGTCTTCTTTATTAATGAACTAGCTACAGCTGTTCATCAGAACTGTACAGATGGTATACAACTTCATCCAGACATTGTCAAGCTTTTCCTTCTGTTATTTGCTGATGACATTATCATGTTTTCTAGTACGGTGAAAGGATTGCAGAAACAAATAGCAGAATTAGAAGTTCATTGTGATAAGTTTAATTTGAAAATTAATACAAATAAGACAAAAGTCGTTGTTTTCAAAAAAGGTGGCAAATTATCAAGGTTTGAAAAGTGGTTATTTAAAGGTCAGTGTTTAGAAGTAGTTAAGGGTTATAAATATTTAGGTGTGTATTTTTCCAATACGTTGGCATGGAATACACACGGAAATAATGCTGCTGTACAGGGAAAGAAAATATTGTTGGGCATGTTCAGTAGTTTAAAAAATGTTGGGGCTGTAAACTATAGAATATACTTCAAAATATTTGACACGAAAATTAAACCCATTCTTTTATATGGGGCAGAAATTTGGGGATTTACACAAATAGATGCTCTGGAAAAAGTTCATTTATATGCTTGTAAGAAATATGTAGGAGTTAAAATGAATACCCCAAACGTGATGGTTTATGGTGAATGTGGACGAGTCCCTTTGTGTATAGAAGCACGTCTGAAAATAATAAAATATTGGATAAGACTACTTAATATGCCCTCCTCAAGATTCCCTAAGAAATGTTACAATATGATGTGTTTGTATGATAGCAATGGCAAAACAAATTGGGTAACCGACTTAAGGAACCTGCTGAATAATTGTGGTTTTGGTTACAGTTTTAAATTAGAACATATTGCTTATCCGAAGTTGTTCATAAATGCTATAACACAAAGATTAAAAGATTTATATTTTCAGTCATGGAATGCAACTCTAACGCGTTCACCAAAGTCCCTGTTATATAGCAGTTTCAAGTCATATATCATTGCAGAGCAATACCTTTTCAGTGTTAGCCTTAGAAAATTTAGGGTAGCACTTGCAAGGTTCCGATGTTCATCACACGATCTATTAATTGAAAAAGGTAGATATCAAAATATTCCGAGAGAAAATAGACTCTGTCCACTATGTGACCTAGGATTAATTGAGGACGAGTATCACTTTTTACTAGTATGTCCGCATTATGATGAACTAAGAAAAGTATATTTACCAAAATATTTTCATATAAACCATTGTACATTTAAGTTTAAACTATTACTGACCACTAGCAACATCGAAACCATAAGAAATCTTTCTATGTACATATATCATGCTTTTATACAAAGAAAATCAAGTTTGGAACTTAAATGATTGTACCAATTGCTCCTGTAATCATGATTGTACTATAGGCCTGTGGCCTCCTCAGTACGTTGAATAAGGAAATTGAAATTGAAATGTGTAAATTATATTTACTTTTATATTTTCGCTTTCACGGAGTTTGGGATAGTCTGTGATGAAACGTAAGGCAGTAGTTTTGAAAAAAATTGTTTCCTCTCGGTTAATATTCTCCCCAAATATAGGTAAGTAAATATATATAACACGGACAGTTGGTATACAAATATTCCGTTTTTGAACAAAAAACAAATGCATATTCATCCAGGCAGATATGAAAGAGGATAACCAGTTTCGATTATCCGCCGAAAATATTCCATTGAGCGTCAAAGGCAAAAGAGCCGTGAAAACTACTGGCAGATGAGCCAGGTGTTCGCGAAGGTCATACATTTACGCCCCTAAAACGCACTTGTAGGATCAATGGCATTGACCTGGACAACGGCTTGTCTGTTGGCCTCACACTCTGACATATTGTTACCACCCTTTCTACAACACACACATATGCCCACCATGTGGTCACAGCACAAATATAACGTTTATTCAAACATATTTAAGTTGATAGCCAAATATTGACTACGCGAACAGCAAATGTTTGTGCGACATAGCAAAATGTGCATGGTTTAGACCAGCATGATCGACTCAGTGATGAGCCCCTAAGTAAAAGAAGACTATAAATAGTTCTGATATCTAATATACTGTCAAGGGCCAAAATGATTATAAGATTATACACATTTAATTGCAACGTATCTGTCAAGTGTGGGATTTCTGTATCAGGATGATGTCTTGACAAATATGTATCAAAAGATAAGTATATGGTTACATTAACATCATGGAGATTGTTAAACAAAACATAGTATGTTATACGTGTATATCTGTAGTTGCATTAAAATATATGTTTATTGACTACATTCGTGACAAATGTTTGTATAAACTAAATTCAAATACATTGTTTATCATTAATGTTTTTGATGTCCTCAGAATAGGTGAGGTGAAATGGGATTTAACGTCGCGTCCAAAATTATTGCACTTAGATAGCGATGTGCATGCACGTGTGTGTGTGTGGCTGCTTGTACTAGTCCGGACTGATGCCGATTAATTGCGGTAGCACACTGAGATACCATGCGGCATTTTAACATGAATACCCCACTCAGACACTGTATACTGACCCTGAGCCGACCAGTCCTTGTTTTCAGCCCCTTTATGCCGAGCGCCAGACAGGGTAAAAACAAGTACAATCTTTTATTGTCTTTTGGTACTATGCGGCCGGGGATCGAACCCCGGACCATCAGATCTGCTCTCCGGTCGGACGCTCTACCAATAGACCATGGAGGCGGTCAGTCCTCAGAATAATTATATTCTTAGGCATTCATAAGGATATTCATGGATTGGAATAACACTGCATCGCAGTAAGTCAGAAATGTATGTGCTCTGAACATAAACTGTCGTCACTAACGACGCACCGCCATTTTGAAGAATCTGTCATCGGAACTGTAATCAAAATCATTCAATCTACTGGTGTATGTGAATACTTCTCATAACAACTATCATCGTTTATTGGAACTGGATTATTGGGAACACTTTTCTTGAATTGAAGATGTATTATTTGACATTATTGGAACTTTCATGATATCTCAGAACTTTGGTTGAAAAACCCGCGAAAAGTAACAAGAATCAGAGTAAAATGACATCACAAGATTGCCGGATATGACGTACCGGACATACTCGTAAGTTCTTCTTCCGGAAAATGTAAACAAACACACATATTCATCGGGAAACTTCATAATAGTGACATTTTATAACCTTTGGAACTTTTGACTTGATCATTGACAACAATATAGATTCTGGACCTAAGATGGACTGGTCTAACCCAGACTAAGTGGGAGCTTTCGGATTATTTCGTCAGAAATGTGAACTTTATTTTTCCGTGAAAGAAACCAAAGTTGAAAAACAAGTTGACTATATTTTACTGTATACCGATGATGAAGGTTTGAAGATGTTCAACTCATGGTGTTTGTCAGAAGAAGAAAAGAATAATCCAGAAATAGTTTGTAACAAATTTCATAGTCAGATAGACCCTAAGATACACTTTCGTGTTCAACGATTTTATCTACAGAAATACAGACAAGGAGAAAATGAGAGTATTGATGATTTTGTAACAAGAAGTAAACTACAAGCATTCAAGAGCAGATTTACAGAAGCAGAGTTTGGTGAGAGGTTTATTGAACAGTTAATAGTTGGCACTAGGTATCCTGAATTACAGAAGGAATTGCTAGGGAAGGAACATACCCTTACATTAGAAAATGCCATTGAAATGTGGACGTACTCATGAAGCATTAATTCAGCACATGGCACAGTTACAGGATGTTCACACTCAACAGAATGGAATTCATGCCATACAGAGAGATAGACAGCAATGTGGATCATGCGGAGGATCGCACCACATCAAACAGAAATGCCCTGCCATAGGAACAACTTGTTCTAATTGTGGAGGCAAGAATCACTGGAAGTATGTTTGTAGATCAAAATACAGAGGATCACAGAGAGGCAGAGGACGTGGAAGACATTGATAAGTTTGGAAAAGATTATCATTACAAAAGAAGAAATGTTGATGCAGTCGGAAATGAATGCACTGATGACTATGCTGAACTTAGTGAAGAATTTGAAAACTTCTGCTTTGAAGAAATCAGAATCTCGTCAGTGAACACTGAAGATAACAGAGACGAAGTATTTGCAAGACTGGACATTGAACTTGTTAATAGAAGAAAAGAAATAAAGACAGAATTGAAAGTAAAAGTGGACACAGGTGCACAAGGAAATATTCTTCCACTGCGGACATTCAGACGCATGTTCCCAGAGAAAATAGATACAGTAGGATACCCTATACCTGGATCAGTACAAGCAAAACCTGGAACAATCCTCACAGCATATAACGGAACAAGGATTCCACAGTATGGAATGATCACATTACCATGTCGCTACATGAAGCTGAATGCATGCCAAGTTCTACGTAGCAGAAACTGATGGCCCAGCAATCTTAGGATTGAAAGACTGTAAAAATATGAAACTGATAACCATAAACTGTGCCATTGACAAGAAAACGGAAGACAATGCTCCTGAGCAGCAGACACCACAGACCCCAAAAGAACTACAAGAATGCCTTGGCATAGTAAATTATATGGGACCATTTGTACCAAAATTGTCACAACACACAGCTTCACTTCGTGACTTAATCAAGAAGGACTCAGAATTCTGCTGGTCCGAATCCCATGACAAAGACTTCGAGAGAATCAAATCTCTCATATCCGAAGAAGGCACCCTGAGCTACTTTGATCCAAGCAAAGAGACAGTGATCCAAGTTGATGCATCCTTAAGCGGACTTGGAGCAGCATTAACACAAGACGGAAAACCAATAGCATTCGCATCAAAGAGTCTGGCTGACACTGAACAACGATATGCCAACGTTGCAAGGGAATTATTGGTAGTTGTATTTGGATGTGAAAGATTCCATACATATGTGTATGGAAAGCCATTTATTATAGAGACAGACCACAAACCCTTAGAAATAATCAAGCTGAAGAACTTGACTGCAGCCCCACCAAGATTACAGAGAATGCTTCTACGTCTCCAAAACTATGATGTCAAAATCAGATACAGACCAGGAAACGAAATGACCCTGGCTGATGGGCTATCAAGACTACCAAACAATAAGAATACAAGAGAAATTCACTTGGACATCAAGGTTAGCCTAATACAGTTTTCATCAGACAAGCTAACAATGCTAAAGTCATGCACAAGTCAAGACCAAACGCTCACCGAACTTCGTGACATGATTGTTGAAGGATGGCCTAGCACAATCAAAGAAATGCCAGGACCAATCCGCCCGTACTGTTGTTACAGAGATGAATTATCAGCTGAAGATGGCCTCATCCTTAAAGGAGACAGAAAGTCATAATTCTCCACGAAATGCAACATGACGTACTACAGAAGATACATGCAGGTCACCAAGGTGCAACCAAGTGCAAGTTGAGAGCCAGATTATGTGTATTCTGGGATGGAATAAACAAAGATATTGATCAAGCTGTAAAATCATGCCCTACATGCCAAAGCCATCAAGACTCACAAGCTAAAGAAACCCTGATGCCTCATGAGATCCCAACAAGACCATGGCAGATAGTAGGTACAGACCTATTTCATTATGATAACAACGATTTCTTATCGTCACAGACTACTACTCAAAGTTTCCGGTCATAAGAAAGTTACCAAAGCCCTGCACAAGTATTGCCGTAATCACAGCTACTAAGAGTATATTTGCAGAACATGGAGTACCAGACAAAATAATCAGCGATAATGGCAGATACTTTGATAGCAAAGATTACAGAAAGTTTGCTGAAGAGTGGTGTTTCGACCACACAACCAGTTCACCCCATTACCCCCAGTCATATGGCTTCATAGAAAGGTCTATCAAGACTGTGAAGAGTACCCTAATAAAGTCTAAAGAAGACCATATAGATCCTGATATGGCGCTGCTGTGTCTAAGGACCACACCTATAGATATTTACCTGCCATCACCAGGAGAATTACTCAGCGGTAGAAGATTGAAGAGTAACCTACCATGCAAGATGCACAACAACAAACATGACAGAGACAACATCCAAGCTAACCTGAAAATGTGTCAAGACTCACAGAGAATGCATCATGACAGGCAAGCCCACGACTTGCCACCATTAGCAACTGGACAGAGAGTCCGTATTCAAGATCAAACAACAGGACTGTGGACTCCAGGTACTGTCAAGCAGAAGTGCACAGAGCCAAGGTCATACTTAATTGAAACTCCAAATGGTCATGTATTAAGAAGAAATCGACGACACATCTTAGACTTAATTTCTCCAAGAAAGAAGGTAACCTTTAGAGAAGAAGAAACTAATAGACATAATGAGACTTTTAACACCAAATGAACACAGAGAAGTAATAGCTGACACAGGAAACAAGAACTAGCTGAACAACAAAAGAGTTCCTGATAGAACCCCACAATGTAGAAGACCATGTGAGAGATGTGTTCCAATGACATTAAGTGACAGTGTCAGTGATTGTGATGGATATCAGTATCAAACCAGATCAGGCAGAGCTATTCGCAGACCTGATAAATTAAATCTGTGACTGTGTTGATACTCTAAGATCCAGAGTAACTGTTTAAAGTTGATGTTGATAATTTACAAGTTGACGATAAAGTTAGAGTTGTCTTAAAAGTTACAAAGTGATTAAGCTGAAATTTGTTACTCCCTGTGAAGATATCTTGAAGAAGAGGGATGTAACAGATTGACATTAATATACCTATAATAATATATGATCCATAATTATCCGTCAGGATACTATCAGCATTATACATCTATACGCATGCGCGGCGTGAGTCCCAGGAAGCCGTCAGCCTGTACAGACGTCTCTTAGTATATCAGTAAACAGTGATAAACCAAACCCAGCGTTCGTTATGCAGTTCTCAGCTGATACGACAACCTGAGAATATTACGCCTGGCTTTAACATTTACGATTCTATATTTTTAATCAAATTATGGACCTTGTGATGGCGACGGAAATAGTGCCCAGCCTTTTTCCGTGCCTTCCTAGCCTGTTTGCAGTCATTGTTACACCATGGTTTACGGATGTGTGGATTTGTAGAGGACTTAGGAATACATTTGTCAGCGATTTTGTTTAATTCATCAGGAAATAAT
Organism: Haliotis rufescens; assembly: GCF_023055435.1. Lineage (NCBI taxonomy): Eukaryota > Metazoa > Mollusca > Gastropoda > Lepetellida > Haliotidae > Haliotis > Haliotis rufescens. The sequence continues at coordinate 3,921,985 of NW_025963846.1, read as the reverse complement.
TGCACAGGGTCAGTAGCGTCAAGAAACAGATCAGGTGTTAATTTATTGGATGCAAGCATTTCATATAAAGGCCAATTGGCCTTAGTATAGTAAAGTTCCATCTTGTTGAAGGAGGAACATCTAAATGTAAGGCGGGTCTTAAAATGGTTGGGAAATGATCACTGCAACAGAGGTCTTCGTGGACGGACCATTTAAACTCGTTTAATACAACAGAAACTGTAACTGCTAAATCCAGAGCAGAGTAGGTACCTGTACCGGGATGTAGATGTGTTTGAACCATCGTTATAGATATATAAGTCATTGTTGGAAGGGAAATTTTCCAAAAGTTTCCCCTTGTTATTTGTCTAAACACTACCCCACACGATAGACACAATTTTATGGATAACAACTTCTTTAATACTGTGAAAAGCGAAGTTTCGGTTTAGATCCTTATACCATTGTCAAGCAAGACTGAATGAGGGACATAGTACAGAATATATAATAGTAGGTGGAGGATTAACAGTAACAACAATTGCATACATGAGTGGGATAACATAGGTAGGTGTTGACAACAAAGGGATGATGCTGTCACAACACTATGGACAGAGAACACATAGATGGAAGCCAATTTATGAACAACAGTCACTATTCTTTAATCAGCACTTTTAAGTGGAATGAATTGAAAATATTTTCCTACAGATCAAATCCACCAGCAATTCATTCGATCTGAAAAGGAGGAATCAAACTCACAAAACAATGAAGAACATACTTAATTCATGAACCATAAAACATGGAAAATGTTATCAGTATTTCGCATAAATGTTTCTCCTATGTCAGTAGAAATATAGTCAATTTAAGCTTTTTTCTAAGTATGTTATAAAATTATTTGAGGTCCTGCCATTTTTTCTTTAGCTGATGCACGGTCCTTACCTCTATGTGATTGGCGTTGATCCTGTAAACAATAATTATTTCAAAATTATAGGATATGTTTTGCTAGATGTCACAGTGTATGTTTGACAATTTCCTTAACTGTCTGTTATTCTCAACAATTGATTAAGCAGATACAAAATGTGAGGATAGTGGTAGTATAAAATCCGCGACATTTGTGTGCATATACGCACTTAATGTTTCTTTTGAACTCACAAATATATCAGATCCATAGAAATACAAATAATTCCCACCTTTTCAAATATCGCACTATCAAAGAAGTATACTGTAGTCAGCCTCTTGCAAATTCAAGTACAGTCAACTTGCATCATTATTTGTTTACTTCCGCATAACAACACGCGCGGTAACTCTAAATGGCATAGATCTATCACTTACAAACAAAACAATTTCTTCATAAGACAAATGCGGGTTTAATGCCTGTGAAATGCACTCACTTTGTCAGAATGTCATCCCATATCTTCTTTTTCGGTCCTGTTAATGGTGCAGGACGAAAACGATGAAAACAACACATCTGAATTGCTGCCAGCTTGTTTTGTGAGATTTTCGACTGTTGTGGCCGAAAGTTTCCTTTTCTTGATTTCTTTTCGCAAATGTCCTCCATTTTACTGCGCTTCGTCGTCTGCTCAGAGCACCTGCCACCTGCAACTCTAGTGAAGATGTTTCTACCTCTCAAAGGGAAAGAGCTCAAATCGTATTCTTTTAAAGGCGTGTAAGGTGGGCGCAGTAACGCCAGTTTTATTGTAGCTGTATGAAACAGTCTTAAAACATGTCGTAAACAAAGCGAAAATATGGCGTGAACTCTACGAGCGTGTAAATTTACGACTGCTAGAATGGGCATTGCTATCTGCGGTGCTGCCACTCGGACAGCAGAGCTGGCGCTATGGGCCCTATTTTAATTAATCAATTTACGACTCATGAAATAATGTCATGACAATATAGAAACAGTATGTCCAAATTTGTGTAAGGGCTATAAAGAAAAGTAATTTCATGTCTTGATTGTTTATGAAAGGTATACACCCCTTAAAAAAGTATATTTTTGACATGTAATAAAACAGTATCAGTATCACATATCTTCCAATTTTCCAAAGTGATCAATTAAAGTTGTAATTGTAGCAAATTATGGCACATCGACTCCATTTTTTTTTGTATTCGTAAGTGTATTTTGGATTATCACTAGAGTCACTATTATTTTTCTTTTCTTATGTTTATTTCTAAAAAAATTAGATTTATTCCATTTTAGCCTAAACATAGAGTTTATTCATTGACCCACTATCTTGCTCTTTGACGTGTGTGAGTGGACTTACTTAATACAGTTACATGTTCATGGTAAGACTAAAATTACTACCCCAAGTAAGTGCAAGTAAAGTTTTTTAAAACAACGATGGTTACTTTATCGAGGGTTCAGTTTTCATGATTTGATACACCATGTGTGTGTGTGTGTGTGTGTGTGTGTGTGTGTGTGTGTGTGTGTGTAACGTCATATACATGTGTGTTTTCGGAGAATTAACACTGACCAACGACAAATTACAGAGTGTATCCAGTTCGGAGTCAAAGCGAAAATGAGCATTTGGGTTTCTCTATCACGAAGGATACACTAATTCACTTCACAGACTTCCTTACATCCATTTTATTTTGCAAGTGCATGCGAAAACATGTCATAGTGATTAACATGGTGATACGATATGACGTCATCCTCAATGATTAACCTCAACGTGAATAACGTCACGTTGTTTAATTGCTAGGCAAACAATGAAGACAATAGAACAGTACATTTTATTCAGTGTTAATCTAAAATGACAAAATATATCACAGAAATTTGTTTCCAGATCCCCTTTGATTAAAGGTGTGCCAATATTGCCCGTTGTTGAATTGGGACGTGAGATGTCTGTCGGACTGATGCCGCGGCTGCCACTTCCTGATTACGGTGCTCTTTGCAGACTTACCGGTAGTTGCACATGGGATGAACACTCGAATGAAGGTTTCACGGAAGGATGCACTGAGGGCAATGTAGAAGAAGAAGTTGGTGAAGTAACTGACGAGTTCACAAAAAATTCCAACTCTGGCCACGAGTAAGAAAAGGAAGTGTTGTCTGACATTTATGCCGTAGTCATCGTTGAAGTTACTGATGAAGGCATTGGTGTTGGCAGGAAGTGCGAGAATAACGACGACAACGGTTGACACCATGATGGTTATTGTCGTCTGCATCTCTCTCTTCTTCGCATCACCCGTGCTCTGACTGGTCTTCATGGATTGTCTCCCCTTGCTGTGACGTTGGATTGATATTACAATCAGGAGGTTGAAGACAAGGCATCCAAAAAGCATGAAATATACAAATATGAATTGGCTAGCCAAGCTGCAATTCGCAAAATGAACTTTATCCTTGACATACATTAACGAGGAGTCTAACCTGTAAGCTGTAGTGTTGTCGGAAGCGGAATAAGATATGACAATATATTTCATTGGGCTGAAAATATGCCCGACGAAACTTGCAACCATTATCAGTGCGCAGACGACACCTGGGTTTTTCACAAGACGCATACTTTTAGCTTGTAGAGGAAACGTCACAGCAATGAATCTCTCAGCTGACACCAAGCAGTTGTAACAAAATCCAACTCTCCTGAGAGACACAGTTGCGTAGAGGTTGACGTAGAGGCCATAGATGAGGTAGAAGCGTATACTGACGACTTCTCCGCCGTATATAAATTTCATGGTACTGGCGAAGATGATGGTGGTGAGGTGGAGGAACTCGGAAATGCAGAGGGCCAGTAGGATAGTACTTGTAGCGCTTTTCATCCGTCTCTGACTGAACACGACGACGTTGCAGAGGTTGATGGCAAGGGCGATGACATTGAGGGGAAACTGAATAATCTGTAGCACAGTGTTGAAGGAGTTGTAAGTAGTTTCAGTCACACTGCCAGAATGGATCAAAGCGAATGGGGAGGCTGAGTTGGATTGCATTACTTCATTGTTCACAGTATTGTTAAGATTTCCTTTCATTCTCTTGTTGTTGGCGATGCTGTCACCGGCATCAATGTCGGTCACATTATATATTGTAGCAGTTGTCATATCCGTTCTAGCACGCGCTGATGTTGGAATCATGGTCGATTCCTTTTGCGTTAACGATGATCCGTCTTCAACCGTGGAGTGAGAGTCATCTGTGATGTCGCGCAATGTTGATGTCACGGTAGACTTCTTTGGCGTTGGCGACGATGTTTCTACAACTACGGACACAGACGCAATTGTGACATCATGCAATGTTGATGCTGAGGCCAATTCCTGTTTCGTTGACGTCAATGTGTTAACAACGAACATGACATATAACCATTTCAGCTCCATTTTCATAAGATATTAAATTCCTTTCTTCACTAAAATACAAGTCGTACGTCACACTTCCTTCATCGGTAAGTGTTATCAGTAGGATCACCAAAATCCCTATTTGTACGAATCAGTCCAAAGCGACAGTATATATTCGGAAAGCATTAACATATAAAGGAAACTTTAGCCAATGAATGTTCGCAGTGGAGTTGTGAATTCTCTAAATGGACAATTGCATTCACGTGACTTCATCCGTTCATTACGATTGATTCATTAATGACACTGTAATGTGTGTGACGTCGGGGCCCTGGAGAATATATGTATATCGTTATGGATGGTATTCCTGTAAACTTACGGTGACTGTCACTTTACCCACTCATTATGATTCACTACTAGCAGTATTATGATGCCAGGGTCATGTAGATTATATCAATATAAACGGTATTCACGTGTGTTGAACGAGTAAACATCAACCGTTTGCGCATACTTGAAAAGTTAATATCTGAGCAAATATGTTAATCTTGTTATCGTAACGGTTAGGCAAACATATTCAATGGTGTATCACCTGTTCAGGTAAGTGTATGGTCCATGTTTAAAACACATCAATAACATGAACGGGCTCGATTGAATAACAAGCAATACTTTTCTTCTGTTTAAGCCACCACAGTACACAATCGGATATTTTACAAAACAACTTAAACTTCAAAGTGTTTGATTATGTTCAGCATTATGTGGTCAACTAAGATGAGACTAAACGGCATTGTGTGGGATGTGTTTGACTTTTGAATGAATGTGGAGTCCTTACCAGCTACGAAACATCACCCCCACCTCCCACTGCAACCCATCACGAGCTGTTGTCATTCGCCAGTTCTACAAAGTGAGAAACTATATGCTGAATTATAGTTGTGAAATCAAAATGTATCAAATACAATTATAACGTATGCTACATGCTACAGTACATGTTGTTATATAAGGTTTTACAACATATTGTATATGAGGTGAGGTGAAATTGGGTTTAACGTCGCGTCCAAGATTATTGCACTTATATAGCGACGTGCATGCACGTGTGTGTGTGTGTGGCTGCTTGTACTAGTCCGGACTGATACCGATTTATAGTGCTAGCACACTGAGATACCATGTCGCAGTTTAACATGAATATCCCACTCAGACACAGTATACTGACTCCGAGCCGACCAGTCCTTGTTTTAGCCCCTTAATGCCGAGCGCCAGACAGGGTAACAACAAGTGCCATCTTTTAACGTCTTTTGGTATGACGCGGCCGGGGATCGAACCCCGGACCTTCCGCTCTCCGGGCGGACGCTCTACTACTAGACCACGGAGGTGGTCGCATATTGTATGTAATATTGCAATATTTATATCATGCATTATTAAAGATGCCATGCCATTTGGTTATCAATGGTTACTCGGGATACATTTCTCCATAGGTGGCAGTGGTCGAGTGTTATGAGACACTGGGGTAGATTAAAGAGAGTTATGTGAGACGGACGAATTTAGAAAGTTGTCTAGTCATGCAAAATATTGGCTTGGCCCATCTTGGCTTTTTCAAGGAATGGGGGCGGTGGGGTAGCAGCCTAGTGGTTGAAGCTTTGGCTTGTCACGCCGAAGACCCGGGAGCGATTCCCGATATGAGTAGAATGTGTGAAGCCCGTTTTCCGGAGTAAAACCATACTCATTTGCTCATTCTTCCAAGAATGTAGCACCATCTGCTGGTCAAGACTATTCAGACCAACGTATTCGAAAATGTTCAATCTGTCAGAGGATGCAACCTCTCTCTGCCTATATAAGCTTTTCTCATATAACGATGTGCGATTTCTTTTCATTTTGTACATAAGGAGCAAGTGAAGTCAACAAAACAACTTTGAAAATGATTATATATACTTTTAGGGGATACCTAATCACACAGGGTTGACCAAATTAAATTTGAAATAAGGAAATACAGTAAAACGGACGATAAAATCAGGCAAAATCGTCCACAAAACGAAAAGTTACGTCACAGAGGGGGTCTTCCCTTAGGAGGTAAAAACAAGTTATCGGTGTTTGACGCGCTGCGCAATTTCAACGATAAGGCCGGCGCCCACTCTGAGGACAACGTTTATGCGACCAAAATAGGATGTTAATTGTAAAAAGCTCGTTACAGACATTAATTGTTGTTTTAAATATTCACAGTGTCAAGATCAAATGTCGTTTCACAAACTCAGCAATGCTTGCAATGTTACTTTTGTAGGATTAACAGAAATAGCAACATATCCGTATAGCTGCCAAGCATCACAAGCCTTCATATCAGCCATTGAAAATATGACAATGACAATGACAAATTGTTTATTTTTTGACAAATTGTTTATTTTTGTCTCATCGGAGATACAGGTTATAGGCACATACATGTACATTATTATAAAAGTACACTATAAAGTATCTCTGCCACCCTCGATGTGGGTTATAAGAGACCATACATAATACATAGTAAAACAAATTGAGTAAAAACATATAAAAAGCAATATAAATATATATGGTGTTATTGGTAGTGAGATTTTCTTCGGACAGCCATTTTGTAGCACATACTACCTAGTGTTGAAATAATATAATCATTTAAAATATATACAAGCTCAATATAGTTATTTAAGTTGCCATTTGTGGGGTTAAATACTTGTGGAAGGTGGGTAACACGGATATCATCATAAAGTGAGCAGCGGAGGAGAAAGTGAGTTTCATCTTCTGCACATCCAGGGCAATATTTACAAAAACGTTGGTTAACTGGCACAGGAAGATTAGAATAACGTCCCAATTCAATCTCGAGCTTCATTGAACCGCATCTTAAAGATAATAAAACCTACCTTTTATAACGGAGAAGGAGGACATAAGGCTCTGTATAAATAGCTGTTTTAAATGTTCTGTAGGTTCTCATTTTCGATTTAGTTTCCAATGATTGAAGCCAGGTGTCATTATCATTGGACTTGAATGAAAGTTCTATCCTAGATAAAACCCATCTTGCACTCTTTTCATTACATCTTAAATTATCTAAAAGTCCATATTTGTCAAAAATTCGTTGAACTCTTTTATCCCATGAAGTACCACACTGTAAGGACCATTTGTGTATCTTATATGTAAGACTCTGTACGGGAAGACGTCCAAGCCTGCACCACAGACGACCTGTTTCTACGTAAAGTTTCAACTGTGGGTCAATCCATCCCATGTCGCCCCGCACAGCGAGATTACATATATTACGTTGTACTCCAAGGAAAATACGACATGCTCTATGTTGCACACTATATACCTGTGGATATTTACATATCCCCCATATTCCAGAACAATACATCAAGACTGGTTGAACAATGTTGTCGTACAGCTTAGTAAATACGTCATAGTTCATATCTCCGCACGAGAAGTACTTGTGGCTTAAATACCCAAGGGCACGTGACGCAGACTTCACGAGTTCTCTAACAGCATACCGCATATCACAATGCACGTGCAACCAGAGTCCCAGATAACGGTAGCTGTCGGCGTAATCTAGGTCATTGTCACCACAATGAAAACTTCCATTGTGCTGTGACGTATGCCGGGGCCTGAAGAGTAAAACGTTTGTCTTTTTAATATTTACCAGCAGTTTCCACTTCTGCGTTCATCTATGGAGGATATCTAGGAGATTTTGTAGACTCTTAGCGTCAGGACTTAAGAGGACGATATCGTCGGCATAGAGCAGTACAGCTACGTTTAAGTCATCTATCTTTATTCCACAGTTACTTTCTTTAAGTTCATTAGCAAGGTCATTGATGTAAATAGCAAAAAGTGTTGGTGATAATACACATCCCTGTTTTACTCCACTCTCCACAGGAAAGGCATTTGATTCATACTGATTAACTTGAACTGTACATGTGACGTCAATATAAAGGGAACGTATAGCTTGCAATATATTTCCTGATATTCCATAGTCCATAAGCTTAAACCACAGCAAATCTCTATTAACGGTATCAAACGCCTTTTGAAAGTCAATAAAACATGTAAATGTTTCTTTTTTCTTATTTTTTCTGTTGTTTACAATACTAAAGACGCTATACACATGATCCAAACAAGAGCGTCCTTTTCTAAACCCATTTTGTTCATCCACTAACATATCACGGTTTTCTAGGTACTTACACAGTCGTTGGTTTATGACGTCGGCATATATCTTAGATGGTATAGACAATAGTGTGAGAGGTCTGTAGCTCAGAGGGTCACGTGGGTCGGTATCCTTTGATGGTTTTGGTATAGGTTTTATTTTTCCTTTATTCCAGATGCCAGGCACTTTTCCGTTATCAAAACAGTAGGTAAATGATTCTGAATATAAGTTCTATGCATACTTCGTTCTTCAATACAGAGGCAGGTATATTATCTAATCCCATTGCTTTTCCAACTTTAGCACGGTTAACGGCGTTAACTACTTCTTCACGTGTTAACGGAGAGTTCAGTACAGGTACAGGTGAACTTACTTCGGGTGTTGATAATCTGCTGGGTACACTATTTGTAAAAAGTTCTTCCTGAGTCGGGTTGTATAAATGCTTATATTCGCTCTCCCAAGTGTTTACCACAGTCTCCACATCTCTGGCTTCTGAACCGTCTTGTTGTACGATTTCGATCGGTATAAACGTTTTTCTTTCATTACCACTTCCTATTTTACCCAGGTCCCTCCAGAAATCTCTATCACTGTCTTCTAACAACTGATTTAGGTATATTATACGCTGCATCAGAGCCGATTCCATTGCACAAATAAACAATTTGTCATTGTTATTGTAAACCGGGTTGTAATGTTCTGTACATTCAAATCAAATCAAATTGAAAGTTGCGAAAGTGGTCGGGTGCGTCACGCTCATGTGGACCTTCGTTCTATTGATTGGTAGTCGTACATTGTAAATGGATATAGCTCGATTATATAATGTCTGTAGATGCTCTATGCATAACTTATATATAATGCAAACCGAATTTGATGCGTGTGACTATCTTGTTTGGTTTAAAAAAGTGTATGTAAATATCTCTCGTTCTCATGGATTTCTTCAGTTCTGCCTTGTATTTACAAAATGAATGACGTCTCGCGATTTCTTATGAATGAAAAAAGTAGTCCCGATGTGACAGAGGTCACGGTTATCCAATCAAATCGAATAACTCAAGGTCAACTCATTTCTGAGTCTTTCTCTCATACAGATTGCTCGTCGGATTTCGCTGTTTAACCAGGGTTTATCCTTTGGCCTTTACTGGTTGGAGGGCACGCACTCTTTAACATAAGGTTGCAGTGCTAATGTGAGGGCGTCACAAGCTTCGCCGACCAAATTGCAGGAGTCAAACGTTTTTTCCCAATCTGTGGAAACAATAAGCTAGTTCATGGCTGATAATCACCTTTGCTTGTAAAGTAAAACACTTTACAAAAAACTTTGTAAAGTTTATACAACTGGATAGAGTGACAAAAAACTCGCTGGGTCATTGCTGTCGACGTTTAAGTCTAGGACGCCGGCTTCTTCCGTTTCGCTGTCCTGGCATATAACAATAGGGTCTATCAGAGTAGCAAAGGGTTGTGTAATACGTGTGGGCTGTTTCATGAGATGACGTAGATCTTTTCTCACCATCATTCAATGGCATAGAGACCCCTTGTTGTCACTGATATCGACGCTAAAGTCTAAACGCCGGCATCTACGGCTTCGTTGTACTTGCTTACAACAATATGGTCAATGGGAGTAACCGAGGTTTGTGTGATACATGTACGTGTGGGCTATTTAATGAGATTGCATTGATCTTTTCTCACCATGATATGGTGAAGGTGGCGTGCATTGTTATTCGACAAATCTCCGTTACGGTCTCCAACTAGCACAACATTTGATGATTGATGCTATTGTGTATGATTTGTATTATATCTGAGGTGAGAGTGGAATTGTCTGTCTAATTGTCTTTGATGAATTGTCCCCGGCTGTTTCTATTAAGTGGTCAAGATAATCCCAATATGAAGTAGGGGTGTTGGGCGGGTGATAAGTAACACACAATAACAAACTCTTTTGAGGCAGACATATTTGAAACCACATAATTTCATAATTGTGAAATTCTAAAGCTATTATATGTTTATCACTCAATGAATCACGAACATAGACCCCACGGCGACCATCAAAGCAATCTCTATCCCATCTAACTGGGGAACAGTAACTTTCTATCTTTACAGATGCATCTAAATGTGTTTCAGTGAAACATAGAACAACAAATTATCATCAGTGATTTGGGTTAATTTATGTCTCAGACTTCTAATGTTTAAATGAAATATTCTAAGTTAATTATTACCTGTTCTGGAATGAACTGGGTCGGGATTTAGTTCGATCTCCGCTGACACATTGGAGTAGCAATAGTAAGATTACAACCACCTTTGTTGGTTTACACGCTGCTTGAACTACATATATACATGTATACATAAATACATTATTGAACAGTTAATAGATAATAGCATCTGTTCATGGAGACTTTGGAGAATATTATTAAGGAGACCATATAGAGGATATTTTTACGTTTTCCTGTTTTGGGGGTAAGTAGATCTGTATTTTGTATGAAACAAGCCTATCGAAGTTCTGAATCACATTATATCGGTCATGATTTGAGTTTGGAAACATCAACGACATGTTTCAAGAGCGACGATAGGTTTAGTGGGTCAGTGGTTTCGCTACATTGAAGAGTGTGTGAGTGAGTTAGGTTTAACGCCGCTTTTAACAGTATTCCAGTTATATCGCGGCGTGTCAGCTTAATGTCGGAGGAAAGCCCGAAGTGATGCAGGTCTCAGACGTTTACCACTTCGGTGAAAACCACGAGCACGGGTATGGTGCTGACCAACCTAGAAACATAATCGTGGCGAACCGGGATTCGAACCCACAATCATAGGTTTCTGGCGTGTCAAAGGGACGCAGCTCTGCACAGCGAATCGCGGCGCCTCAGACGACTGGGCCGCCCGTGCCCCGAGAAAAGAAGTAACTGCAAGATTTTGTGGTAAGCAGTAGGTACAGCAAGTGTTTCCTTAAGGAGATGCGTGAGGTAATAGGGCAATTGGATGAATATAAGACAACGATGTATGAGTGAAAAAGGTGTGTACAAGTAGTGAACAAGTAAGCAAACAAATGTTCATGCATTTTGAGACAAAATCCTGAGTGCAGTAGATACTATGTACACTGAGACATATTTTGACAATGTGAGGATATATGCTCTAAAAGCACTTTTGTAGCAAACACACTACCATCTAGAGTCCAGAATGAATGTATGTTCTTTGCCTTGACGGCTTCTAGTAGTAGTAGTAGTAGTAGTAGTAGTAGTAGTAGTAGTAGTAGTAGTAGTCTGTGGCGATATTTTGTAAGCTCCTCAGTTATGAAAGTTCTATCCGGATTGGATTTCAGCTTTTTTTTCGCCATAGTCACTTTGGTCTTGGTATTGTGAGAGACAAACTTTACAAGTATTTGTGCTCGCCAATGGTTTGACTCCTGTCAATGTCATACTTGCTGACAGACACTCCAAGAAGGTTTTTGCCTATGTAGATGACTTTGTCATCAGTGGGCGCCTTGTTGTCGGGCAGCTTAACGTTAATGGACCTAAAAGGGTTTCGTCTCGTATATTGCTCAAGGGAATGATAGTCAGTCATGCATTTATCAAGTTTGTTTTGGAATCGTCAATGTTTTCCCTTTGTTCGCGAATAATGGCCGACTGCTGTTTAATCATTTCAGTTTGAGATTCAAGTTCAGATGTTGAATTCTTGACTGCCCTCCCAACAATTTTCCAACTTCACAACCATTTCGTTCATTAGATTTGGGATAATGGCAGGTATGCGTTTCTGCAGGGTAGGTATGCGTTTCTGCAGGGCAGTTCCGTTTGCCAAGTTAGCTGTTAGCAGTTACAGTTACCTCACCGGGGGCTTCCTCTTCGAGAAGAGAATCAACATCACCAGGTAATACCCGAGCCTTATGTTCAGGGGATCGGTTTTCCGCAGGGCCATGCTTAGGTGTCTTTTGTCCCCGAGGGTGAATGCGTTTTTCGAGCTTGGGGTTGAGTCCGCCATGTTGCCCGTTGATGAAACAGATAGCGTAGGTCAATCAGGATAGTGCGGTGTGTGGATAGTCTTGGCAATAATCTTTAAGCAATGTATGTTTGCCTCCCGTCAGATATTACATACATTTTGAGATGTCTTGGTGTCTTTTAGAGTTGAGGTTTCGTTTTAAATTTCAAGGTTGTGAGACCTTTTCTCAGAGCTCCTATCACAGCGACCTCACTCGTCCGCCATATCACAATTGGGACAATGCATGATATATGGCAAACAGGCGTAATAAAACCCTATTTACAAACATAAGGGTAATTATTTAGATCCTAACATTTATAGAGTCTATTTAGTCTCTGAAATGAAACGTTTTTACTGAAAAAGAACTATCCAAAAATTATCTCAATAAAATATTATAAAAGGGAGTCCAGAAACACTCTGCATTTTCACACCTGAAAACTGCAGTAATCTAGACTTGCCAACTTTTATAGAATGCATTGGACATATTTGTTTTAGGGCCTGTATGACAGACTAAATCTATATGCAAGTCATTATTAGTTCCAGTTCAATGCATCGTTTAAAGTTTCAGTTTTAAGATTGAGGGAAGAATGGGATGGTATTATGAATAAAATTAAAATATGAATAGTGAAACAGACCCACACGTATCCAAGACCGTGTTTAAACGTGGAAAGAAATAACTAATATGATCCTACACGGTCATACGCCATTTGTCAGACCTTAGTTGTGAGATTGAGTAGATATTGTTTTGCAAAACATATGATTTGTTTATTGCTTAACGCCACACTCAGCATTATTCCAGCTATATGACGACGGTCTGTAAATAACTGAATCTGGACAAGACAATACAGTGATTGACATCATGAGCATCGATACACGCAATTGGGATACGATGACATGCATCAACCAAGTCAGCGAGCCTGACCACCTGATCCCGTTAGTCGCCTCTTACGACAAGCATAATCGCCTTTATACGGCAAGCATGGGTTGCTGAAGACCTGTTCTACCCCTGATCTTCACAGGTCTCGTTGTTTGCATTTATTTATTAAATAGTGACAATGACGCACAGGAACCTTCTTCGGGCTAGTATACCTCAAGGTTCAAATGATCAAAGTCGCCCTCGAAGTTGAGCATTTTAACTCTGAGTTTAGATAATGAAATGTTCAAAACCTTTAATCTGGGCTTTTCCTTGGAACCGGTGAACCAATGTCCTTAAATCAAGTTTGTCCGATCACGAAACCCTTAGACAACTACATGTATCTGTGATGGACACCAGTGGAAATAAAGAACTACACTGTATATTATTTGAACAAATACGTCTAACCATTACACTGACCCGAAAAACAGACAACGATCATTTATTCTGATAGAGTACATCCGTTAAGAGAAAGAGATATGGATGCAGGACATTAAATCCTGACAGTTTGCATTTTTATGTACAATAATAATACTCTCTGTAACCTTTGCACACAAACATATGGATCTGAAACAACAGGAAACACATACTGTAATGAAAAACGGAACCGGATGCGTCCTGACAATAACGAGAAGAAACTAACTACACTGAATGGTCATGGTCTTGGCCGTTGTCCTCAAAATTCCCACACATACAAGTGTGGGGAATGGAACGCGATTCGGGTTGACGAGTAAACCCTTGAACTATGTTGCTAAATAGCTACATAAGCGTATGTCAATAGTTAATATACATAAACAGGTCCATTCAGGAAAATGGAATCAGTGCCTAACAATATCAAATTTGGAAGAGTGATCCATAGTCCCCTGCTTGGTAGAAGATAATCAGTATTGAATAGAGAAGAGAAAGGAAATGCCGGTTGATATTGGTAGGTTATCCGCGTCGTCCACGTCGGAGTAGTTACTGAGTAAGAATTGCGTCTTTAAGGCCTAGTCTGGCCTTGTGGTCAATAGTCATGTAAATTCAAGTTCCAAAGTTTAGCAAGGGATAATGTATATATGAACAATTCAACTTATAACTGCTTTACAGAAATGCTTTAAAATACATTGATCGACAATATGACTGAGCTATTTAAACATGCAGAAAGAGGCAAAAGAAACAACATATCATGAACATCTTATGCTAAACGATTATAAAGGGACAAAGGTATTCTACACTGTATAAAAATATATAATGTAACATTTACTTATTTCGCAAGAAAAAAAAATGAAGAAATTGTAGAGGTCAGAGATAGTCTATATTATGTATTTTGATATATAAATATATAATATAAACTACCTGACAATAACTAACATGGTCTAAGGCCGTTAGGCTCAGACTAATGCCATTATATCATATGTACATATGTATATAATACAGAGTACCTTGGCATTTTCTAGACATGTTTCCTTGCGAAGTAATCGGAACAGAGGGCAACAGATGGCCAATTTTATAACCAAGGAGGTGAAAACCAGACCTTACTGACATGATACATAGAAGATAAAATACGAAACAAGACACACACATTCAATCCAAGCTGTTCAAACAATAGTTCATCATATACGTTGCCAACCCTTGGGTCAAATGTGGACACTTTTGATTCGGATACGTTGAATAGGGTCTTTGACATAGTCTGCAAAGAGACAGCTGCTAACTTTGCCATTGTGTCAATCAAGTAAAAGCTTTGCTCCCAAACATTAGCTTGTGAATTAGGTTGTGCCTCAAGACTTCTAAGAAAAAACAATAAAAATGGACGTATGATCAAGGTTTTGCCTCCGATTCACTGATGGTAGAAAACGTTGTTGGCGACGCTAAGTCCCCCTGACAAGTGCCCATTTGAGAGCTTCTGTGGGATGCTCTCAAGCGGATAGTGTATGTCAGAGACCCAGCATACATCAATGTGGCCCAGCTTGGGGTAGCTCTTCAGGCGGGCGATACCAACGGCAATAATACACAATAGTACGCCATTAAGGTGTGCATGTATCTCCCAACATGACAGGCGCATCAGATATTGATCTGCACGCGAAATTAATTTTCCAAACAATTATCGTCATTACACACCCACTATCATTACATGATTTCCATTGGTTTTGGTCGGTGATATATATAATGAGACAGATGAAATCAAGCGAAATACTTCGGGTGTGAAAACGAACGCTTTCTTCTGAAAACTGTCCTTGTTGGAAAATGTAGATAAAGCCAAATACAGGTTTGGCACATTCTCGTATGCTGATAGACTCATTCGTATATTCGTGAAGTTCATTTACTCACATTAATGAGAATATGCATGGGAAGATTATGGAAATAATAATAGATGCATTATAATGAATTGGTAATTCAACAGAAATGTTCAAAGTTTCGATAAAATCACGCACAACGACGACCGTATGTATCTACATTTGCGACTAATGGCCATGGTTAAATAACAATACACGGATTGCCAGATTGATTCTGATTACTTGCTTGACTCATTTATGCATAGATAATCCCTGAATCAAAGAAGGTCCTCCTCTGAACATTCCGCTTGCTGCTCTCCGTGAGCACGCCATTTTGTGTAAGACTGTAGTAACCATTGTTGTCTGTATATTTGGTAGCTTCTCTGAGGTGAAGGTCGGCTGAATAAAAGTACACTCAAGCCTTCTATCCTGCTATTTACCGTTTTAATCATGGTGTAAAATTTTTTTTTTTTCACATTTATAAATATTATATGCAGGTTTAGGTAAAAAATTAAATAAAACTTTGATAATCTCCTGTTTGTTTCAACATTTTAGCGTCTATGGTCCATTGCATATTTTTTAGTTGGGCATGAGATGTCTGTAGATGTGGCGGCCAGGCTGCCACTTCCTGTCACGGTACTCTTTGTAGATTTACCGGGGGATGCAGATGAAATGAACACCTGAATGATGGCTTCCCGGAAGTGAGTGAGTGAGTATGGTTTTACGCCGCTTTTAGCAATATTCCAGCAATATCACGGCGGGGGACACCAGAAATGGGCTTCACACATTGTACCCATGTCGGGAATCGAACCCGGGTCTTCGGCGTGACGAGCGAACGTTTTAACCACAAGGCTACCCGACCGCCCCGTTCCCCGGAAGGGTGCACTGAGGGGAATGTAGAATGAGAAGTTGGTGAAGTAACTGACGAGATCACACAAAATTTTAACTCTGGCCTTGAGTAAGGAAAGGAAGTGTTATCTGACATATATGTCGTAGTCTTCGTTGAGGTCACTAATGAAGGCGCTGGTGTTGGCAGGCAGGCAGGCACGACAACGGTTGACGCCATGATGGCTATTGTCGTCTGCATCTCTCTCTTCTCTGCTTCTTCCGGGTTCTGATTGGTCCTCATGGATTATCTCCCTTTGCTGTGACCTCGGAGTGATATTACAATTTACAAGGTTGAAGACAAGGCATCCGAAAACCATGTTTGTTTGTTGTCGAGTCTGGACCAGACAATCCAGTGATTGACATCATGAGCTTCGATCAACGCAATTGGGATACGATGACATGCATCAGCCAAGTCAGCGAGCCTGACCACCCAATCCCGTTAGTCGCCTCTCAAGACAAGCATAGTCGCCTCTTACAGCAAGCATGGGTTGCTGAGGACCTATATTCTATCCCGGATCTTCTCCGAAAACCATGAAATATACAAATAAGAATGCTGCAATTCGCAAAAATGAACTTCATCCTTGACATACATTGACGAAGAGTCTAACCTGTAAGCTGTAGTGTTGTCGGAAGTGGAATAAGATATGACAATATATTTCATGGGGCTGAAAATATGTCCGACGAAACTTGCCACCATTATTACTGCGCAGACGACATTCTGGGTTTTTGACAAGACGCTTACTTTTGGCATGTAGAGCAATTATCCTCTGAGCACTGAGCAGTTGTAACAAAATCCAACTCTCATGAGAGCCACGGTGGCGTAGAGGGCGATATAAAGACCGTAGAGTCGGTAGAAGCGTGTTCTGTCGACCTCTTCGCCGTATGTCAATTCCATGACTCGGAACTCGGAAGAACACAGGGCCAGGAGGATAGTACTTGTAGGGCTCTTCATCTGTTTCTGACAGAACACGACGACGTTGCAGATGTTGGTGGCGAGGGCGAAGATATAGACGGGAAGCTGACTATTCTGTATCACAGTGGTGAAGAAGTAGTAAGTAGCTTCAGTCACACTGCCAGAATAGATCAAAGCGAATGGAGAGGCTGGAGAGTTGGATTGCAGTGCTTCTTTGTTCGCAAAATTGTTACGGTTGTCGTCTATAGTTTGGACGAAGCTGTCACTGATATCCATGTCGGTCACGTTATATATTGTGTCAGTCGTCATATCAGTTTTGAGACCGCCTCCGTGGTCTTGTGGTAGAGCGTCCGCCCGGAGAGCGGAAGGTCCGGAGTTCGATCCCCGGCCGCGTCATACCAAAAGACGTTAGAGATGGTACTTGTTGTTACCCTGTCTGGCGCTCGGCATTAAGGGGATAAAACAAGGACTGGTCGTATATATTTTAAATGATTATGATATTATTTCAACACTAGGTAGTATGTGCTACAAAATGGCTGTCCGAAGAAAATCTCACTACCAATAACACCATATATATTTATATTGCTTTTTATATGTTTTTACTCAATTTGTTTTACTATGTATTATGTATGGTCTCTTATAACCGACATCGTGGGTGGCAGAGATACTTTATAGTGTACTTTTATAATAATGTATGTGCCTATAACCTGTATCTCCGATGAGACAAAAATAAACGAAAATTTGTCAAAGAATAACAATTTGTCATTGTCATTGTCATTGTGATATTTTCAATGGCTGATATGAAGGCTTGTGATGCTTGGCAGCTCTACGGATACGTTGCTATTTCTGTTAATCCTACAAAAGTAACATTGCAAGCATTGCTGAGTTTGTGAAACGACATTTGATCTTGACACTGTGAATATTTAAAACAACAATTAATGTCTGTAACGAGCTTTTTTACAATTAACATCCCATTTTGGTCGCATAAACGTTGTCCTCAGAATGGGCGCCGGCCTTATCGTTGAAATTGCGCAGCGCGTCAAACACCGAGAACTTGTTTTTACCTCCTTAGGGAAGACCCCTTCTGTGACGTAACTTTTCGTTTTGTGGACGATTTTGCCTGATTTTATCGTCCGTTTTACTGTATTTCCTTATTTCAAATTTAATTTGGTCAACCCTGTGTGATTAGGTATCCCCTAAAAGTATATATAATCATTTTTAAAGTTGTTTTGTTGACTTCACTTGCTCCTTATGTACAAAATGAAAAAAAATCGCACATCGTTATATGAGAAAAGCTTATATAGGCAGAGAGAGGTTGCATCCTCTGACAGATTGAACATTTTCGAATACGTTGGTCAGATGGTGCTACATTCTTGGAAGAATGAGCACATTCTACTCATATCGGGAATCGCTCCCGGGTCTTCGGCGTGACAAGCCAAAGCTTCAACCACTAGGCTGCTACCCCACCGCCTCCATTCCTTGAAAAAGCCAAGATGGGCCAAGCCAATATTTTGCATGACTAGACAACTTTCTAAATTCGTCCGTCTCTCATAACTCTCTTTAATCTACCCCACTGTCTCATAACACTCGACAACTGCCACCTATAGAGAAATGTATCCCGAGTAACCATTGATAACCAAATGGCATGGCATCTTTAATAATGCATGATATACATATCGCAATATTACATACAATATGCGACCGCCTCCGTGGTCTAGTGGTAGAGCGTCCGCCCGGAGAGCGGAAGGTCCGGGGTTCGATCCCCGGCCGCGTCATACCAAAAGACGTTAAAAGATGGTACTTGTTGTTACCCTGTCTGGCGCTCGGCATTAAGGGGCTAAAACAAGGACTGGTCGGCTCGGAGTCAGTATACTGTGTCTGAGTGGGGTATTCATGTTAAACTGCGGCATGGTATCTCAGTGAGCCAGCACTATAAATCGGCATCAGTCCGGACTAGTACAAGCAGCCACACACACACGTGCATGCACGTCGCTATATAAGTGCAATAATCTTGGACGCGACGTTAAACCCAATTTCACCTCACCACCTCATATCAGTTTTGTCGTGCGCTTTTGATGTTGATGTTGAAAACACGATCGACGATGGTCCGTCTGCAACCGTGGAGTGAGTCTCATCAGTGATGTCAAGCAACGATGATGTTGATGTCATGGTTTACGACCAACACAGCATAAAGCCATTTCAGCTCTGAGAATGGCTCTGCACAGCGAATTGCGGCGCCTTAGACGACTGGGCAACCCGTGCCCCCCATGCAAATTGTACATGTATGAGAGCTACACCGTCCCTGAGTAGCCATCATGCGCATGTCAACTGACAATAATAATTCAGTCAAAATGTATGCCAGTTGTCGCTGTTCCTGTAGCGAGAGACGCTTCACACGTACATAGCGATGGTTATTGATCGTCATTTCATCCACCAATGCAGCAGCTGATTCGGCAAGAGAGTAAAACAAAACGCTTCATTTACTTTGTCAAAGGAGAATAATCCATGTTGCATGACCCACAGCTTCAGTCAACCCAATGTGATGTGCCAAGATGATTTCAGGACATTGAGAATAAGACAACAAAGCCAACAAGCCTGTTCGTTACTGCTGCTGAAAGACAACTGTCCTGGAACCAACCAGCTGGTGACTGGCATTATTTATATGTTACACCGTCAATCAATTACAGCCGATTACTGTGCTACGGAGTAAGTGTTCAGACTTCATAAAGAGTTAATATTGAAATCTGTTGAAGAAGGTCTGTTAATCATCTTTATCAACAGATTTATCCAATATTGAAAATCGCTGTATTTCAGTCCCTAATTAAGTCTGAGGCTCAGATAAAAAATATGTATGTTGTTTTAAAAAGCAAATTTAATACGTTCATGTGTTTCTTTATACCTCGTGGTGCTGGTAATTAATTCCAAAATATGACGTTAGGGAGAGAGTTGGTGATGCTTTTCTTCACAGACATACACCAGCCATCTGACTGAAATAAAATGCAACGTTAGCATTAGCGGGAAAACATATGCATAGGTCACGGGGACATAAACATGATATGAAAGTTTGTATCATATTCATTACCAAGGGACCCGTGAGGATTCCGGGGTAGAATAGGTCTTCAGCAACCCATGCTTGCCGTTAAAGGCGACTATGCTTGTCGTAAAACGCGATTAACGGGATCGGGTGGTCAGGCTAGCTGTCTTGGTTGATACATGTCATCGATCTCAATTGCGTGAATCGATGCTCATGATGTCAATCACTGGATTGTCTGGTCAAGACTCGATTATTTTACAGACCGCCGTCATATAGCTGGAATATTGCTGAGTGCGGCGTTAAACAACAAACAAACAAACAAACATTACAAAGGACGAGTTTAATGAATTTTCAACATAATTACACCATGGCCACGTGTCTTTATAATTCGAGCAAAATGTATGAAGACAAAGTATGCAAACTGTGACATAGAGATGCATCATTTCCTGCATTGTTACGAGGTCATTTGATTTTAGATGTATATTTAATATATCATATAAATAATCCACAGATGGTAATTGAACGTTCAAAATTGGCACACGTCATTGTCATTGATCCAGGTTCCATATGGCACACATGGAACTGTAGATTTTCAAAGTAAAGGTCATCTAGTAGTAAGACAAGTTCTATGGATGAACAACTTCTTTATTACAATTAGTGTGACGTTTCGGTGTAGATCCTAACACCTTTATCAAGCAAGCGATGTGTGCCTTATTACTTGCTTGATAAAGGTGTTAGGATCTACACCGAAACGTCGCACTAATTGTAATGAAGAAGTTGTTCATCCATAGAACTTGTCTTACTTCATCACACCAACTTCTAAATGCCACTGAAAGAAGTTAAAGGTCATCTGTTCTTAATATCTTTTATGGTCACCGTTAAAGTCCACAGCGGACTTGCACCCTCGTCCCATGGAAGCAATCGTGTCCCGAATTGTGGCGAGGGGAATGTTCACACACAATACCTGCAGTTCTTGTGCAAACTGTCGGATGCTCTGTGGTTGCTGCTGACGTGCTTGCAGGCGATGATCCAGTGCATCCCATAAATGTTAGATGTTCCGACTCCTGAAAAAAAAGGTTGTCGTCAGTCTTGTCGTGTGAGGTAGGGCGTTGTCTTGTTGGGAAATGACGTTCGCTTGTTGCATAATGGGAAGGGCGTGTCGCTGAAGAATGTCATCCGTGTAAATTCCCCAGAACTTGTACCAAATCTGTTCTACCAGTGTGAGGGATGACAATATCATCACACTACCACCACGAATCGGTCCACTTCCTGTATGCAATTTCGTGCGTAACGTTCCCCGCGACGCCTGTACACACGACATCGACCATCCGCACGGCGAAGCATAAAACTTAACCCGTCACAAAAACCAAACTTGTCTCCATCGCAGTTGTGGCCATACTCTGTGATCTTGACATTATTGACGTCGCAGCCGACGATGCAGGTAGTCAAAATGACATTTCGAACTGGTCGTCTAGCGCGATTACCTTCAGCGCATAAACGTTCCTCACTGTCTGGGCTCTGTCCTGTCCTGGTATTGCCGTAGTTGCAGAGGTGGCCGTGGTGGTTCCTTTACGAAAGTGACGTAGCCGTATGAATCTATCCTGTGCTCGAGTTGTATTCGTGGTTGCTTGCTTCAGCTGACTCCTGTTTGCACCCGGCCGATGGCGTTGTGGCGACGGGTTTTTGTTAGTTGTGGCATGTTTTCGATCTTCACTTACAGTAAAATTGTCATGGCATGCAAATGAAAACCAAGCGTTTTTATCGCCAAATAAGTGATGTTGCACGTGCATGTCTTGTTGGTGTGTTTCGGCGCCAGGCTCTCACGTTGTTGTGTCTTGCGATTTTTCCATCCCTTCACCAAATTTCTGCAGTACCACATTCTTTCCACACAAATCAACCTTAATCCATGCAGAAACCATTTTTGGTATTGATTTTGTATGAGTGTCGGCAACAGAAATTTACGATTTCACTACTTTTGCGTTTCTTTTTTTGCAGAGGTTATATTGAAACACACAGGCAATGCGTTAAAAAGGTGAAAGCAGCAATTATATAAAGCAACATGCCCTATAACATCTGTCATTGTTCACTCAATCTGTGATTCAATCTGGAATAGTGTTGAAAGCTGACAGGAATTCAATGTTTTTAGATAGATATACATCTAAAAATTGGCAAGTAAATCAGACGCAAGTCGAGTTGTAAAAGCGCCTTGAATTGTTCTTGCCTCGCTGTTATACAGGTAGAGCCAGCCTTCTAGAAACTACGGTCTTCTAACCGTCTAGTGTCTAATCACACTTCCAGTCATAATCCGACCACTACTGTGCGCACTAAACATTTTATGAGCGTTTCAGTCATTTGCTATCACTGTCAATCACTACGCATAAACATCTATCTATACTGCCACATAACAGCATATAATTGTTTAATAACAGTTTACACGATATACGATAATTCCATACGACGAGAGGTCGGTCATATGTCCGCGAAATCGGCGTTCAAAAGTGCATGAACGACACAAATTGATGTTCATTTATATTTTCATGATGCTGTTTTCTAAACCTAAACACTGACGGAGTACTTCCACATTCATTTGGGAACCCCCGGGAATTTACTTGCATTAATACATAGAGAAACGTTGTTTTTGATCATTTAGACCCTTTAATTTTCAACTCAGCATTTTAGCATACATTGAGAAACGTCAGAGTTTCATTGCATGATCGTTCACGAATATCCCCGCTAAGACCCATCCTTTTGAACAAAACGAAGAAATGCACATCAAAACTATCGTACTATCGACTCGACTATCGACTGACGGTGACAGTCTACAGCAGTCTCTGAATTTACCGTTGTACCTGATTGACACATATTTATAATCACCTTTCAACAATCGCAATTTGATCAATGATGACCAACACATATAACCGCCACAGGTTCATAAACAACTTCATTTTGATGTCTTGTACTTGATGTAAATGTATTATGACTCGCTGTTTTTGGGACGGACCTTCTTCACCTCTCTCTTTGAGGAACTACTTGACTCCTCGATTTGGCTGTTGTATGGCCGTTAATGTAATGTCAATGTAAACATGAAATCACACGTACTAAAACAAATATTGTATAGATTTACATCGAGGTAAAAAATACTGATATATAATATTATAAGTAATGACGTTCGCAAGCTCCGACGTTGATGCACTTTGGCCCTCGCTCTATGAAACTTTATACTCAAATGAACTCACACGGAGCGAAAGTTCATTCTTAAGTAAACAAAATCTAGAGACCGGACGGACGGACCTAGGGACACATTTCCGTCACTACATTGTCGTCTTTCATTCCCTGTTTCTGATATTATTACGTCACATCAGTGAAACAACATGTATTTTGTAATGGTTTACCGCTGCGGCTACACACAACTTGCTTCTGTCGTACTAGTGTTTGTTTGTTTGTTGTTTAACTCCGCACTGAGCATGAGTGGAGAAAGCGGCCGTAATTGATGGCGATAAAGAGATAAACGCTAGACTATTTTGAAAAACTTTCTCAGTTCCTCAGTTAGCATCAATCAATAACTGACTGAGTTCCGCCTACACACATTTTTTTAAGTATCTTGTTTGTTGTTTAAAGCCACACTCAGCAATATACAAGCTATATGACAGCGGTCTGTAAATAATCGAGTCTGGACCAGACAATCCAGTGATTGACATCATGAGCATCGTTCCACGCAATTGGGATCGATGACATGCATCTACCAAGTCAGCGAGCCTGACCACCCGATCCCGTTAGTCGCATCTTACGACAAGCATAGTCGCCTTTTACGGCAAGCATGGGTTGCTGAAGACCTATTCTAGCCCGGATCTTCACGGGTCTGTCGTACTACTGAGCCAGGCCCACATCAGCATTGAGTGTTCATGGAACGTGCTATTTTAAAGTTAACAGGCATAATGACAAGCTAATTCAAGATAAATTCACGATCATGGACAATTGTCGCAGGTGCAAAGTCCTTACCACTAGACATATATTTCATAGCTATTGATCAGCGGTGAGGTTTTACAAGCATAGTTTTCCAGCAAGAAGGTGAAAGATTAAATTTGAAAATGTTGAGTTGGATGGGTCAGCCCAGTCATTTGACTGGACATCATACATGACAGACATGATAGTCAACCACATCAGCATCAGTAAGTTACCTTCCACTATTGTCAGAGATTTTGTCCAAATGAACAAATATAGAAAGGTTCAAATGTTATATCCAATTGGTTGGTTGGTTGGTTTGTTGTTTAACGCCGCACTCAGCAATATTCCAGCTATATGACGGCGGTCTGTAAATAATCGAGTCTTGACCAGACAATCCAGTGATTAATATCATGAGCATCGATCCACGCAATTGGGATCGATGACATGCATCAACCAAGTCAGCGAGCCTGACCACCCGATCCCGTTAGTCGCTGTACATTCGTATGAGGCGACTAAATTGGGCAACCCGTTTGCCGTGGGTTGCGCCCCTGTGTCGGTGGAGGAAGGGATTCTGGTCGTTGAGGGCATTGAAGCCAGGAAAAGCGTTCCTTTTGCTCAAAACACCACTTTGACCCTAGCTTCACCTTGACGGGTGGTAGAATGGGCCCGGTTCTATCAGTCGGCTGGTCATGTCATGCTCTGGCATGGTTACTACTATATAATTTCATACTTTGAAGTTTACACTTTCATGCTGATTGGCTGAAGGGGTAGTCACGTGATCTGATATTTGGAGTTCACACACCTGTGAACGGACAAAAAAAGTTCACACGATGTGAACAATTTCTTTGTGAAATTGATCGTGTGAACTTTTGTCGGAACTACTTTCCGGGGTTTCCCCGAATTCTCGATCGGTGTTTACGATCAACTCGTTTTTCTATTTTCTTTTTAATACCTGCATTTATCAGCAATATAAATAATTTAGTATTTTTGCCTGGTCTTGTAACATTTCATCGGACTTATAAATATATAAATGCTTTAATTGGTTCTGGTGATTGATGTCGTCTAGCTGCTACATGAAACAAAATGGATTGTCCTTGCGATGATTTGGATATGGAATGGCTATCTTTCAATACCAATAATGCAAGTGAAGAAAATTAATTCAGTAAAATTACTGAGGTGAACGAAATTGATTTATTGAGCGATATTGACTTTGATGCCTTGTTTTCGGAAATAACAGGAATTTTGCACCAATGAAAACAATGTCGTACCCTGCTCAGATGTGGCCGCTGACAGAGCAAACGCGACTGCTCCTGATCAATCCCAAACTAAAATCCAATACAAATTTACTATTGTATCGGGGAAAAAATCTAAGATTTTGAGAAACCATAAAACATAAAAAGGTAAGGAAAGAAACTTAAATTTAAAAAAACAAAAAACTTGCCTACCTGTTTTATCGATTGGTCATCGGAGTCGAGAAAATATCCGTAGACGGAATTAGGAATCTACTATTCCGGTTTCCGAGTTGGCCGACCTTCTCCGTGCATTCTAGGTCGAGAAGCGGTGGCACGTGAGGTGTGACGGGGCACAGCAATGAAGCTGGCCTCAGGTCATACAGTAGGTCCATCTCAGGTGACAAGAAACACCAGCTAAGCAAAGTATTACAGCACACGCGACAAATCCCAAACTCCAAATATAACACACCCTGACGTTGAAAATTAACACAAAAACTCACAAATTTCAGAGCACTCGGTTCAACCCCCACCAGTCCATTCCGCATCGTCCGAATAGGTTTGCGATTATCCAAACACAAGCAACACATTCATAAATCTGTGATATTCCCGATTTGCTAATGCCATGAGAGGGTTCACGCTTTGGGGTGTTTTCCATAACTGCCTACATGAACGTCATTTTCAACAGCGCTGCAGTAAGTATAAATTTCATCCTCATGCTCCCTTTCGACTCGAAATGCACCTCTTTACAAACTTATGTGACGTCATGTATAAATCCGCGCTTGAAAATTGACCTCGCCTCGGTGCATCGAGGTCATGTTTATATTTTTGTTCAACTTCCTGTAACCTATTTTTAAGATTTGATTTATCCCAAATATTGTTTGTAAATTTGTTCAGAGAATGAAATTTAGTTGACATATTTCTAGATTATGTTGTATATATTCAAAGACCTATTTTCCTTTGCGTAACTGAGTATGAGTGGGGAAACGTATGTGACCGAGAGCCAGCAAATACCGATAAAATAACATTGTTGTAATGTTCTTCGGCGAAACCAGAGGACTTCAAATTTAAGCAAACATTGTTACAATATTATTCGGCGAGACCAGTGAACTACAAAGTATGAAATTATAAGAACTGAACGTCAGTTTGGATGGGTTCATTGAAGTGTGGACGATTTAAAAGCGCTGGTTAAACTGTGTGAACCTCCGAGAGCGGAGGTTCACACAGTTTAACCAGCGCTTTTAAATCGTTCACACTTCAATGAACCCATCCAAACTGACGTTCAATTCTTAAATATTGTATTACTTGTATTATTGACTTTCTTATTCCTTACAAATGCATGGCAATAACATTGCCTGGAGGCAAATGCCTGAAGGCGGTGGCTCATGGGCCAATCTGACATAATTGACCTCCAGGTTCTATTTGTCTTGAGATAATTGTCACGGGCCGAACCAGCCGGACTATTATTCTGTTTGACATACATAGCTACCTGTGTCCTTCTTGCTGGAGTATAGCATCCCTGTAACCCTGGTGTTTGTAGTCGGCTTCCGCTACAGCATTGTCCTTGTTGACACTCCATGGTACGTGGGTGGGGAGCAGGGATGTTGAATCACCTTTCTTTATCATTGCTACCCAACAATACACTGGTTCTCGTTCAAAAAATAAGAGAAGACATTTAGACTCTATCTCATCCTCTGATGATGAAAGTACATCACAAACAAATGTTGACTCCTGGCCCCGCTTCCTGGTGGTCGATGGAGTTGATGGAGTGCCGCTTAAAAAATCAACCCTTTTGTTGTGTCAAAAGCTCTCGAAGGCATTTGTGGAGACGTCAAGAATGTTACTCGTCTCCGGAACGGATCCCTGCTTGTCGAATGTTCAAAACGACAACAGGCCATTTTGTTTGTTTGTTTGTTTGTTTGTTGTTTAACGCCGCACTCAGCAATATTCCAGCTATATGACGGCGGTCTGTAAAATAATCGAATCTGGACCAGACAATCCAGTGATTGACATCATGAGCATCGAACCACGCAATTGGGATCGATGACATGTATCAACCATGTCAGCGAGCATGACCACCCGATCCCGTTAGTCGCCTTTTACGACAAACATAGTCGCTTTTTACGGCAAGTATGGGTTGCTGAAGACCTATTCTACCCCGGAATCTTCACGGGTCACAACAGGTCATTAATCTACTTAAGGCTCATCATTTTTACCCACTGAAGTTGCTGTCTCTGCTCACAAGTCTATGAACTCATGTAGAGATATAATTCGGGATCGTGCCAGAAGTCTTTCTGACATGTCCGAAGAGGAAATTCCTGTAGAACTTCAATCTCAAGGAGTCAGCTGTGTGAAAAGATTCACCAGGAAAGATCATGACACTGTTGTGCACACCAACACCTATCTTCTTACATTTGCCCTTCCCAAAGTACCTTCTTCACTTAAAGCCGGTTACTTCAACATTGGAGTGGATGTTTATATACCTAATCCACTCTGCTGTTACAAGTGTCAGAAGTTTGGCCATGGCGCCAGGTCTTGTGACAAATCACCTATGTGCTTCCGTTGCAGTCAACATCATGTCAGCACCGACTGCACAGAGGCCATCAGTTGTGCGAACTGCCACGGTGAGCACTTCTCATCTTCAAAATCCTGTCCAATCTATCAGAAAAAATCACAGATTCTCAAAATAAAATATACAAATACCATTTCTTTTTCCGATGCCATTAAATTACTGCCAACTCAAACTCATGGAACTTCTTCCTCATTCTCCTCCTCTGCAGCAGTTTCCACGTCTACCCGCAAAGTAGACAGTGCATGTCAGACAGACATCTGCTGGGTTTCAGACAATCAGACACTCTTGCATTCAATTTCTGGTGACAGCAACGAATCTTCCACGTCTGCCTCGCAGACTAAGATTCAGCCTGAGCAGGAGACTGTGCCTCAGACTGTGCCTCAGACTGTGCCTAACTGTGAACCTGAACCTTGACCCGAGACAGTACAGACAGTACACAAAACTAAACATCTGACAAACAGAGAAAGGAAACAATTAAAGAAAAAAGAACTCAGGGCCCCCAAACACATAGATGTGCCGTCCCCGTAGACAATCCCTGTAGAGGTTCATAACAGCTTTGAACCTCTAGATATGGAAGTCACTCCATCTCCGCCAATTCCACGGAGAGGACCTACCCCTCGATCTCGATCTCCAATTGAACCTCCATGAGTTCTACTAACTAACTGCAATGGAACTGTAGAGGCCTTCGGAATAATTTTAATGACCTTCATCTATTAATTCAAGATTTAAAACCATCACCATTTGGTCTTCAAGAAACTTTCCTCAAATCAACGGATAATTTTAATTTAAGACAGTATGACTCCTACCATTACTTTTTCTCCTCCGGGTGATATAGCTACTGGAGGATCTTCTGTTATGGTGAGGCAGGGCGTCATTCATAGTCCTGTTCCTCTAAATACTCCTCTTCAGGCCCCTTAATGCCGAGCGCCAGACAGGGTAACAACAAGTACCATCTATTAACGTCTTTTGGTATGGTTGGTTGGTTGGTTGTTTAACGCCGCACTCAGCAATATTACAGCTATATGACGGCGGTCTGTAAATAATCGAGTCTGGACCAGACAATCCAGTGATTGACATCATGAGCATCGATCCACGCAATGTGGGATTGATGACATGCATCAACCAAGTCAGCGAGCCTGACCACCCGATCCCGTTAGTCGCCTTTTACTCTTTTGGTATGACGCGGCCGGGGATCGAACCCCGGACCTTCCGCTCTCCGGGCGGACGCTCTACCACTAGACCACGGAGGCGGTCGGTAAATAAAGTAACCCCGTGATGTTGACAATGCCTTCGTCTTCGTCTGAACAGTCTGCATGAGTAATAAATACATCCAAGGCATTTTGTAGTCTTTTGATATTCAATATGAAATAAAGAAAAAATGAAAGTGGCTCCCTATGTGACAGATATATCCTTCAAAGAAAGAGGACGTGTTGCAATTGGGATGAAATACACACTTTTAATGATATTAAGCTTCGCGGATTGGCCATCCCTTTAGTTGCGGCAAAAAATGATGATCGTGTGTTCGAATGCCAGAATGATTACATTTCTTGGTTTGTCATATACCGTATTCGACGTAATAAGCGCCCAGGGCGCTCTCAAAATTAGAAATAGGGGGCTCTTATTAGAATATTTTGGTGGGAGTTGAAAGATCAATTTTGTGGTTTATGCTGACAACCTGAAATGTTTATATACGAGAGATACATTTTTCCAGAATTTAATTGCCCATACTTAAGGGTGCATATAACACACGAATGCGTATTATACGCGAATAAATAAGTGTTGTGTACATTGATCAATCGGAAGGGGTGCTAATAGGTATTGTTCACTAGCCAATATATTAGCAAATATCGTCGTGGGCGCTGATAAGAGCGGGGCGCTTATTACGTCGAATACGGTATGTACTTGTTGGTTTCACCAATCTGGTAAACATCTAAGACTTGCATCACTTTGAGCTTTCCACCGGTATTAAGCTGATGCGCTGTGTTATAACTGATTTACTGTCAAAAGCGGCGTTAAACCCACCTCGCTAACATACTTATTCGAGTGGTGAGGGTTCGTCCCGAGCCGACTAGTCATCTCACTGAATCTTGACTCACATAAACAGAATGATCACTTATCAAATTTCTTTTCATGCAACGAATCTTAAAAGGTATATGTACACCAAGTAAACCACATGAATCATTGATACTCTGTAAATTTCTCCAATGCTTTTAAAAAGGTGAAAGGTCGTCAAAGCACGTCAATACAGTGCAACAGACACAATGTGCCGACAGAAGGTAAGAAATAAAGTAGTATTGTTACGGACACGCACGAGTTGATTTTACCTTACTTCACATTAGTGTTGATCCGTCGTCATTCATGTTCAGTAAAGCGTTAACGTCTGACCATCTGACACTTTACCAGTCCATCTGGAACTTAACTCGATGTGTACATTAGTTATGGTTCCTTCTTGATGAACTGTTTTGCGCTGATGGCGCTGTTTCAAAAGATGTGTACAGGCGGCATTGATTGATTCACACTAAGAAACTCGGAATTCACTCAGGAACCCCGAGTAGATGCATCCATTTAACATAGACACGGCGTGAAGCGAAGATGGTCTTCACAGATAAGACTTCTTCTTTCAAAATGTATCTCGGCAACGTGTTCATTTTGGGTATTTTCACATCTGTTATAACTTCCTGTTTAGGTTTTGAGTGTGCTACCAAACTCTCACTGAAGGCGACAATTGAACCAACCCTTTATCCATCATACAGAATGCATGTGAAGAATATGTTCCAATGTGATACTGCCTGTCGTCGAGATCCAAAATGTGTATCTGGAAATTATGATTATGAAAACAAGTTTTGTGATTTGAACACGTTTCAACAAAGTACTACTAATGCACATCTCAAGGCGAAACATCATCTTCAGGAACACTGTCAGGTATGTTGAAACGGTGAAATGGTTAACTGTGATTCTTTGGGCAAAAGACTGAAAGACAGATTCAGTGCCTCATGATCAATAGATCAATACTTGTCGATGATAACAGATATAAAAATAAAGTGAGTTCGAGTTCACGCTGCTCTTAACAGGTCTCAAGCGTTTACCACTTTGGTGAAACCCACGAGGGCGGGTATGGTGCTGGCAAACTTAGAAACATAAACGGGGTGAAGAAGGATACGAACCCACAATCATAGGTTTCTGACATGCCCAAGGAACGCAACTCTGCACAGCGAATTGCGGTGCCTTAGACCACTGGGCCACCCGTGTTCCTATATAAATATAGAAGAAATGATGTTGACTTTAGGCAAATTAGATGGTTTTAAAAACATAATCGTATCAATGCTTTATAGTCGTAGATCCTTACTCGGTTTGTAGATAGTATGTCCTTTATGAATTATATCGCATCCATGATCTTTTAAGTCAGGAGGTATAATTCGTACAGGCTATTCCTAGTTCAATAAACTTTACAAAACCGAGGTAGTCTTTAAAAGAAAACGTGGCAATTTCTAATAAAAACAAACCCAAGTTTTATTAAATGATATGTTTAATTACAAACTAACCAATTTTGCCTTACATTTAGTTTTTTCTATTAAGCTCGGCAGAATTTGTTATTCCGTCATCATCGTTGCTTGTGTAAATTTCTTCTCATAGAATCGGGTTTATTTATACTACTTATCAATGTTTATGAAATTAATTTTATGGCTGCAATGAAATATTCCCCATTGACGCGAATACAACTCTCAAGTAAGGATCAGTTATATGTATGTATATATACTAGCCACATAAAGAAACTGTGTACGGAGAAAATATAGATATAAGGGCACACCGTCCATATATGAAAGATAGGTTTGAACACAGCAATTATTGGAGACATTCAAACGCTCATGCACGTGCCATGCGATATGACGTCATTGATGGGGGCCTATGGACGTGCAATGTGTTACTGCACGTGCATCCTGTGCAGCTGTACACAGCATGTGCAACTCAAAATTCGCTGTCACTTTCGTAAGCATGATCTGTGGTCATTCAAAAATTCAAAACTTCTCAGGCGCAGACACAAGCATATCACAAGCAAATCATGCCAAGATTGACAGCTGCACAGCGTCATGAAGCCATTGGAATGATCCGAGCGGGAATGAGGCAACAACAGGTGGCAACACATTTCCAATGCCATCGTAACACGATATCGGCATTGGTGAGGCGTTATCAGAACACAAATGACGTTGCCGACCACCCACGTTCAGGACGTCTCCGAGTAACGACGCCAAGACAGGACAGATGGATTCGAGTTACACATCTCCAACACAGGTTCCAAACGGCAGTAACGACGTCCCAGACAATTCCTGGACTGTGCCGTATCCATCCCAACACTGTCAGGAATCGTTTACGTCAGTACGGGATTCGACCACGACGCCCTGCCATACGTCCCATCCTGACACACCGTCATCGAGTCAACCGTGTAAGATGGTGTCGAAATCATGTTCGCCAACCTCGAATATGGTGGAGAAATGTTGTCTTAACAGATGAATCGAGGTTCAACATTTCCCACAGTGACGAGCGCCAACGTGTCTACCGGCGTTTGGGAGAACGTTATGCACGCACCTGTATTGTGGAGAGGAATCGTTTTGGAGGTGGCTCTGTGATGATTTGGGATGGGATAACAGCACGGCACCGAACCCCTTTGGTGGTTGTTCAGGGCAATCTCACCGGTGTTGGTTACAGAGATCAGATTCTGAGGCCTGTGGTCTTTCCTTTCCTGCAACGTCATGGCCCGGGATTGACATTTCAACAGGACAACGCTCGTCCTCACACGGCTAGGGTCGCAATGGATTTCCTTCACCATAACAATGTCATGTTACTGCCATGGCCTGCAGTTTCTCCAGATCTCTCCCAAATAGAGCATGTGTGGGATGAAATGGACCGCCGTCTGCGTCGTCTTCCACATCCTCCAGATAACGTCCGTGACTTGGCACAGGATTTGAGAAGGATATGGCAGGCCATTCCCCAGGCCTTCCATGCCATTTGGTGGACTCCATGCGTCGCCGATGCACTGCTGTGATTCACGCACAGGGTGGTCATACCCGTTATTGACTTTGTGACTTTGTCGTATGACCCCCTACTCCATTTTGATCTTCTGACGTCATCGTAACAGATGTTGTTCAGGTCCCGTTGACATTTTCTTATGGTCCGATCATTCAGCTGCTACAGCGTCTGCATCATTTTGTTCTTGATGTGTTGTATTTCAATCCAGAATATATTTTCTCCGTGCACAGTTTCTTTATGTGGCTAGTATAGTTTTCAATATTGGTTGTAAGTAGGGATATGTTTTGTTGGAAAGATGCATGGCTTATTGTACTTTTTGTTTTTGTTTTTCAAAAAGCGTTATTTGTTCAACCGACAAAAGATATTTTTTGATGGTCTTTAATTCTAAGGGGCTAGAATCCCACTGACTCCTAAATTGACTATTGGGTTCAGTATTGTAAGCAATAGTCAACCCTCTTTTTCTGTATTTACCGTGCTCATTTTCCGCCATGTTCACACAAGGATGGGTCATGTACTGTAATCAGAGCTATCTGACATCGTTTTATGCACAAAAAGATTCCGAGGTAGAATAGGTCTTCAGCAACCCATGCTTGCCGTATAAAAGGCGACTATGCGACTATGCTTGTCGTAAAAGGCGACTAACGGGATCGGATGGTCAGGCTCGCCGACTTGCTTGATGCATGTCATTGGTTTCAATTGCGTGGATCGATGCTCCTGATGTCAATCACTGGATTGTCTGGTCAAGACTCGATTATTTACAGACCGCCGTCATATAGCTGGAATATTGCTAAGTGCGGCGTTAAACAACAAACCAACCAACCAACCCACCAACCAACACAAAACACACTCGCTGTCCATTTGAAGGTCTTTTTGTATGTTTGTATGTGACTTTTCCCCTCCCTGTTCTGAAACATCTTTGCATATATAACAGATGATATATATTTTATTTAAGTTTTATTTCTTTGATTCACGTATGCACTAGCGCACACGCTACCCGTATAACCTCATGAAAACAATGGAGCAAATAATCAACGTAAGATATAATAGTGTCTTGAACTTGATGGAACTCTAATATTCAGAGTAAGAAGCAATGCATAACCTAACTATCGTGTCATTTAGGAGAAGTATCATTATTTTGGGGTGAATAATTTATGCTGTAGTGTAATATGATCTGGACAGTAAAGCAATAGAATAATGTGCAATAATTATTTCATGATATTTTCAGGTATTGTGTCCATAGTTATTCACAGTTACAAATCAATATTATGTAACTTGTATACGGTTGAAATGTATTAACAGACACGAGGAAACTTTGATACTGTCGTTGTCACAACAAAATATTCCCTTGACGGCAAACATATAAAATGGGGTTTTCCGACATTGACGAGGTCGGATTGTATTCGGTGAGTCATTATTTAAATCCAGGTAAATGTTTTGAAAGCTTGTACAATTTATTGACATCCTTAAACGGCTGTACAAAATGTTGATATCTCATATAAGAAATAAACAACTCGTGGTCGTGGCCACTTGGAACTGCGCCCCTCAAGGTTTATTCTCCGAGCAGTGTTATATTGTACGATAAACAACTCCCACTCGTCGTTTATTTCTATGTATCTGTATAACCATGTTGCGCTCCAGGGACAATTCTTCCATGAATAGTAAACTAATTGTGAACGGTTCAGTAGAACCACGTGTACTCGTCAGGACTAATGTCGGTTTTATCATGCAAGCCCACTGAGATATCTTGTCGACAACAAGGTACTGTAAGTCCCCATGGTCCCCAGCATGGTGGTCTACCCTCAGTTGCTGACGATCTAGAGCCCGTTTTTACATTGTGTCGTCTGTTATAACCTGATTATTTTATTGTTCTAAAACTAGTTTTACAGTTAGAATCTGTGATATTTTGCTAGTTGTTATACTGACCTTTGACGACAGATGTTAAGATATTATATAAATGCATAACTTGCTCAAGTCACGATATGGCTGAAATAATGCCGATGTGACTTTAAATATTAACTCATTCACTCACTCTTGTCGACAACAAGTACCATCTTTTAACGTTTTTTGGTAAGACGTGGCCCGGCGATCGAACCACAGACCTTCTGCTCTCCAGACAGATGCGGTTTTTTCACTAGACCACGGACCAGTCTCCTATATTACTATATGTTAAGAGCAGATGTAGTATTGTGCCGAGATAACGACGGCAAAGCTAATAAAACACAAGTCAAACTTTGATTCACCTTTATTATAACCTCAATAACCTCTTTGGTTACAATACATAGTGACTCTTTGGTTGATATAAATATTGCTCACATATATATATTTGACGGATATAACGAACTAACTTTTTAGTCCCGACTATTTGCTGTAGTTATGCTGTATATATGTTTATAACGAACTACTTTTATAACGAACTAAAAATATTAGTCCCTTTGAGTTCGTTATAACCGTAGTTTACTGTATCATATTATTGTCTTGTTTCACGGCGACGTATTCAATTCCAGCAGATTGTTTACGATTAAGAAATGATAACGTGTTGGGGAATGTACCCACACGTAACACGTGTTTATAGTTTCACGTCACATCAGCAACCTTTACATTTTACTCCCTATAAGCCACTGTTGAATAAGCCTGATAGCAATTCAATGCAGTGTCGATGAAGTCTTAGTGAACAAATACTCGGTGTACACGGGAAACTTCAATGGTCAGGGTATGTTCAAGTGGGTCTCCTCGCCATATGTTACTAATGATCTCATTGTGGTTGCTACACACTAAGGGGGCACGGGTGGCCCAGTCGTCTAAGGCTGTGCAGAGTTGCGTCTCGTGGGCACGCCAGAAACCTATGATTGTGGGTTCGAGTCCCGGCTCGCCCCGATTATGTTTCTAGGTTTGTCAGCACCATACCCGTGCTCGTGGGTTTCACCGAAGTGGTAAACGTCTGATACCTGCATCACTTCGGGCTTTCCGCCCACATTAAGCTGACACGCCGTGATATAACTGGAATACTGTTAAAAGCGGCGTTAAACCCAACTCACTCACTGCTACACACTAACGAGCCAATGCTGGTAATAAAAAGCAGTTATATTATCGAACCGTTGAAATATGTGCTATTTTTGGTCAATATGGTAATCTTCCATTTGTCTATGACCGAACATTTAGGAGCGTATGAAACATAGGACAAATCTAAACCTTGTCATACACGATTTCAAGGGTAATGAAATCTGTGTCATCTAGGAACAACATTTACGACTATTTCACAGGTTACAAAATACATGAAAACGATGGCCATATTTACACACCTCTGTCATACATGTTCATAGTGACTTGAATGCTCCTTAATTTTATGACGTGCGTAATAAATGTTATTCTCCATTCTCAATGTGCTGCAATAACGCCATGTTTTTTGTTGCCTTTGTTCTGTCCGTCCTCATAGAAATATGAATTGGGTGATGTCGATAGGGATGTTAAGAACATCTCTAGTACAATGAGAGACAGATTGACACAGGAACAAGTTGCAATCTAATTGATGTTCGAAACATTGCTCCTCGCGTGCGGTCTGCACCCTATGATACCGACCGATGTCCCATTGCATTGTACCATTCGTCTCCACTCGCATGTTTCCGTCCGCCATGCGTCGAAATGGCGCAAGCCAAACAGCATGCGCATCAGGATATTGGTACGTACTTCGATCAATATAGTCCCGAGTATTCAATTTTAATTTAGCAATATGCGTTTCACCCCTGGTTGCCCTTCCTTTTCGGGCATACCCTCCTCGGCAAAACCACTAAATGGCCTGGCGGGCCCGTGTGCACATGTTTTTTTTATCAGAGTTCCTGATATTGCACATTGTCCTTTAACCTATGAACATGTGAACCAAATATAACATATGCGTCCTAACAAATACTGACATATATCATGCTTCATAAATCAAGCACTCCGTTCTAACTATATAATCTCTTCGCGTCACCCTCTCTCTGTGACATCTCCAGTTAATAGCCGACTATATTTTGAATTTACAACAAATGACAACTTCATATTAGGTTATGCAAAAATTAAAATAAACGAATTAAGCTTAGTTCACAACGAACACCACATGCATCATATCATATTACATGTCTCTTGTTCCTTTTTATTAGATACACGGCAAAATCCATAACGAGCAATACTTTTTGATTGTTTGTTGTTTAACGCCGCTATGTGACCGCGATCTGTAAATAGTCGAGTTTGGACTAGACAATCCAGTGATTGACATCATGATAATTTATCCAAGCAAGACAATCAAGTGATTGACATCATGAGCATTGGTCCATTCAATTGGGATAGATGACATGGATCAACCAAGTCAGCGAACCGGACCACCCGATCCCGTTAGTCGCCTCTTAAGGCAAGCATTCGTTTCTGAAGACCTGTTCTACACTGGATCTTCACGGGTTTAACAAGTACTTATAACATGTTCTATATGTGTACCATATATAAGTGGTTTCAGCTAGGCATCGTTTTAGCTGCTGAATTCTAAACGGTACTTCATAAATATCTTAGTATCACATCTTTTAACTGCCAATAAAGACAAATACTTGATGCATGAACCTTCTTTATTCTATGATGATGCGACGTTCCGTGTAGATTCTTATACCGTTGTCAAACCTTATACCGACATGTCGCATCATCATAGAATAAAGTTATCATCCTTAAATATATTTACTGGCATTTATAATCTGTGAGATTTTAGTGAAATCTGTAGCATAAATAAAACATAACGGTGTCCACAACATGTTAGCTTCGACAAGATATTTCAGATCAGTTATCGAATTACATGTATTATTACTTTGCTTCCATGAAGGATACCAAGGATGATGCGTGTGCAGATTGTGGACAAGACAGGCGATGCGTGCGCACGGCAGAATGTTTCAAATGTCTCCATGGTGATGTCACAACACCATTAGCTGGTAGTGTAACTTTACATATATTTTTTCTATTATCGCAATTCGCTTGTCGTCAGTTGTCTGATTTATATTATGACAGTCAATAATATCACTAATGATTTAAGTCTTTATCCAAATATGTTGAAGTTTCAGTTGTAGTTGCAACAATATATTGTTTATATGTTACAGGAAATATGTATAATCAGGGAATATGTTTATTCCCTGAAATTTTCAGGGAATATATTTAATGTCTGATTCACTCAGGGAATATAAATAATCCCTAAATTTTTCAGGTATTATACATATTCCCTGATTTAACATCAAGTTTGTTAGACATTTTCCCAGAAATTACTTTTGAGGCTCTTATATGGTCAAACTTGATATAAAAAAACGAGAAGACAAATTTATTTGACATGAGAGTGAAGATGACCTTCTGGCAGTGCTTGCCGCACCTACAACTGAAGAGTCATGTGAGGCAACTGCCATGCCAAGTGAGCCATCTCAAGATTCAAGTGAGACGGCTCCTGAGCCAGCCGAACCACCCCCTGCAATCAGTGTCTCATCTGTTGAGTCAAGTGAAAGTTTCTAGAATCCAGTTCAATAAAGCTACCTTAGCCATTTTGCAGTAGATCCATATCTGGTCCGCATGCTCGACTAACAATGCAATATAAAATCAAATTATTTTGAATTGAGAACTTTAATATGTTTAATGCCGTTCACAACTATTTAAAACCAAGCTGAGCGATCTTATTTTCAGATGTTACACCCAAAGTGTCAAGCAGCTTTTGTATTTTGTCTCTCATATATGGAGGCGAGATTTTCTGTGGTTTCTCTTTTAAGTCTTGGCAAATATGTGGCTACAATGTTGTTACATGTTTGAGTGATAGTGTCCTCCTTAATCGCCATCTTTCTCTCATAACCTAACCTTCGGGAAGACTTGCTTTCATATTAATTAATGTTTGTTAAAAGGTGTAACTTGTATCTAAACACGTGTTCTAAAGGGACCTGTTGCATCCTTTCAGTCGTGGACTGCGGCAATCCTGGTGTTATAATGGACGGTACCTTTAACTACAGCACCACAACTTACAGCTCCCAAGGTCAGATTGTCTGCAACACCGGATACAACTTCTCTCAAGTCAACAACACTATTTCGTGTAGGGCAAACGGTACATGGGACTGAGTATCCGGATCATGTCAGGGTAATTATGAATTATTTTATCATTGTGTTTAGTCAGCGCAGCACGTTGATTTATAATATATATACTGATAAAATAGGCAAAATGTCACGAAGCAACTCAACAGGTATACCAGTTGCCGCGTCAAAATGTGCACAATTTGGTCAGGAACATGCCCCGGCGTATCAGACACACACACACACACACACACACACACACGCACGCACGCACGCACGCACACACACAGACACACACACACACACACACACACACACACACACAGAGACACACACACGCACGCACGCACGCACGCACGCACACACACACACACACACACACACACACACTCGCGCGCGCACACACACACACACACATACACACACCGATCCTCGATCACCGTTTAGGAGGAATCAGCTACAATAAGAATGTCAAAGAACTGCATGATTCTTAGCTCACCTGGTCCGAAGTACCAAGGTGAGCTTATGCCATACCGCGGCGTCCGTCATCCGTCCGCGTCCGTCGTCCGTACGTCAACAATTTATTCAAACGACTTCTTATACTCTTTCTTCTGAACCACTAACAGGAAATGAACGAAATTTGACTGGAAGCATCCCAAGGTGGTGGGGATTCAAAATTGTACAAATGGTGGAGCCTGACCACCCGATCCCGTTAGTCGCCTCTTACGACAAGCACAGTGGCCTTTTACGGCAATCATGGGTTGCTGAAGACCTATTCTACCCCGGAATCTTCACGGGACCATTACCATATGTACAATTTAGAGTATAATGAGAGGGGATTAATAATTGTACAAAAAGGCATGGCGAAAAAGGGGTCATTTGTCTAGATTGCTTTAAACGACTTCTTCTTCTCTGGAACTAAAAGATTTATATAAACCATATTTGGTTGGAAGCATTCTCCAAAGGGGGGGGATTCAAACTGGTAAAATGGAAAGGCTAAACCCCATGGAAACGGTTCAGATCTCTATGCTACATTTGTATCAAGAGAAGTACACGTTCATGCTGTCAGATTTGCCATCCATCCCTTTTAAATGCTGACAGAGTAAAAACCTACAACACATTTGCAGTATTATAAATATCCAGGTGAGCGATATAGACCCTATCGGCCTCTTGTTTTGTGTGTGCTATATGAGTGAAAAAGGACTTAATTGTTAATTATGGACTGTAACAAACAGGAAATCTGCCCATTAACGTCTTTAAAACTGAAATTGTTTAGAGGTGGCATGAAGGTACCACGTCGTCGGACGCACTTGTATGCCGCATAACGTGAGATGCTGCAGGAACAAGCAGGGAAAGCAATATTTTACGTTCTCTTCATGGGGCACCTTTCATCATTCCTCACAGTGCAACAGCGATCGCAATCTGTTTCTTGCTGCCTCACATATAATGCTCTGACCAAGCTTCCGGTGGAGGTTCATGGACTCACCATTTGAACATGAATAATACAACTTCTTGACGGCAATGCGACTAGAAAACAGTGTTTTTGTGTCTGTATGTTAAGAAAGGGAATGTATTTCACAAATTATAATCATACAATTCTTTGACAAGGCACCACACCATCAGTTTTAAGGCTATTGAGTTCATTTATTTATTTATTTTATTTATATTTTCATTTTATTCATTATTTTTTAAATATTTTTTTATATTATTATTATTATTTATTATTTTATTTATTTATTTATTTATTTATTTATTTATTTATTTATTTATTTTTATTATTTTTTTGGGGGGGGGCTTGTAGATTATGAATCCACTCTTAACTCAATACCGACCACGAGGTCCCTTCACCGGTAGCCTTCCCCAAATGTTTATTCTTAACGTTTGGTTATGAGTATATCCTATTTGATTTCGATTTCAATGCTAATGAGAAATGTTGTGATATTCCATTTATCATTTTTTCATATTATATAATTAAGTATTATTATATGATGACACCATGTGTCAATTAGAGGCTGTAGCAACGATGAAGACAGGGTTGACATATGGATTTCACCTTCTCTGTTTCTATGATGTGGTACATGCATTTCGGTATCCGTGTGCGAAATACGCATAATATCGGAAAGCGCACGTTAAATCTCCAATAGTAAGTAAGTATGTAATATTTCGGTACGTGTATCAGTGCACCCGTGAAGATCCGGGGCAAAATAGGTCTTCAGCAACCAATGCTTGCAGTAAAAGTCGACTATGCTTGTCATAAGAGGCGACTAACAGGATCGGGTGGTCAGGCTCGCTGACTTGGTTGATGCATGTCATCGTATCCCAGTTGCGTAGATCGATACTCATGATGTCAATCACTTGATTGTCTGGTCCAGACTCGATTATTTACAGATCGCCGTCAAATAGCTGGAATATTGCTGAATTTGGCGTTAAACAACAAACAAACAAAATAAACACACGTGTACCAGTGCCTTTATCAAGCAAACAAGATGTGAGCTATAGCATCTGTGATGAAACTTCACATTGAAAGAAACAGAAAAAGTTGAAATCCATAACTCAAACATGTCTTTATTGACAAATATAAACTCCGACATTGCAGAAAACAAAATGTGTTTCAGCTTTAAACTGTGGCCCCCCAATGGATATCCCTAATGGCTTCAGCCGCTACAACAGCACAACGTATGGTTCGCTGTGCCATCTGAGTTGTAACCCAGGCTTTACGGGCGTTAACAACACCATAACCTGTGGCGCTGACGGTAACTGGGAAACCATGACTGGCCATGGTTCATGTGATGGTAACGTTTAAAACTTGTAGGCCAACCGTGAAATATAAGTCTTTGAAAATATCATTTTGCCGATAGCTGAAAAGTATTGATGTTTATGATGACAATTTAATGAACATTAAGGCTTACAAGTTGATTAATCTTAAAATACTGGACGAAAAAGCAGTTTTCAGATTCTATAGATCATAGAATGTGTTCTTGTACCAAAGCACATCTGTAGTGTGACCTCTTATTCATGTCCATGTATTTATTGTAAAGGGCGGATCGCTTAGGATTACGTTAGATAGGGTTGGACTGTGTAGTCAGACATAGTTTGTATGCTGTTTGTAACAACATATAATTGATTTCAGAAAAGTGGTATAATTAATTTGAAGTAGCAAATATATGGTCTGGAATGAAATCAATCGTCCAGAGTAAATGAACACAACAAAGCACCCGTCTATACACACTTGGTGCCTTTGAACGCGTACTCAGCTAAAAACGAAGGACACACCAGTTTTCTTTCTTTTTCAAACTTCTCCACATAATTTCACCTTGGTAATAAAGAATACAAGAGTTGTGACGGATAATTCGAAGTTTTGAATTTGTTTGGATTTCAGAAACGTCTTCTTTGGCACAACAATTTGGATCATTAAACCCTTCTTTCACACGACTTCAACATAATGAATCATCCTCGTGCTAAGAAAAAATGTGGGTATTTTTTACAGAAGTGAACTGTGGTTCGCCGACACTTCTACCCTTTGGAACCTTTAACTACAGCTCTACAACTTATGGTTCCCCGAGCCATCTGCTTTGCAACACGGGCTATAGATTTGCTGGCACCAACAACACTATAACCTGTAGAGTTGATGGCACATGGGACCCAATATCCGGATCATGTGACGGTAAGTGCATACGAATCCTATTGTAAGTTTGGTTGAACGCTGCTTTAAACAGTACAGTCAAGTCTCGTTAATCCGACACTCGTTAATCCGACACTCGGCTTTATCCGACACAAATGATGGGAACCGATTGATTCAGCGCAATTTAGTCCCGTTAATCCGACATTCTCGCACTCCGACTCCGACACACCTAATTTGCGACGAATTACCGAAATCACTCATTAATCAGTCTCGTTAATCCGACACAGTGGTCAGCGTACTCCGTGGTCATCTGCCCGCGAGTACACAACCCCGTGTTTTGACACGCACTGGCTGCAGAGATTAACTTTAACAATTAACACTGGATGCCGGGATCATAAAGAATTTCAAGCTTTATTATAAGAAACAAATGAAATTACACCTCGACAATGTTGATGCTGAAGAACCACCAGCCCTAGACGTCAAGCGAACAGGGGACTTTGAGAAATGTGCCTTCAAAATGTGAGAAACAGAAAACACTGACAGACTATTTTAAGTAGATGAAGCAAGTTGTTAAGACAGTAGCACTTGCATTTACACGAGGAAACACACGGTTATTATCTATCGTGAAGATGTCCGATTTTCATTTTAACATGCCGTGTCACTTTAGTTCTTTGAGGGAAGTGACACCAGTCGTGGATGTATTCCTGTTTGGTGAAACCATCAAATGAGTGAGTGAGTGAGTTTGATTTTACGCCGCTTTTAGCAATATTCCAGCAATATCACGGCGGGGGACACCAGAAATGGGCTTCACACATTGTACCCATGTCGGGAATCGAACCCGGGTCTTCGGCGTGACGAGCGAACGCTTTAACCCAAGGCTACCCGACCGCCCCTTGGTGAAGCCAGCGAGCACGGGCATCGCGCTGATAGAGCTTTGGTCGTGATCAAGCCGAATCTGAGATTCAAATCTACGATCCGCGGATTCTGGCAAGGATAAATAATGCACCTCTGTAGAACTGTCCAAAACAAGAGCACATTTTGATTCCTTTTGGATGTGTATGTATATATGTGTTCCTTATTGTACATTATAGCTAAAATGGATAGAGTTATCATTAAACCGCCCGCACGTTATCCGAAATGAGCGGGCCATTGTAACTTGATAATGCCCTCATATTGCTTGACGACGGGCCATTATCAAGTCCGTTGTTAGGTGACGTCATAGGGTAGAGAAAATGAAGTCACGTATTAAAGTGACGTCATCTAGTTTGTTCTATGACGTTTCCATATTTGTAAAATGTGGTCAGTGACATTCGTGTTGATTGCAGTAAATGTTTCAAAACCGATGTTGTTGTTTCTTTTTATTTGATAACAAATTCAATCCATTTTAGCTATAATAACGGTAACGCTATTTTTCAGGGCATTATCATTTGCAGAAGCCCTCGGTCTTTTCAACTGCCCTCCTTCGTCGGGCAGTTAATGGAAAACCTCGAGCTTCTACAAATGATAATGCCCTGAAAAATAGCGTTACCCTTATATTATCGATGAAAATAATGATACATTCATGCGGTATCGGCCCTTCCTAATACGTGCACAAGTGTGCATCATTAGTCTTCTTTACATGTTATCATTAACTCGAACGGACTTAACAATGACAGACAAAAATATGC
Source organism: Haliotis rufescens (assembly GCF_023055435.1). NCBI lineage: Eukaryota > Metazoa > Mollusca > Gastropoda > Lepetellida > Haliotidae > Haliotis > Haliotis rufescens. The sequence goes on along the minus strand of NW_025963846.1, from coordinate 3,877,570 downwards.
AAACACCTTGAATGTAAATTATACAAATTAAAAAAATGTTTTGAGAAATAGATGGTAGATGTGTTATAGAAAAGCATCTGCAGTGGTTATTTATAGGGCTGTGATGTTTTAATGACAGGATTAATATCCTGGTTCAAACGAATGGTTTCTTTCAGTTGTGAACTGTGGTTCCCCTGCGCTGATCCGCAACGGCGCCAACAACTGCAGCAGCAGCGCTACAACGTATGGTGCACTGTGCTATCTGGTTTGCAACACCGGCTACACCTTCACTGGCGCTAACGACACTATAAGCTGCACTGATGCTGGTGACTGGGGTACATACTCAGGATCATGTGGTAAGTTATCACCATTATTTCCCCAGGACTCTTCCACAGTTCTATTTGTTGGTTGGTTTGGTTGGTTTGTTGTTTTACGCCGCACTCAGCAATATTCCAGCTATATGACGGCGGTCTGTACATAATCGAGTCTGGACCGGACAATCCAGTGATTGACATCATGAGCATTGATCCACGCAATTGTGATCAATGACATGCATCAATCAAGTCAGCGAGCCTGACCACCCGATCCCGTTAACTGTCTCTTACAACCAGCATAGTCGCCCTTTACGGCAAAATACCTATTCTACAACGGATCTTCACTGGGTCTATAACGTATCGTGATCACAAATCTAATCAATCTTTACAGTGGCCGACTGTGGAACACCGACTGTAGAAAACGCCATCGTGTCATACAACGGCACGATTTACGGTTCAAAGGTCAGGATCACCTGCGTCAACGAAACCTTTCTGTATGACGGTAACGCCTCGGTAGAGTGTAATGAACATGGACAATGGGCAACACTTCCTGTTTGCAGAAAAAGTAAGTATCTGCATATTATTTTATACAATGAAGTTAAACATATTTCAGAGGTCATATTTCCAAATGACAAAGACACCTTTTCTTCAAGCTGTAATCATCAAGTGGCTATTCCGGGGTAGAATGAGCCCACCCAAATCAATCAGATAGCCAGGCTCTATTGACTCTGACAGTGTCCAATCGGGCATGAATCGTTGTTCACGCATTAAGTCAGAAAATCACGCATTGACGGTCTCGAGTGGGAAGTGACTGGTCCTGAGCAGCAAACAGAAAGCCTTCTGTTAAACGTTTCAGGCCAGCCGACATCATCTGCAGGGTTGCTGATCCTCTCAACACACTGGACATAAACTCGATGCAGTGTTCGTTCAGATAGCCTCTCCTTGAAGAACTTAGTCTTGGTCGATTTGATATGGCACTTCGCTTGGTTGACACTCATTTCTGTACCGTCAAGCAGTACAGAACCATCAACAAAATCATGCTTCACAAAGGGTTCATCAGACAAATACATGTGTGCAAAAGTGCACAAAACAATTCTATCATGAAGAACCTCCACAATAATCAAACCACGTGAAAATCCGGGGTAGATTATGTTTTCAGCAACCCATGCTTGCCATAAAAGGCGACTATGCTTGTCGTAAGAGGCGACTAACGGGATCGGTTGGTCAGGCACGCTGACTTGGTTCATGCATGTCATCGTTTTCCAATTGTCATCGCATTCCAATCGATGCTCATAATGTCAATCACCAGATTGTCAGGTCCAGACTCGATTATTTACATATAGCTGGAATACTGCTGAGTGCGGCGTTAAACAACAAACAAAGCAAACAAACAAACCATGCCCTCTCATTATGAGCGACTGAGGGAAGAGGAGGGTGGTGGGATCTATTGTCTGACATGATTCTTAGTGTGAGGGAGTTCATACCCTGAATTTCTTGTTTCGTCCAATCAATAACACCAAAGGAATATGAAAGGACGGCGAAGCGTGGCGAAGACGGTAATAAAATGATCGAGCCACGCCATCATGTCGCGTAAGATACTGTGTTTGTGCCAAAGCTGGGCATCCACTTAAAATATGTTGGACAGTCTCATTCAATTCATTGCATAATCTACATTTCATAAAATTTACATTTTGATGCAAAATTACACATTGACGGTGGTGTCGAGTGGGAAGTGTCTTGGAAGAGTCTGGGCCGGGTTTATTTGGCGCTTTGCTTGATTGACACTCATATCTGTACCGTCCAGCAGTACAGAACCATCAACATCATTATCTAGATTGTATTATTTGTAGTTAACTGTGATAGCCATGGTTTTCTGTGAACACTCTACCTTCTCATTGACAAACGTGAATCCAGAACATATCGACAGTAAGATATTTCAAACAAACGCTTTAATGCTTTTTTTTGCTTTATATCGTTCTCATTTGCATATAAAAACATGACCCTATCGGTGGTAGACGTTCAAAGTAGATATAATAAAAAAGTTGGCAAGAAGTACACCTCACAAAATAATTCATTTCTCTATTGCTCTGATGACCTCGTCTTAGATATTGATTCGAAAATGGTTGTTCTTCAAAGCTTATGCATGGTGTTACTTACTGACATATATTTTTCTTTTAGATGTTGTGTCCTTTGATGACTGGGTTCTTCTGCTTCGTGCGACAGCCGGCAATGGCGTGTCTGTGTATGACATGTGGAATGATAATACGACCTACAACGATCACCCTGTTGTACCCGAAGCCCTCCAACCAGGTTGCATATCTCTGGACACGTCGCTGCCATGTGACACACACTTCAAAAGTAAACTCGTTACAGCTTGGGAAACTTTCAACATACAACAGGTATAATATATCTTCCTGGTGGATCATAACACGATAACCATCACTATCACCGAAAGTGGGGAACTATCACATACCTTGCAGACCATAAGCCGATAATCATCACAATCAACTAAAATGAGAAACTAGTACATACCTCCCTTGGTATCAAAGGTTGTGTGTGTGTGTGTGTGTGTGTGTGAGAGAGAGAGAGAGAGAGAGAGAGAGAGAGAGAGAGAGAGCATGGGGCGATATAGCAAGGTGACAGCAGATTCTGAACAAAGGCAACCATGGTGAAACCTATGAGTGTTGTCAGAGACTATAATCAGGTCGAATCTGGCATCAGAGCTTGTGATGAGCCTGCATGCCGGGTAGCAGTAGTTTGTTGTTGTTTTGTTGTTTAACGCCGCACTCAGCAATATTCTAATTATATAACGACGGTCTGAACATCATCGCGTCTGGACCAGACAATCCAGTGACTGACATTATGAGCATCGGTCCACGCAATGAGGCTACGATGACAAGCATCAACCAAGTCAGCAGACGGGTAGCAGTAGGAACATGTGCAATATTCCAGTTATATGACGATTCTCTGTAAACAATCCAGACAATCTAGTACTAAGTCAGCAAGCCGGACCACCCGATCCCGTTAGTCGCCCCTCGCGACAAGCATAGTCGCCTTTCTCTGAATACCTATTCTACCCCATATCTTCACGGATAGGGTTGTAGTTGTAGCAGCAGTATCAGTAGGAGTGACCGCGCTGCAGCAGCAGTGTTAGTAGTAGTAGTAGTAGTAGTAGAAGTAGTAACAGTATCAGTGGCAGCAGCAGCAGTGTTAGTAGTAGTAGTAACAGTAGTAGTAGTAGTAGTATCAGTAGTAGTAGTAGTAGTAGAAGTATCAGTAGTAGTAGTAGAATCAGTAGTAGTAGTAGTAGGTGTAGTAGTAGTAGTATCAGTTGTAGTAGTTGTAGTAGTAGTATCAGTAGTAGTAGCAGTGGCAGCAGCAGTGTTAGTAGTAGTAGTAGTAGTAGTAGTAGAAGTAGTAACAGTAGCAGTGGCAACAGCAGCAGTGGTAGTAGTAGTAGTAGTAGTAGTAGTAGTAGTAGCAGTGGCAGCAGCAGTGTTAGTAGTAGTAGTAGTAGTAGTAGTAGAAGTAGTAACAGTAGCAGTGGCAACAGCAGCAGTGATAGTAGTAGTAGTAGTAGAAGTAGCAGTGGCAGCAGCAGTGTTAGTAGTAGTAGTAGTAGCAGTGGCAGCAGCAGCAGCAGTGTTAGTAGTAGTAGTAGTAGTAGTATCGGTAGTGAGGTGAGGTGAAATGGGGTTTAACGTCGCGTCCAAGATATAGCGACGTGCATGTACGTGTGTGTCTGCTTGTACTAGTCCGGACTGATGCCGATTTATAGTGCTAGCTCACTGAAATACCATGCCTCAGTTTAACATGAATACTCCACTCAGACACAGTTTACTGACTCCAAGCCGACCAGTCCTTGTTTTACCCCCTTAATGCCGAGCGCCAGACAGGGTAACAACAAGTACCATCTTTTAACGTCTTTTGGTATGACGCGGTCGGGGATCGAACCCCGGACCTTCCGCTCTCCGGGCGGACGCTCTACCACTAGACCACGGAGGCGGTCAGTATCAGAAGTAGTAGTAGTAGTAGTAGTAGTAACAGTAGCAGTGGCAACAGCAGCAGTAGTGGCAGTAGTAGTAGTACCAGTAGCAGTAGCAGTGGCAGCAGTGTTAGTAGTAGTAGTAGTAGTAGTAGTAGTAGTAGTAGTAGTAGTAGTAGTAGTAACAGTAGCAGTGGCAGCAGCAGTGTTATCAACAGCAGCAGTAGTAGTAGTACTAGTAGTAGTAGTAGCTATGTTAGTACACTATTTCTGAAGTAATTTAATATATTTTATGATTTTATAGATCAAAGTCGTGATTCTTAAAGCAAACGAAGTGAAAGCAGAGATTCTGTTTAACGGCGAGGGGACAACACGGACCAGCTGGTTCTCAATAACTCAAATGATCAACTCAACCTGGACAGATCTCAACGATGAAGCGACGTTTAATTACTTCAGTATTCCAGGGTGAGACTTGTATTAACGATTAACTTGTATTCCTGTTCAACATGTCACCTTTTACATATATTTATCATAAAACTGTACACCTCCATTAACTACTAATCATTGTCTGCTTTGCATTTTTCTTTATTCTTTACCCATCAACGGTACATCCATATTTCCATTGCCACAAATTATATCAGTTTTATTCTGGTGTGGTATATTTGTCATAACTGTGCTTACTATCTTGTCAGTTAACGGAATGGAGAAATAGGATAATCAGAGATAGATAGAGACTTTTTTCTTAACAGGTGTTTTTTGCTTGATTTTGTGTTTTTGTTTCTACCCTGTCAATATGGGTCTCTTAAAAGTTAGCGAACATACTGAAATTGTTTCAGAAAGGTCAATATCGTCCAGTACAATTTATAATAACCATAGTTCTGGTGGTTGACGAACATAAACAGTGAGTGAGTGAGTGAGTGAGTATGGTTCTACGCCGCTTTTTAGCAATATTCCAGTATTATCACGGCGGGGGACACCAGAAATGGGCTTCACACATTGTACCCATGTCGGGAATCGAACCCGGGTCGTCGGCGTGACGAGCGAACGCTTTAACCACTAGGCTACCCGACCGCCCCCAAACATAAACATAAATGTAGGTACATTATTTCCCAAATATGGAAACATAATGTAGTATTATTTCATGATTTATGACACTGAGATAAAAAAAAATGTTTACCTTGTTTAAATTTTGTTGTTGAATTCTGGGATTAAAATATTTGGTTTTGAAAAAGTAAATGCTTCTGAATGTAAAATGTCACTTAGCCTTAAATCTAGGACAAATCATGTACAAATCCATAATGACTGCGTGAGATACATAATGTGCTGCTACTGCACGGTTACATAAGGGCAATAACATACTGGATATTGTTGTTTGGGCGTTCATTTTATTTTTGTTCATGGCGAAGCTTGTGTGGTTGGCTTTTAAAACGTATGTTCTGTATTCACAGACTTGGAGGACATCATCGGCGATTTTATATAAACAATCTCTTCAATGGATGTCCAGGAGATATAGGTTGGATGCTGATTAAAGATAAAGCTATCAACAGCCCCTGTGATTGGGAGAAGACGACTACCCCGACTATCTTGTTCAGTAAAGCCTCGACCGCTACATTGTCTACAGGTAAATCTCATTTAGAGATCAGGGGAGGTCGGGTAGCCTAGTGGTTAAAGTGTTCGCTCGTCATGCCGAAGACCCGGGTTCGATTCCCAACATGGGTACAATCTGGTGTCCCCCGCCGTGATATTGCTAGAATATTGCTAAAAGCGGCGTAAAACCATACTCACTCACTGGATATATCATCTATCTACAGGTTGAGCTCATTAAGGCAAGAGTAGGCTGATGTTCTTGATGGTTTGAATTGGGTAAATCAAATAACACTTTCCTTGCCTGCAGACTCTAGATAAGTCTTCCAATAAATGCTCGCATAATTACTGAGACAAATGTCTTAAATGTTCATCAAGGCACAAACGATAATGTATAGACCTAAAGTGAAAACACAAAACAGTCTCTTGGGGCCTAGTCTCCCATAACGAGTGTTCAAGTTTTACAGGGTAATATTAAAGTTCGATTCATTGTTAGCTTGTTTAGTACGACTCTTAACTTTTGTTTGTTGTTTAACGCCGCACTGAGTAATATTCCAGCTATATGACGGCGGTCTGAATATTATTGAGTCCGAACCAGACAATCCAGTGATTGACATCATGCGCATCGATCCGCGCAACTGGGATACGCTGACATGCATCAACCAAGTCAGCGATCCAGACCACCCGATTCCGTTAGTAGCCTCATACGACAAGCATGGGTTTTTGAAGACCAGTTCTAACCCGGAATCTTCAAATAACTACATTACCAAAATGTGGATAAAACGTTAATACTTGAGACATTCTTTAACCAAATGGTTGCAAAAGTATTCATTTAGACAATTCCCTGAACTTCTGAAGTGCAAAAGCTCTTTCCAAAAGTCCACATGTCCATAAATGGACATTAATGCACTCGTTGTTTGAGGTAATTCACTTGAAGTTTGAGGTTAAGTTGTTGATTATCGGAAACAAAACTTAACATTGTTTGACATTACGAAGGAAAAAAGTAAAATCAACACTAAGAAGGAAAGCTTACGAAAAAATGGAAGGTTCACTTAATTATGCCCAAATAATTCTGACGTGTAACAACACGCAGATGAATTTACGTATGCATGAGAAACCAGCCTACTCTCGCGACCAGGAGATTTAATACCTGCTGTATACATTAGATGTTTCTAAGCTGAAAACCAAAAAACATTAGGGGTTTTTCGGAGACATATTTTTATGAAATCCTGTGCTCAGTCTTCACTACAAGAATATATAATATATAAATATCCCATAATAACTTTTTTTGTGTTCAGAAAATGCAACCTTTGAAGAAAAATGTCATCGAATGTTCCAGATTGGGAATCGGCGGATGTGATGGCAGTACTGGCACAGCTAGGATCTCACGATTAAAGGAAGGATCTCAACATGCCTTTTTCCCGCACCTATCCATCTATGGTGTCATACATCTGGATGTTGTGGTATCTGGCAAAACTCACAACTCCTTGTCCCAACATCCTTGAAGTTCTATGCCTGTTTTATCTGTATTATTATCCCCCGCCGTGAAGTGAAATGGGGTTATAGGAATGGGTGCTGTCCGTCCGGTCCTTCCGTCCGTCACCTTTCCTTTCCGGGGAAGAACTCGAACTATCTAACACATGATATTTTTTTCTAATTTGAACTTTACACGATATACGGCTTTTCAATTAGACGAGAGATCGGTCACATGACCGCCAAATAGACGTTCATTATTCACGACACAATTTGGCTGACGGACTACTTCTACATTCCTGGGGAAACCCCTGGGAATTCCCTTGCATGATTCATACAGAAGCGTTCTTTCTGATCATTTAGACCCTTTAATCTTAAACTCAGCGTCTCAGTATACATTGAGCAACGTCAGTGAGTTTGACTGCATGATCGTTTACGAATATCCTCGCTACGACCGAACCTTAGTGAACAAAATGAAGAAATGCACATCCACACTATCGAAGTGTCGACTCGATTCGTGTCTAGGCTGACAGTGACAGTCTACAGCAATCTATGAATTTACCTCAGTGTCTAATTTACACTTCTTTAATCACTTTTCAATGATCGACCAGTTGATCAATGGTGACTAAATCATGTAACCGCCACAGGTTCATTAACAACTTACGAAATCTCTCCTGTCACGTTTATCGTGTCGGCCATTTTGACGTCTTGTGGTAGTACTTGATGTAAATGTATTACGACGCGCTGTCATTGTGACTGACTCACTGAGGTAGTTCTTATAAGATATTTCTCATCTTATGAGGATATTATTTGTGTGACAGGATCAGATAGTTGTATATATTTTTGAGAGTTTTATTAGTCTAGATTTTTACTGAATTAAATATTCAGTCAAATATGTTTTAAACATTATATACTTCACACTTCAGCTCTCCTAATTCCCTGTTTCAGCTTACTGCATGAGTACTTTGTCACAGCCTCAATCACCTAGTGCACTTTCACACAATAGCCTGCCCAAGCGCGCCCATCAAAGCCCCTTTGTGTTTAACGTTTTAGCTTACTGTCTCTAGTATAAAGGGTTTAGTTTTTACTACAGTATAGATCACATTTGATGTTACTGTCGAACGCACATATCACGTATATTGGATATTTTGCAATTCACAATTTGGACTAATTGTGGTGTTTGATTTGTGGACTTTGGAATTCACTTCTAAAGGTTGGTCTTTTGATGATATTTTATTGTTTGTACGTATTCCTAGGATTTGTAGGTATATTGTGTTTATGCTGTTGATAATTTGGCTGTTTTTTGTCATGTTGTAAATATTAGCCAGATCATAGTAACTAGTTGTGATTCTGAATGCATTACAAGTGTTATTATTTACGTAAGGTAAATAATTAAGTAAGCGCTAAGTTTAGGCCTAAAATATTTTTTAACTAAATCTTCAATCACTGTGAAGCTGATGTATGAAAGTATGAAATATGAAAGTAAGAATGTGAAACATATGTGTTGCTAGGTTACATATTTGTATAAATGAATGTGTAATGTATGAATGTATAATGTATGAATGAATCAGGGTTTTACTATGATATTTTAGAAATGTTTTAAGTTACTCTGCAATAACACTATGTTTCGGTTTGTAGTAATATTGCTGCTATCAGATTGGTCTGCACAGTGTGTATATATATATTCATTTATTTGTCGTGCAGATGTAGCTGTATTACTTGTGCAGAGGTCTGTGTCTGGACTGATGAACCCAGGTCCACACACTTGGTGGGTTTACTAGGTTTTATATATATTTCTCATATATTGTATATTGTATGTGCACATGATAGTTAATGTATCATGTCACGTTTATGTCACTCTATTTATATGATACGCATATATAAGTATATATGCGGGTTAAGTAGCTTTATAATCTAGGGTTAATTAAGTCTTGATGAGATGTAAGTTTATCAATTAGGAGATATAGCATTTTGTATATATCATCAAATGTAATGAAATATTTGATGTCAGCATATGTTTATATTTTGTGTAATGAATGTTTTACAATTGTTTCAGGGTTCAAAAACATTTATCAGTAATAAACTTGGCTATAACTTCGAACAACACCTGTGTCTGTCCTTCATGTCAAGAAGCAGTCCCGGTTTCATTTGAATACATTTGTTGTAAAGAAACTACAAATGTTGTTCCTGTCGAGCATGTTGAGCAAACATACGTTCATGTCACCTCTCAATTGAGGAACTATTTTATTCCGCGTTACAGCTGGTTGTTGTATGGCTGTCAGTGTAAACATGAAGTCACACGTACAAAGTAATGCGTATAGATCTAGATCCTTTGAGGTACAAAATAGTGACCGCAAGCTCCGACGTTCATACAGTTTGGTCCTCACTCTATGAAGGTTCGTACTCCAATGAACTCACACAAAGTGAAAGTCAATTCTTAATTGAACTGGAGCCTTTCGATGTTTTGGCATTCATAAAAAACAAAACTTGCGTGCGTGTTCCCTTGGCAACAAACTGGACTTAGTCTCAAGTACGTGTAGCATTCGTTTCCGGAGCATAACTCGGAAAACATTGTACATTATTTTTTTAAACTTTGCATATGTATCAAACACATACTTGACTGGTGCCTTTATATGTTTTAATAATAATATATATGGTCAACATCTAAGCACATTGCATGCTTACTCCACTTACTCCATGCACAATGCATGCTCTAAACAACATACAATCACAATAAGAAATGTTATTCTTGAAAAGCGATCAGGAACCGATGAGTTTTAAGACGAGATTTGAAAAGAGTGAAAAGCTTGGTGTCTCAGTTGTTGGTTCATTTGTTGTTTAACGCCGCACTCAGCAATATTTCAGCTATATGACGGCGGTCTGTAAATAATCGAGCCTGGACCAGACAATCCAGTGATATCATGAGCATCGATCCACGCAATTGGGATCGATGACATTGCATCAACCATGACGACCCTGACCACCCGATCCCGTTAGTAGCCTCTTGGGACAAGCATAGTCGCCTTTTACGGCAAGCATTGGTTGCTGAAGACCTATTCTACCCCGGATCTTCACGGGTCTTCAAATATTTAGCACTCTCTGATAAGTGGGGCAGTTCACACTAACTATGTGTCCGAACACTGTTGAGTAAAATTATCCCCTCAAAAATTGATTATTTTAAGAATTATATAAAATTATAAAGAAATTATTAATCTGTTCTTGCATCGTTAATAGCAGGAATAACAAATGTTCGAGATGAAGGCTCCGCCTATCATCGTATAGACAACAGATGGTGCCGAACTTTGTCTTATGAACCAGTCCCCTCGGTAAGTGTGAATGAGTCGGATTTTAAAGCCACCTTGAACAGTATTTCCGTTTTTCACGGGCGCAATGCTGCACAGCGAATTGCGACGCCTCAGCCGATTGGCCACCCCAGTAATGCTCTCCGTGACTGCGACCATTCTTCAATATTTGATGTCAAAGGCCGTGTAAATATTACCATTTGAAACGTTGGCATTTCGTTGGGTATCCTGGTTCCTACATGTCAAAAATAAATTAAATAATATCTTCAATGGATTCATGTCGTTAGTATATTACTATTTTGTTGAGTGTGTGAGTATGGTTTTACGCCGCTTTTAGCAGTATTCCAGCCATATCACGGCGGGGGACACCGGAAATGGGCTTCACACATTTTACCCATGTCGGGAATCGAACCCGGGTCTTCGGCGTGACGAGCGAACGCATTAACAACTAGGCTACCCGACCGCCCCTCAAGATTCAAGAACTCGCTTTTATGAATTCAAATAAGAGTGGGGAAAAACGCCGTTTCAAACAGTATTTTCAGCACTTATAGCATATCCTCTTGAAATCTGCGTTTCAGACCTTTGGGGATTTGGAGAAACCCACGAACGGCGCCGTGGTATTGATAGGCCAGGGGTTTGAACGGCGCCGTGGTATTGATAGGCCAGGGGTTTGAACGGCGCCGTGGTATTGATAGGCCAGGGGTTTGAACGGCGAAGAGTTTGGGTTGGATACTACCACCAGCGGATTCTGACACGACTCAAAGACATATTTCGAATTTTAAGAATTAAATGTACCAGTCAAAAAATGAGCCTCTCACATTGACCAAATACATTTTACTGCCAGTCGACAACAAGCATGGATAAAGTTAAGATTTCATGTCCTGCGTTGTCAAAACATGGAACAAAACAATTTTGTAGTTAATGTTGTTTAGAGTTACACAATCAATGAGTTTCATTTTATTCATTTAGTTCTTTATGGTCTTTCTATTTGTCGCTACGTTTCCAACCTGTTTAAGCAAGCATAAATTGTTTCGTAGACTATTTCGAGTACATCTAGAGTATCTAGAAACATTTTAACTGACAAACAACATTGACTCGATGTTTGAAGACACCAACATCGAAAAGAATGGTGTATGTGTATGTCACTTTGTGTTACAGGCCTTTAGCAATTTCGGGAAACCCACGAGCTGTGCGGAGATAAATACACTAGCGGAAAATATCGCCTGTGCATCACTGACTATATGTCTTGAGCCTCTTGGTTGCATTGTAATGTATCATACATTTATATACTACACTTACCCAGGTACTAGTATCTGCTCAGTTGCGGTTTATTTGCAATTGTTCCCCGACGAGTGGATCCGTTTGCATTCCAGATATCCTTGTCAGCTCCCTGGGGAGTATAGAACTTAAGCTGCCCCTACGGGCGCTAGAGCATTTTTACATTTTTAGTTCATCTGACATTACATCAAGACCAGCAGTTGTGTGAAGATCACTGGGAAGCTTGACCACTGTTGCGGGTTGGTGAATGTTATTATCATTGAAGTTTTTCCTATCACCACTGCCATCACATTTTGTATTGCAAACTGCCATTGAATAGTGTACGTCTACTCGATTGCATACTGCCTTTGAATAGTGTACGTCTACTCGATTGCATACTGCCTTTGTAATTGCTGTGCAGTATTTTTTAATAATCTGTAGACCTCGTAAATTGTGTAAAACAATTGTTGATTGTATGCCATTTGCTGGTTGATTGAAATAAGTTGTTTTAGTTTTATATCAAATGGTCGGTCCCTAATCACTCACTCGCCCAATCAGGGTAAGGATACGAAGACAAAATACTGCAAAACTTTGCAAACTCACAATAATTCTCATAACGGATGGAATTGCTCAAAGTTTCTCCAGAAGCGATGAATCAGTTTTGTTGTTCGACCACACAACTTTCATCAATTATATATGATAAAAATATATTTATCCTATAGAAAGTCAGCAATCACAATACCTGATACAGTATGCTGACATTGAATGTTGTTGCTGTTATATAATATGTTGAATAAATTAACCCGAAACATCTCTTGTTAATTATGCAGATTTTCAAACACACTATATAATCACCTGCTGGCTAATAGCAGTTACATTATTAATTCACAAAGATTTGTGTTGAATCCAATTTGAGCTTTAAAAAGTTTGTTTCGAATCTTTACATTTCGCAAATAGAGAGAGTACTGAATACACAATGCAATTTAGAACGTGGTCAAATGTAACAACTGTTACTTTGTAATAACACTTTCTTATTAAAGTACAGATTCTCGTACTTCTGTTGGTTGAGTCTCGTCCGGGATTCGAACCCACACTGCCAGAGTGAGGCACCTAATCGCAAGCACACAAAGTCAGCTATCTAACCAGCCACAAAGGCTTCCACAAAATGAAAGTCCGACAACTGGTAGTCCGGATCACGTACTTTGTGTACCCCTCTTACATGTGTTAATTGGGGATAACACTTTCTCAGTAAAGTAAAGAACAGTAAAGTACAGATTCTCGTACTTTTTGGGGTTGAGTCCCGCCCGGGACAGTTAGACAGAAGGTGTTATCCCAAATATAACAGTTGTTACAGAGAGAGTACTGTACTTGATTTGAAACAAATTCATTTCAATCATAATATTGACACGAAAGAAGACACCGACACATTCATTTATTCTGATAGATTACGTTCAGTTTAAAATATATATCCATCTTTGCTGGATAATTTATAATCACAGGACATTAACTGCATCTACGAACACTAAAGACAGTCATGAATCCACGAGAAACACGTTCACAACACACTAACGAGGAGAAACTAATTCACTACGCTGAATGAGTATGGTGTGAGCATATATATACATATATCTTTTAGATAAGCTAACTTCAGTAGTTTCTGAGAAAACTTGTTCCCATCACAGGCACGATGCACAAATAACATGGATCAAGGGCCATAACTCGTTCCCATTGCAGACACTATGCACTTAGTTGAAAAGAACGGAGCAAGGGCCATAACTCTGTAAAGAAAAGAATTACAGCACGAATATCGAACTCAGTCTTGACAAGTATTTCTTAGATATGCATGCAAACGTTCATTCATGTAACGTCAGTAGTTTCGGAGAAAACTTGGCCCCATTTCACGCAGTTTGCACTAAGTTGCACGGAGCAATGAATTTTCGAACTCAATGAAGATCATGACCAGTAATGTCAGTGTGTAAAATTTCATTTATCTAACTTAAATACTTTTTGAGAAAATGTGTCCCCTTTGAGAAGCGGACGGACGGACGAACTCCGTTCCTATATGCCCGGGGGACAATAAAGTATGGTTGATTTTTTTTTTTTTTTGTTTTTTTTTTTTGTGTACACACACAATAAGTTCACATACAATAAAGAATATTGTTTCGCCCTGAACTATTATAACGTCAAAGCAAGCGATCGATAATCAATATCAAAAAACTTTCCATAAAGTTTCTTTCCAGTCAATCGGGAACGTTGACACCCAGCCAACCAAATCACCTAGCCATTACGCCGTCTCTTATAACAAGCATAAGCTGCTAGACGCCAAATCTGACACCGAATCCCGACTGGTATAAGGGTCTGCAATCGGGTGTTGATCTTACGTCACATCAATAGCTGTATATGCCTCGACAACAAGGAATAATGGGTCCAATAAGTTCGGAGCCAAGGCGGAAATGAAGAACACTTACAATAAAGAGAAACGAACTGCAAATAATGTTACATTTGTCCGTTCCTCTATGATTAATATTGTGTTAGACGAACGTCTGTATGTCTGGTGTCTGGCCTGTCACGTTTTGCCACGGAGCTCTTTGCAGACTTACCGGTAGTTGCACATGGGATGAACATTTGAAGGATGGTTTCCCGGAATGCTGCACTGAGGATAATGTAGAAGATGAAGTTGCTGAAGTTGCTGAGCAGTTCACAAACATTTCCAACTCTGCCAACGAGGAAGAACAGGAAGTGCTCTCGGGCGAAGATGCCATAGTCATCATTGAAGTTGTTGATGATCGCGTTGGTGTTGGTAGGCAGGGCGAGGATGACGTAGACAACGGTGGACGCCATGATGGTTGTTGTCGTCTGCATCTCTCTCTTCTGCGCCTCTCCAGACTTCTCACTGGTCTTCATGGATTGTCTCCCCTTGGTGTGACGTCGGAGTGATATCACAATCAGAAGGTTGAAGACAAGGCAAGCAAAAAGCATGAAATACACAAATATGAATTTACTCGCCTTGCTGGAGTTTTCAAAATGAGCTCTATCCTTGAGATACATTAACGTATGCTGGAATCTATAGACTGTGGTGTTGTCAGCCGCCATGTAAGATATGACGATATATTTCATGGGACTAAAAATATGTGCGGCGAAGCCAGCCGCCATTATTAGTGCGCAGACGACACCTGGGTTTTTCACGAGACGCATACTTTTGGCTTGTAGAGGAAACGTCACAGCAATGAATCTCTCAGCTGACACCAAGCACGTGTAACAGAACCCAACTCTCCTGAGAGCCACAGAGGCGTAGTTGGAGACGTAGAGGCCGTAGATGAGGTAGATGCGTCTTGTCATGGCCTTGTCTCCGTATACCAAGTCCATGATATTGGCAATGATGACAGTGGTGAGGAAGAGGACCTCGGAAATGCACAGAGCCAGCAGGATGGTGCTTGTCGGGCTTCTCATCCGTTTCTGACAGAACACGACGACGTTGCAGATGTTGGTGGCGAGAGCGATAACAGTCAGGGGGAATTGGATGTATCCAGTCACAGTGAGAAAGGATTTGTAGGTAGCCTCTGTCACACTGCCAGAATGGATCAAAGCGAATGGCGGGGCTGGACTGGATTGATCTACTTCCTCGATTGCAGTGTTGTTACCGTTGTCGTTCATGGTTTTGTTGGTGACGATGCTGTCCCTGACATCCAGGTCGGTAACATTATATCTTGTGTCAGGAGTCATATCTGTGAAGTCACGCACTGTTGTCATATCTGTGATGTCACGCACTGTTGACGTTGACGTTGATGCCGACTCTTTTGCCGTTGATGATACAGTTTTCATAACCATCACAGCATACAACCATTTCAGTTCCATTTTTAAAATCCTGTATAACAGCTGTCTATAGACACGTCGTATCCCACACGTCTTGCGTCCGCAAATGTTGACAATACGACTATCTTCTATCTACCCTCTTTTAATGAATCAGTCCATAGACTTAGAATTACCATACACCTCTGATCCAGTCTGGAGTGTGAAGCAAAGGAATATAATAATGCCAGCACATCCAGCAGTTATATGATATGGCCAATCAGTGTTGATGGCTTTGTTTGGTTTGTTATTAAGACGTGGCAAATCGTGGGATTTATCTGAACAGAAAGGGAAACAGTGTTTGCCTTTCGTACCTCATTAATCACCGGTCATGATTGATACACTGAGGGTTCTGTTGTTGGTGTTAAACCAGAAACCTTCAGGATAATGTTTATATTCAGCGTCCTTAATGAGGGCTCACGCGGGTAATAATGGTGATAGATGGATAACAAAAAAAGAAGGCCGATGTGTAACATGACAATGGGAGAGTTAGTGAGTGAGTGAGTATGGTTTTACGCCGCTTTTAGCAATATTCCAACAATATCACGGCGGGGGACACCAGGAATGGGCTTCACACATTGTACCCATGTCGGGAATCGAACCCGGGTCTTTGGCGTGACGAGCAAACGCTTTTACCACAAGGATACCGCCCCAACATGACAATGAACAGAACATGTTGACGGTGTATTGAAAGGGTACAAACAACCATGAAAGACGAAAGGAGTGTGCGGTTAACAAATGGACATTTGGGATGACTTGATCAATAGTGAATCAGGACCCCACGATTGGTGAAACATTCATTTATATGGCGAGGCATGGCACGGATCAGTCTACCAATGACAATCTAAGGAAGTCTTGTCCACTCCCCTGGCAGTGACTGGCTCAGTTCGGCTAACGTAGTGGGCAGCCATTGACCATCGGCGGGTACGTTTCCCGATCAGGTCCCAGGACACATGGCTGACCACATTGTGGTGATGTTTTGCTGATGGAGGTAGTAAGCTACGATACGTGCAGGGTGGAAACGAGCGTTATCTTCTTGACAGACAAAAGATGGACCAGCAAATGGCACAACTATTGGCGACGGTATATTGTCTCGGTAGCTCTGTAACATTGACCCTTTCATGGACAATGCAGTAACGTTCTGACAGTCATATTGATGCCGTCCCATGTCATTGCAGACCCATCCCCAAATCCGTCATGTTGCCTCAAGTTGACGTTCGCCTAGCCAGAAAGGCAAGAGTGAATTTGGTCTCCTCTGAAACATTACACGAGACCATCGTCGATTCCTCCAGTTTGTACGCTCTAAACGACATTGGCGTCAGGCTAGAATGTGTCGATATGTTAACGGTGGTGCAACACATGGTCGCCGAGAATGCAGACGATTTCTTATGGTGAGTAACTTAACCTTCCGTGGCGTGGAGCAAGGGAGTTAGTGAGTGAGTGAGTTGGATTTAACGCCGTTTTTAACAGTATTCCAGTTATATCGCGGCGTGTCAGAGTAATGTGGGAGGAAAGCCCGAAGTGATGCAGGTATCAGAAGTTTACCACTTCGGTAAAACCCACGAACACGGGTATAGTGCTGACAAACCTAGAAACAAAATCGGAGCGAACCGGGATTCAAACCCACAATCATAGGTTTCATAGGGGACGCAAATCTGCACAGCGAATCGCTGCGCCTTAGACGACAGGTCTACCCGTGTTCCCTGGAGCAAGTGAATAGTGATTTGATTGCCTGTTTGCCTGTTTCTTACAGACTGGTTCCTGATTAATCGGTCCTGGACTTGTGACACTGACCTACGGAGCCCTATGCCAGGCATATCATTAACATCTTGTGTCTGCAGAAACCTGTTCCAAAGTCTGCAAATCACAGACAGGGACACATTGAACATATTGAAGCTTGCCAATGGCCTCAATGTGTTCATCACCTTGTAGACGACGCAATCTCAATCTGATCACGAATACTGCATTAAAACAAGAGCAGAGAGCTTACATGTTACTGTGGATCATGTTTGTTTGTTTGTTGTTTAACGCCACACTCAGCAATATTCCAGCTATATGACGACGGCCTGTAAATAATCGAGTCTGGACCAGATAATCCAATGATTAATATCATGAGCATCGATCCACGCAATTGGGATCGATGACATGCATCAACCAAGTTAGTGAGCCTGACCACCCGATCCCGTTAGTCGCCTCTTACGGCAAACATGGGCTGTTGAAGACCTATTCTACCCCTGATCTTCACGGCTCGCTGTCTTGGCTGCGTGAAGAGGGGGCAAGGGCCCTGAGCTGATGATGAGCCTAACCAGCCTGACTGTGCCAGGATCACCCAACCTTTTTTGCTGCATTGTTTATTTTAATCTGTAAATAATAATAATAATAATAATAATAATAATGAAAAACATGGCACATATACGGATCTCGCTTTCGAAATGTCACGCTTGCAAGTACCAAATTGTCCGACTCCTCATTGTTCTCGGTGCCTTAGGTTTGGTACCTCTCAATCTGTTGACTGACATTAGGAGAGTACCCGGGTTTGATACCAGAAATATAGCCCTTCTGACAATCTGGGCAATGCCGAAGCCTGCAGTGTTGGGGAGTCTTCACATTCTCCGAAAAGTTCTGGCCGCGCTTCCTGGGAGAAGTCCCATTCGCTGTCTGGGCTGCGTGTAGAGGGGGCAAGGGCCCTCAGCTGATGATGAGCCTAACCAACCTGACTGTGCCAGGATCACCCAAACCCTCTTTGCTGCATTTCTTATTTTAATCTTATTTTAATAATAATAAAAATAATAATAATAATAATAATAGGACCCAAAAGTATGCAAACTTGTTTCACTATGTGATAGTGGCAAATGCTCATAATATAGTCGGACACATACAATCGACACCACAGTGAATATGGCAAGGGTTTTGTCACTTTTATTTCCTAGTACCATTACCGTGGAACGCTATCCCGAGAACGTCATTACGAGACGTTAACACTTTAATCAGTGGCCCTGACACTACAAATAAATAAACATTAAACTTCGACTCAAGATTTTGTTAAAGTTTGTTTTCTTGCCTCAAGCTGGATCCAGCGAATTAAACGCTTACACATCTGATCGACATGTATCAGACAGGTCATTTCGAAGATGTTTTACATTTCGTATTTACATGCTGAAACTACACAAATATTAGATATAATATGTAATTTTACACCCATAGATGTAACCTGAAAACTGTTTTATACACCAGCTCTCAACATTTAAATTCTTTCATCAGTTTGCGATTGTATTGTCAAAAGTAAAAGATTCCAATAGTAGTTATATAATCTAAATATATTTTTGATAAAATATTGAAATTGACATACTGCATTCATTTAGCTCTGACATCACCAGCTCCAGCTTACGGTTACAGGTTAATTTTATGTATTGTACATATATATTCAACATGAACATGTTCATATGCATTCACTTGCTGTAATCTGTTTTTTCCCCTGGAGCGGTATTTGTATAAATAAAAGCGACAAGCCCATATTTAACCAAACACAGGGTCGACCGTACGATTCCCACTATATAAGCATGGTTTTGCTTGTATGCCCATCTGGAATGCATTTATGAAATAAGACTTTGTTAAAGCCGTAAATTGCCTTGATTACAGCTTGACTGAAAATGATAATGCATTTTTTGTTGTTTTTCTGGCCCCAGAGTACAAGAAATGGTGGTATCACAGACACATAATCACAAACAGCCCAGGTTTTGTTGGTATAAGCAAGGTAATGAATGTATGAGTCTTGTCCCATAATGACTTCTGTCAGGGAGAACTAACCTGTCAATCATTTCATTGTTATAACATGATCATATATTTTGATACATAAAAATATAGCTTATTTCATCGACATAATCCATAATATAGTAGTCAATTAGCTCCGTCGTACCGGTAAAACCCATTAATCGACAGTTATTGATATGACCAGACACTGCTTCCTGAGACATGAGTTTCGCGTGACTCTTCTTTTTCATTGGAAGTTTCCCTTGCAAGGTCTAAATTGGCTCGTACTGATTGGGTCTAACATTAATGGTTATATTAATGATAATGCCATGACGGAATGTGCCTCGAGGAATGTGGCACGTTTGTTTGCAGTTGGTGCCAACATGGACATAGTATCTCCAGACAGAGTCTGTCTCCCAGACCCTAGAGAATAAATTAAAAAGGAGTCCAAATGAAGTCTAGAATGATTTGGCAAGTCGAGATTGCCTCAGGTCAGCTGAAATTAAGAATTGTTCTGGGTTTCTTTTCGATTTTATTATTTGGATTTTGTAGATATATATTTTTAAATAAGATAACTCTTTTCTGGGACTAAATGTCAATCTACTCCAGATATTAAGCATATTGAAAACTCCATGAATAAATATCCATGCAAATTACAAAACTGGGCAAAAATGAGGTTATTACATTCAATCTGAGCAAAACCACCGCACATGAAATCACAGATGAATAGTCTTTAATGACACATCTATAGAAATGGTAGACTGTCACAAGCACCTTGTTGTGACATTATCCCAAGACATAATGGTACGATCACACCAACAACATTCTTTCAAGTTGGTTGGTTGGTTTGTTGTTTAAGGACCGCACTCAGCAATCTTCAAGCTATATGACGGCGGTCTGTAAATAATCGAGTCTGGACCAGACAATCCAGTGATTAATATGAGCATCCATCCACGCAATTGGGATCGATGACATGCATCAACCAAGTCAGCGGGCCTGACCACCCGATCCCGTTAGTCGCCTTTTACGGCAAGCATGGGTTACTGAAAACCTATTCTATTCCGGAATCTTCACGGGGCTTAAACAAAAAGAAATACCATTGACCATTTGTTTCGTACAGATCTATTTATTACAAACCCATGTTCGACAAACAATCTATAGTACACCACATACTGTATCCATCTTTTCCGAGACATAAGATATGGACACATGGTATTTTGGCTTTATTGTTGCACTATAAGGTTTTCTTATTTTTTTCTGGTATTTCCTGGATTTAGACGGTTCATAAGTTGGATAAAACACGCCTCCTCGGTTTTGTATGAAAATGTAAAACCTTGAGAGCGCGGTTTTACATTTTCAAACCAAACCTCGTGACGTGTTTTATCCTATAATCAATAGGCAATGGGTCAGTGCGTGTCACAGCTTGAATAGTATTTAAGATAATTTCAGTTCGTTGAGGGAGGAAAGTGTGAGGTAATGCAGGCCCTAGCCTACCTAGAGACTTAGCGCATCCATTATTTGAAACAATAATTATGATTGTCCGTTATACCTTAAATCAAACTCGATTTGTAGATTGTTAACTCGTTATGCAGTGTCTGATAATAAAAATAGATCCTTATACGTTTTCAAGCAAGCGTCTTGCTGACAACGGTATAAGTATCTATACCGAAACCTCGCTTTTTTCAGTATCAAAGAAGTTGTAATCCATAAAATTGTGTCTACTTTGTCATCCATCAACTTCTAAGTAATGCCTATCAAACAATGCTAGGATATTGCTCTACAAAAAGGAAAGTTAAAGTTATCGCGTCATCCTTCTTGTCATACAGTCTTGTTGAAAGACTCTGAATTATTATGAATATATCCAAATATGAAACTGACGAAGCGGCTTCACTGGTCTCCTTTCCTAGTTCAGGTGGAAGGTTCAGAGGAAGGGATTTGTCTATTTGACCGTTATTGAACAATATCTTAGCATCGTTATGTCTGAAGCTAAAGTAGTGTTTTTAAAAAAGAAATTCCGATTTCGAAACTTCTTGGCCAAGTTCCCATGTTTTTTCACATGGACAAAGAAATACAGTCTCGGAGTCCATGAAAGGTCAAGCCAATATTTTAAAGATTAGTTTCTAGAATAAAAGTGAGAATGTGAAATCTAGTTTGCATTGCACAGTTATGTCACACGCAAGCAACATATTCTTGGACAAGGCACGCATTATTTAAAACACAATCACCAAAACTTGTGTAAAAGAAAACACAACAATTCTAGAAGGAATATCAATTTCAAAAGAAAAGCGAAACGACTCTTTCCAAAATCGGACCCGGGCTGGCTGAAAAGGTCATAGCCAACCTACGCAGGATATAATAGTAGCCTGGACTGTTGCATACTCACAGTACATTACTTTCCATGAAGATCATGATAATTTAATAACAGATAAGTCTGATATTGCCAACACAGTGGGTGGGAACCGAGGAAACAGTTCTTCATAATCAAATAATAATAGCAAATTCCAGGAATTCCAAGATCCAGAGAAAGATTAATTTTAACCGTGATAAGAGGGAAGATTATAATGAAATAGTTTCACTTCATGAATCACAGACACACGCCCCACCCCCACCCCACCCCCCTTGGATCAAGCTCATGACACTTGCCAGATTCATGCCTGGAAACTAGATGAAAATTGGCCCTCAGGAATTTTCCTCCATTGCAAAATGCCATTTTTAATCCCACACTAAAACGTGATCGGGACCATAGCGATCCATCTTATTATCGCCCTCTATCACTAACTACCTGTGTTAAAGCATGCAACGAATGGTAAACCTCCGAACATCCAGTGCGGTTTCCTAAACAAAAAGATTTGGTTGGTTGGTTTGTTGTTTAACGTCGCACTGAGCAATATTCCAGCTTTATGACGGCGGTCTGTAAATAATCGAGTCTGGACCAGACAATCCAGTGATTGATATCATGAGCATCGATCCACGCAATTGGGATCAATGACATGCATCAACCAAGTCAGCGAGCCTGACCATCCGATCCCGTTATTCTCCTTTTATGACAAGCATAGTCGCCTTTTACGGCAAGCATGGGTTATTGACGACCTATTCTATCCCGGAATCTTCACGGGGCTTAAACAAAAAGAAATACCATTGACCATTTGTTTCGTACAGATCTATTTATTACAAACCCATGTTCGACAAACAATCTATAGTACACCACATACTGTATCCATCTTTTCCGAGACATAAGATATGGACACATTGTATTTTAAGGGATTTTCAGGATTTTGAACTCAGAGGCTGTTTGTCTCATTTTCGATCTCAAATAGACAATTTCAAGCACGTGTATGTCTCAAAACAGTATCTTAATATCAAAATCAAGAGTATCTCAAATGTCTTAAATGACTCCATTGAGGGATCATCTTTTGTGGTTGATTTAAAAGTTCCTGTCGTGGTAAATGTACACACACGGAACAATCGGAATCAAATCTCATCTGTCTCATCAAATTTAGAAATGTCACTTGAGAATGGCTTCAGATTTTCGAAAAGCAAAACAAATTGTATTCATTATTGTCGTAAATATAAACCTCCTAGGACCCTGAATTATATTTGTCATGTTTCTTTGTTTCTTTGTTGCTATACGCTGCACTCACCAATATTCCAGCTCTGTGACGGCGGTCTGTAAATAATCGAGTCTGGACCAGACAATCCAGTGATTGACATCATGGGCATCGATCAACGCAATTGGGATACGATGACATGCATCAACCAAGTCAGCGAGCCTGACCACCCGATCCCGTTAGTCGCCTCTTACAAGCATAGTCAACTCTTACGGCAAGCGTGACTTGCTGAAGACCTTTTCTTAACTTGTTGACCATTGCTACCAATCCTCTTACTCATCATGTCCACACCAGTGACTGTCAGAGGACATTTTCTGCACAAAATCTGGTAACAACACCTCCAAGAAAACGACTCTCGCATTGGGGCATGATCCAAAGACTGTGACTTAAATCAGCATTAAGAATCTGGATGGACAAGAAAACAAGTCTTTATTTCGGTAACAGTAACATAAAGATACATTCAGGTGAGGTGAAATTGGGTTTAACGTCGCCTCCAAGTTATTGAACTTATATAGCGACGAGCATTCACGTGTGTGTGTTTGTGTGTGTGTGTGTGTGTGTGTGTGTGTGTGTGTGTGTGTGTGCGTGCGTGCTTGTACTAGTCCGGACTGATGCCTATTTATAGCTCTAGCTCACTGAGATACCATGGCGCAGTTTACTATGAACACCCCACTCAGACACAGTGTACTGACTCCGAGCCGACCAGTCCTTGTTTTAGCCCCTTTCTGCCTAGCGCCAGACAGGGTAACAACAAGTACCATCTTTTAACGTCTTTTGGTATGACACGGCCAGGGATCCAACCACCGGACCTTCCGCTATCCGGGCGGACGCTCTACCACAAGCCCACGGAGGCAGATACATTCAGATTCTTGACGTGTCTTAGTTGCCACTGTGACAGACATTTAATCACGTTTACAGTATTACTGCTTGACTTGTAATTTTTCAATAGTCCATGTCAGTGAAACATTTTGAAGGAAATGAATACGTCTAATCTTTGTGATGATCACTCTGGTTTCTGAAAAGATATGCAGAGGTATGATCAATTTATTGTTTGTAATGCTCATTTAATTTAATTTCTTGCGTTTTGGTGTTTCAGTTTTGTGCCGAATTTATTCTACGATGTTTTAATTATTTATTCACAGTTTACGATATGGACAAGTAGTTATGTGTTGAGTAATGTGACTTTTGTTTATAAATATTCGAAAAATGCATTCTCTTTTCTTGTTTTGAAAGGTAATGTTGTGTAAACAAAGATGAAATTGAGCACAGTTTCAACTTGTCAAATGCTGGAGAAAAAACATCTCTTTTCAAAATCTTAAATATCTTATTCATCTGAGAACAATCTGATTTTTAAGGTCATGTTGGAGATTTGTTTCTCACATTTTTTTTGTCCACCAAGGTAAATCCCTGCTCTTACTCTAATACTGTGTTATCAACATACATCGACAACAGTATAAGAAGTAATAATCTGGCAGATACTAACAACAGTATCAGAAGTTGTAATTATGATCGGCCACATGTCAGTGTAACACATCGCCATTAGTTCTGAATCGCAACTGTCGCATTTCCTTGACGAACGATGACATACGATGACACTGACGCACATACTTATAAGTGCCACACTGTTTTCGCTTACTATAATGATGGTTTGAATCCTACAATTTCTCTGGATATGTAAGTTAATGAGGTATGTCGAGGGAACGTTAAATCCCCGCAGATGCCACCAGCTTATATATACGCAAATGTGCGTTGGGTGAGGTGAAATGGGGTTTAACGTCGCGTTCAAGAATATTGCACTTGCACAGCACTGGTGTGTGTGTGTGTGTGTGTGTGTGCGTGCGTGCGTGCGTGCGTGCGTGCGTGCGTGCGTGCGTGCGTGCGTGCGTGTTTGTGTGTGTGTGGCTGCTTGTACTAGTCCGGACTAATGCCGATTTTATAGTGCTGGCCCACTGAGATACCATGCCGCTGTTTAGCATGAATTACCACTCAGACACAGCATACTGACTCCAAGCCTACCAGTCCTTTTTTAGCCCCTTAATTCCGAGAGCCAGGCAGGGTAACAACAAGTACAGTATTTCAACGTCTTTTAATATGACGAGGCCGGGATTTGAGCCAACGTATTTGTGCAGAAAATATTTGAATAGCACTGATTTTGTTTCGTGTCTGTCTTTGTTGACATAATGCTAGTTTCCAATAATTGCTATTTGCACATTTTGGCACTGATATGAAGTTTCTATTTCGTTTGTCCAAGGGCGGTCGGGTAGCCTAGAGGTAAAGGCGTTCGCCGCCGAAACCCGGGCTCGATTCCCAATATGGGTACAATGTGTGAAGCCCATTTCTGGTGACCCCCGCCGTGATATTGCTGGAATATTGCTTAAAGCGGCGTAAAACCATATTCACTCACTCATTATTGGAGATTTAACGTGTGCTTTCCGACATTATGCGTATTTCGCGCACGGATACCGAAATGCATGTTCCGCATCATAGTAACAGAGAAGGTGAAATGTGGAATGTTGCTAAAAGCGGCGTAAAACCATACTCACACATTTGTCCACGATAAAGTCCAGTAAGGGCAGATGTGTAGTAGTTAGGTGTTGACATACTTATTCCTGATGGCAGTGTACACGTCATGATCAAACATTCTCAAGTCAGTGATCGGATTTTAGTAAAGGGTAGATTTTGATATGAGGCAATAGGCGAAAGATGTCAAATCGTTAATTTAATATTGGTACATCATTGACAATGTTAGCATAAACATAACAAAAACAATTTGTTTTCAGAATAACATGTTAGATCAGGTTAACACTTACGGTATGGGTAGAAGTTAGTGTTAACCAGTTCATTTATACAAATAAATAATTTATTTTATTTTTAACAGTCTTAAGCATAATTACTTTTGTCAAGCATTTTCTGGGATAATTTGGGTTTTTTTTCGATAAAATTCCAGACTTTGCAAAAGAAATTCAGTTTACTAGTTAACATTAACACAACTGTTAACTATATTGATATACATTGATCCTGGCGGGTCCTGGTTTTGCACCGACAACAGGACCTTTGTAAACCCATCATGACCAGTGGTTAATGGGTGAGTGAGTGAATGTATTCCAGTTATATCGCGGCGTGTCAGCTTAATGTGGGAGGAAAGCCCGAAGTGATGCAGGTCTTAGACGTTTACCACTTCGGTGAAACCACGAGCATGGGTATGGTGCTGGCAAACCTAGAAACACAATGGTTAATGAAGTACGATTGCCAATTAATTATTTCTATTTTCTGTTCAGGCAAATCACACCACATTTTCGAGTTTTAATAATAACACAAACAAAATCGTCGACATTGGCCAAATCATTCGTTTATGTAGTAACGCTGACAGTACTGGCATTAGTTTGTCCCTTCACTTTAAGTCTAACAGCTTTAGTCTCTATCAGAGGTATGCCATAGGGATCCAGTTTATGTAGTCTGTCTTACAGACCCTGATACATTTATATCAACTACAGCCCATGCAAGTCTATAATGTTTGGCAAGTCTAGATTACTGCAGTATCTGAAAATGAAGAGAATCACTGGGCTCCCTTTTTATTAGATTTTTATTAAGATAACTGAACAACTGTTTTTTCTGTATGATATGTTCATTTCAGAGACTATATGTTAGTCTACAGTTTATGGATTGATTCATTCAACGAGGGGTTTGCTTACCATATGGGATGATGGTATTGTCTACATTCCCCGACACAAGACCCGAGGGATGCTGCATGTAGTTAGTGTAAAATAGGTCTAAAGCAACTTGTTTGAATTATATCGGATATTGAATATTGCGCTGAAATGGTTGTATGCTGTGATGGTTATAATAGTTATCTACACTTACATCAACATGAACAGTGAGTAAAATCACAAATGTGTCTCACTCCACGGTTGGGGGCATGGGTGGCCCAGTCGTCTAAGGCGCCGCGATTCGCTAGGCAGAGTTGCGTCCCTTGGGCACGCCAGAAACCTATGATTGTGGGTTTGAATCCCGGTTCGCCCCGATTATGTTTATAGGTTTGTCAGTACCATACCCGTGTTCATGGGTTTCACCGAAGTGGTAAACGTCTAGGACCTGCATTACTTCGGGCTTTCCTCCCACATTAAGCTGACACGCCGTGATATAACTGGAATTAGTGTCGACTTATTGTCTGTGCACCTAGGGAGTGTTGACTTATTGTCAGTACATTTGGAGCAGAGTTGATTTATTATGTGTACACCTTGGGGAGAGTTGACTTATTATATGTACACCTGGGGTAGAGTTGATTTATTGTCTGTACACCTGGGGAGAGTTGATTTATTGTCTGTACACCTGGGGAGAGTTGATTTATTGTCTGTAAACCTGGGGGAGTGTTGACTTATTATATGTACACCTGGGGAGAGTTGACTTATTATATGTACACCTGGGGTAGAGTTGATTTATTGTCTGTACACCTGGGGGAGTGTTGACTTATTATATGTACACCTGGGGAGAGTTGACTTATTATATGTACACCTGGGGTAGAGTTGATGTATTGTCTGTACACCTGGGGGAGAGTTGACTTATTATCTGTACACGTGGGGTAGAGTTGATTTATTGTCTGTACACCTGGGGGAGAGTTGACTTATTATCTGTACACCTGGGGAGAGTTGACTTATTATAATTATGTACACCTGGGGTAGAGTTGATTTATTGTCTGTACACCTGGGGAGAGTTGACTTATTATATGTACACCTGGGGTAGAGTTGATTTATTGTCTGTACACCTGGGGGAGTGTTGACTTATTATCTGTACACCTGGGGAGAGTTGACTTATTATCTGTACACCTGGGGAGAGTTGACTTATTATATGTACACCTGGGGTAGAGTTGATTTATTGTCTGTACACCTGGGGGAGTGTTGACTTATTATCTGTACACCTGGGGAGAGTTGACTTATTATATGTACACCTGGGGTAGAGTTGATTTATGTCTGTACACCTGGGGAGAGTTGGCTTATTATTTGTACACCTGAGTGAGTGTTGACTTATTGTCTGTACACCTGGGGGAGTGTTGACTTATTATATGTACACCTGGGGAGAGTTGACTTATTGTCTGTACACCTGGGGGAGAGTTGACTTATTATCTGTACACCTTGGGCAGAGTTGACTTACTGTCTGTGTACCTGGGGATAGTTGACTTTTTGTCTGTACACCTGGGGGAGCGTTGACCTAGTGTCTGTACACCTGGGGGAGTGTTGACGTATTGCCTGTACACCTGAGTGAGTGTTGACGTATTGTCTGTGCACCTGGATAGATTTCACTTATTGTCTGTACACCTGAGTGAGTTTTGACTTTTTGTCTATACACCTGAGTGAGTGTTGACTTATTGTCTGTACACCTGGGGGAGTGTTGACTTATTGTCTGTACACCTGAGTGACTGTTGACTTATAGTCTGTGCACCTGGGGGAGTGTTGACTTATTTTCTGTACACCTGAGTGAGTGTTGACTTATTTTCTGTACACCTGGGGGAGAGTTGACTTATTGTCTGTACACCTGAGTGAGTGTTGAGCTATAGTCTGTGCACCTGAGTGAGTGTTGACTTATTGTCTGTACACCTGAGTGATTGTTGACTTATTGTCTGTACACCTGAGTGATTGTTGACTTATTGACTTATTGTCTGTACACCTGAGGGAGTGTTGACTTATTGTATGTACACCTGGGGGAGAGTTGACATACCGTCTGTTCACCTGGGGGACCGTCGACTTATTGTCTATACACCTGAGTGATTGTTGACTTATTGACTTATTGTCTGTACACCTGAGGGAGTGTTGACTTATTGTATGTACACCTGGGGGAGAGTTGACATACTGTCTGTACACCTGGGGGACCGTCGACTTATTGTCTGTGCACAAGATGGGGGGGGGGGGGGGGGGGGGGGTTAAGCTATCGTCTGTTCACATGTTGGAGTGCTACGTCTTGACTAAACAATTGTGTGAGAAACTGAACATGTAAGAGGTAGAACAAAATACAACAGTGAAGAGGTTGATACAACCCGCTCAATTTCTTCGACTATATATTTAATATTTGTTCCTCAAACTGTGTGACCCATTCCTTTCCCCGGGGCTATCCCAATGCTCCAAAATATGCATTTTCAATAGCTGAACAGAATTTGAGGTGAAACATAGCAAAAACATAACGATGACGGTGATTTCTCCTTAATCAATTGATTACACAAATTTACTCATCAATTGTGAGGTGATTAAAATTACTAAGCACATTATAAACTAACACACGTACCTTGAATATATACAGGGACGGACGCAAGTACCACGGCTGATGCTAAACGTGCGGGACTTGGCTCAATACATGAACCAGATCTCAACCCAATCGAACACATGCGGGATGAACTCGATCGACGTGTACGTCAACGTCAGAACACGCCGAAGACATTCCCACAACTGGCCAACGCGTTACAAGCAGAGTGGCGCAGAATTCCGCAGGACACAATTTGTACACTTACCCAGTCAGTGCCGAAGAGGTGCAGAGCGGTGATTGCTGCCCGGGGCGGGCACACGAGATACGAGTTCAGCGCAACCTCCAATGAACAGTTTTCAATGCCTTTGTACAACGACAACATGTGACTATTGAGCCCCAAAATTTGTATTTGTATCTATGATATTAAATTATATCGACTTTATTAGGTATATACAAAACATTTACTAAAAATCTACCTGTGCGTTTCTTTTTTTGAAGAGTGTATATATATACGACATCTAATTCTGAAGCAGCGACTGGAACCAGTCTAGCTGATATCAGTGTCAGCCTCGTCATACACTTCATCAAGTGTCCTCAAAAGAAATGTCCCCTTGTCCTTCTCCTACTGTGGTTTGATGACACTTGTCAAAAGACACTTGTGCGTCTGGGGATAAAATTGTAGCCATCTTGTCCTAACAGTAAGTCCCTTGGTTCGTATCAAGGAGGTTTAAATATATACCCGAACTTCCGATAAACCTTGACCATCGGGATGCCACTAAGATTCAAACACTTCTTTTAAATGAAATAAATGTCTTAAGGTGTGTGAGGACAAGGGGAACTTTTGGACTGACTTATCTGCCCTTGGATTGAAACTGACCTGTAGACTGCCAAAGTCAGAATGTCCCAGTATGGATCCCATCGTATTAAGAGGTGTGAGAAAATGGTCACATGTCTGTTTTTCACCAATCAAATTACGAGAAATTACGTCCCATTACGTCCTTATTCCTTTGAGAGATCTACTTTCACAACGTAAAATCACTGAAGTAAAGAGGAAGGCGAACTATCTCAGGAGGTATTTTGGTATAATGGACACACAAAAAGTAATGAAAGATAGTTTCATACGTAGCGCTACAAGAGCGGGATGGATAATTTGAAAAGAACCTATCAGTTTTATGTGAATTTATATCGTTACAATTGAGATCGAGAATGTATTACTTGGCAGAATATATTTCCAAACTTGACTCAAATCAAAATGTATGTCCTAATTTCGGGGAGGTATTATGTGTAAAACTGCTTATAGTCACTGTACTGGTTTAATATATCTCCTGTCAAAGAGTTCCAAAATTCTACGGTACAAGGTACAATTCATATATAATTCTTGCAATGTTGCTTGCACATAATTATTTTTAGGTCAATGTTGTCATTTCATTTCAAGCCACGACTTTCTAGTATAAATTACATTATGGCTCATTAATTACCTTAGTTCCAGAAAGGACATGATAGTAAAATGTGCTCCTCATTCACCACGCTGCATTAAAACGGGTGCCAAATCTTTCAACAGCTGACACATAGAGGTTTCCACACGCTTCTATTCTGTGCTCGAAAACGCTCTTCCCATCTCTCACAAATATTGCAAGCTTTCCTGAAATGTGCGCATTAATATGTATTACGTAAGAAGGTAAGTGACGTGACTTTCGGACAGTGACAACAGTCAATATAGTTCCATCTGAAACCTGTTTCTTTTTCGGTAGCGTAACCGCATATAGGCAAAACACCGTTCGCGGCAATCCATCGGTCTGTCAGCTAGAGTAACTGTCCTTTACTCTGACCCTAGTCTATGAGTATTTTTCCGAGGCAAGAGAGTTAACTGACTATAAAAGTCCAGTGTCCACCCTTGCCGAACTAGGCTGGTATAATGGAGTTACATTTTGGCTGGACTAACGAGTCTATGCATAGTCCAATCAAAATCGCGCACCGAAATGGAAATCCGGTTCGTAAACTGTCGTGCAGATTTCAGTCAATTGCAGGAATTGCTAAGCATTTGCACCGCCAACTCGTTGTCAGCAGATATTTTCCAAATCTTCTCATGTTTTTAATCAAGGTGCTCACGTGATTTGATGCATTTCGCGATGTAAGACCTGTTTTATCACAATATAGATCTTGATTATCGAGCAGATCGCGCCAACAGTTTGTGTGAAGCAAACGCAATTGATTCGAGAGGTGGAATCTGATTGGTCCATAGGAGAGACTTAGAAGGGACATAACTTGTAATAGCCACTGGCCACGCTACGATTGAGCCCAGTAATTCCAACCTAATTCGGCAAGGGTGGAAACTGGACTTTTAAAGTCAGTTAACTCTCTTGCCTCGGGGAGATGGTCTATGAGACGTCACGTTTATTTAGAGGTTGTCATTACGTTACGAAGTGCAGTCAGATGTACACACAGCGACAAAACGAAATAAGGTAACAATTCGTACATATTTCGGCCAAATCCAACGGTGTTAGTTTTGGGGGAAGCTTCCAAGCCGCAGATAAAATGTGGGAGATATGGAAGCAAAGATATGGAAACTGATCCTGCTACTGGCTCCAGGCATTCTCCTCGCTAAATTGTTTCGCAATTTATATTTCTAAAGTTGCCAAAACTTCTAAAATGCTTTAGCTACTTCACAGTTAACACTGATATTCAGTATATCAGACTATTCTTTTGATAATAATAGCAATTATCCCAGTAGTTTATCCAGATTCCCGATGGTTAATTCTGATTCGATGGCCGAATGACAAGGGCGACGCCATGTTTGTTTGTAAACACTGAAAGTAGTCCCTACTTGAGACACTCGCATCTTTTTCTGCATATGACCTCAATGGATATCGGGTTTTTTCGTTTGTTTTGTCCTGCCGAGAAACCTACCCGTCATATGATAACTTCACATACCCACCTAGCTCCCACCCCACACACTCCACCGCCCTTTCAGTTGCAATCTTGTTGTCATATACGACGTCGAAAAGTCAACATAGTTCGTCAGCATACATATCCGCTTATCAGTCCAGTAACCATGTCTCATCTCACGGTTACAGGCAAACCTTTACTAATTTGAGCACGGTATTCATACCCATGCGAACTTCGGTAATATTTACAGTCCAGGAGTTATCTGCTTCTGATTGGTCGCTTTCACGTCACGTGGCCAGCGTTACCTCAATGGCGAGGGTTGGCCACCTCAAACTATCTTATCTGCCGTAGTAAACTTATAAAGCCCACGTGAGACGAGCGGTGTAGTGTTACAACCAGTGGGGCTGTGAGAGACCGCTGTTCTCTGCCATGTGTTCTGTTATTAGAAAAGAATTTCGTGTACGCAACGCCTGGCTCAATTTCGAGCGCCCGGATTACTTCGGACGTTCTCAGTTAGCATGCAGTACGAACGTAAGTTTGACTGGGGGCCATATCTGTATATTTATGAGAATATGTGTAGTAAATATTCAGTTTTTATGTAAAACCTTTTCATATCCAATTAACGTCTATTACATATATCATAAATTGTAATTTAAGATATCGTTCTATCAATGTCGAAGTACAGTAAAGTAGGGTTATAACGAACACGCTAATAGCGAACTGACGGATATAACGAACTGACTTTTTTGTCCCGACTATTTGCTATAGTTATGCTGTATTTATACTTATAACGACTACGGTTATAACAAACTAAAGTTACTGGTCCATTTGAGTTCGTTATAACCGTAGTTTACTGTAATAGTTTTTACTTTGAGATGTGACATATGGTGTAATGATAAGTTGGCAATGTAAGACGAATAAGAACAAAATAATGGTGTCAACTGTCAGCATAGCAGGACATGTAATGTATCATGTATTAAAATTACAATCGATAATATCGATTTCAGAAAACATTGCTTAAATTTAAGATCAATCTGTGCTTTGTTACGACACCGTTGCAAAATATTACGACATCTTCTCATGTACGCTATCGCGCTGTGATGATATGGATTGTAAATTGTTGCTGATTCATTGGGTCTGTACGTCCTGTAACTAGGTCAGTAGTATTATAGTCTATCGAGCTGCAATTCAGCTGTAAACGATGAATAGAATGCGTCTTTTAACAAGCGTACACTTTATTGGCCGAAACGTGTACAACGCTCTCCTTATCACCAAGAAGACCGTACGTGGTTGTCTGTTGAAACACTGTTTTATTTCAACTGGTTTTCGGGAAGCGTGATCGGTAATCCCACTAGATGGAGATTCAGATGGGGATATAGATACAGGGTATAAATATCCCCGCGATTACTGTTACAACACATGAACTGTGAAGCACACACTATCACGAGCGAATGGGTAACGTGATACTGACTCACCTGAACAAGTTCTCGCTAACGCTATATTATCTCACATATTCTCTTACATCTGCTTTGTATTTATGAAGAAAGTATTTTCTTGTAAATGGCCAGCCAATACATACAGAGAGCTAACACCCTCTTGGGCATTCACGCTTGGGTAACCACTCTCGCAGTTTGCCGAGGCTGGTACTGAAATAACGTGAATGATTATATACTCAACGCCCCCCCCCCCCCCCCCCCCCCCGAACACACCGTCGACGACACACACCTGTCAATATACCTATTCTACCTTCTCCAAGTACCTTTTCCCAGTACCCTCTCTCTCTCTTGCCTTTGTTCAGAATCTGCTGTCACCTTGCTATATCGCCCCTTTCTGTGCCCCCCCCCCCCCCCTCTCTCTCTCTCTCTCTGTCTCTTTCTTTCTCTCTCTCTCTCTCTTGCCTTTGTTCAGAATCTGCTGTCACCTTGCTATATCGCCCCTTTCTGTGCTCTCTCTCTCTCTCTCTCTCTCTCTTCCTTTCTCTCTCTCTCTCTCTTGCCTTTGTTCAGAATCTGCTGTCACCTTGCTGTGTCGCCCCTTTCTGTGCTCTCTCTCTCTCTCTCTCTCTCTCTCTCTCTCTCTCTCTCTCTCTCTCTCTCTCTCTCTCATGATACCGTGAACTCAGGAACAGGTGGTCTCTTTTCCCGTTTAGCATTTGAAGCTCATCCAGCAAATTCAGCTCAGGTGTGTCTATGTGGCAAGGGATGTTTGTTGTTAGGCAACATGCATCTTACATAAGACGCGCTGCCGATACAGGTGATTCAGGGCACATGAGCGCTTTTATAATACAATCAATATTAAGGAAAGATAAGACAATGGAAAAAAGATTATTCTGCGGTAATGACTTTATGATCCATTACATCTGTAAAGAAACGTCTATTTTGGCTCTTTCGGTGTTATCTGGTACATATGGATATATCCTTTTTCTTACCCATATAGTGCTAGAAATAACATAGTGCAAATATCCCTCCACACGGACCAGTGTACTGTTTACGTCATCCTAGCAGCATTGTTGATGTTATTCGAATCTTATTGTTACGTAATGACGAAATGACGTCACACTAGTAACAACGTCACAGCTGAAGATTCTTAACGTCTTTCGACAATTGTGTTTTCTGAAACGGCGATCGTGATAAAGAAATAATGGTAATTAGGAAAGTATTACACTCGCTTGTGTCATACTGATTTTATGAAACTAAAACGTATCGGAAATTTCAAGAATTCTGACACTCATTTCGAAAAATCAGTATAAAAATACGTGTTCGTATCATAATCCCTATATTGGCATATTTCATTTTAAGAAAATAGATAGACCTTTGAGGGTATCGGTGTCACTTGAATAAAACAGTTAACTCGATTAAGTCATGAGGAATTATCATAATAATATTCTGGAACAAGATGTTTTTTTGTCACATAATAACATGCGTTTTGTAAATTGCCTAAGTGAAAAGTTAAGATATTTCACACATTTAATGTAATATATCTAAGTGATGTTATATACAGAAAGTAATACAATGATGTATGCCGCTGGTCTCTTCCCTTTCGAACTGTCGAACTTGTGCAAACATTGACTTCGTGGGAAGGCAAACATATTTACATGAAACACGTTTTGTCCCTGTTCGGCGTGTTGATCTAGACTTTATGTATATAAATCCGATATTTACATTGTAGATCCGATATATCATGACCTCCGTACAGCCACGACCTCGGGGTGCCGTACAGCTGACGGATTAATACAAATATTTTTTCTCAAGTACATGCAGAGAGGGCATACGTTATACTTTCATTAAAACACGACTTTGTAGTCTCGATTTTATATCTGTGATCCATTGTTTACACTAAAGAAGCTCTGTATTCCGGAGCCTGTTGATATCGATTCCCGATATAAGAAGAAGAAGAAGAATGATGATAATAATACAAGTCAACTTATTCTACTACTAATACTAATGCTAATAATAATTCCATTTATATTGCGTCAGATTCCATTCACAAAGTGAATGCGCATAACACTACATTATTAATACCCCGGCCAATGGATCAATATGCATTCGAATTTCATTCTCAGCTTCCTCGGGAGTATACAACCCACTTTGCATATGAGGCGCTAGAAGGTTAACAGACAGTGCATTACTCTCTCTCTCTCTCTCTCTCTCTCTCTCTCTCTCTCTCTCTCTCTCTCTCTCTCTCTCTCACTCTCTCTCTCACTCTCACTCTCTCTCTCTCTCTCTCTCTCTCTCTCTCTCTCTCTCTCTCCCTACGGGTACCCATTCACTGCTTCGTGGAAAGTCACTAGGTTAAGGAGACGCTACATTTGGTATGTCTTTCAGGATGGGGGAGGACTGAAGTCTAAGAAACTTTTAGGAGTCAAGCTTGCTGAACACGGTCACCCATCCACCTCGTTAGTCTCGACCCCGCTAGTCCGGATACTCCACTGTCAAGGCGATTCTGCCAGGAACGTCTTTACATAAGAATATACATTAATCTGTGACCATGGTTCCTTTATCTTGAAATGTGTTGTCCGGACGATTGAAGTGGCAATGAGAGTTTACCGTATGCACTGTACTGTACGCTAGGTGCGTTCCTCCAGACATTCATTAAAATGGTTCTTTATACATAGTGTTCGGATAAAGGAGGTCATCCTACTTAGTAACGCGCGGAATGTGTGTTATTATGTCAGGTAGTGGTGTTTAAAGCTATATGTAAATTTACACGATATTGTACTTTGCAAATAAAGATGAATGTATGAATAAATTTGCCTAAGCCGCTTTGGCAATTTCCTAGCTTTTCGCGCGAAGCTAATAAAAATAATACAGTCGTTAACAAATATGATTTTAAAATAGAAGTAACGCCAAAGACCTCTTGCTAACTAAAACTATTTTATAAATTACTTTTGTATCATTTAAACAGGTTTTTATATATAAAAAATAACTTCTTTATTATTTCAATACGACGTGTCAGTACAGATACCACTACCTTTCTTGATTAATGACAGTTTCGTACTCACTATGAGAAGTCAACGTTACAGATATGTATAGCCAAAATAGAACGCCATTGTAAACGTTTTCAAGTGACACTTGATAACTGATACTTGGCAATAACATATTTATGATGGTAGTACTTTCCCATACTTAATGTCACAAATATAACTCAGATCGTGGTTACAATTACACCTTGGGAATCTTTATCCGTCTTATACATCTTGAAACGACCATTGGAACAACGACACTGGGATGGGTCCAAACACTTGTCATTAAACTTTAACGTATCATTTAAACGTCATTCATTAAAGAACCATTATTCTGTGGCTGGGGAGATATGTGATCCTGTTCGTATAGCGGCCATACCATAACATTCATAGCGCCTTTAAGGACATAGGTAATATAATTGTATGACTAACTTATTAGAGCTTTTGAATAATGGACCTTGTGTGAGACGTGTGTCTACCTATAACAGTCCAGTTACCTATATATGTAGAATATTATTTACTAATTGCAATATAATACTGGTTGGAACGAAGAGTTCTATTCCCCATATGGTTATTACTAGTATATGTGAATCCCCTTCTTGAAATCCCCTGCAGTGATATTGCGGGAATATTGTTTAAAGCGGCATAGAACATCACTCAGTTATTGTGTGTGTGTGTGTGTGTGTGTGTGTGTGTGTGTGTGTGTGTGTGTGTGTGTGTGTGTGTGTGTGTGTGTGTGTGTGTGTGTGTGTGTGTGTGTGTGTGTGTGTGTGTGTGTGTGTGTGTGTTGTTGTTTTACGCCGCACTCAGCAATATTCCAGCTACATGCCTGTAATTAATCGAGTCTTGACCATAAAATCTATATTATAACGAGCGGTCCAGGCCTTCGAGTTGCGAAGTCATGCATCAATTAAGTCACCGTCCCCGACCCCCTGATCCAAAGATTGCTGGGGTCCTGTATTCATATCCTGAATTTCCACGGGGTAGATGAGTTACAAGTGAAGATGGGTCGAAATGGTTAAATTATGATATTTGAAAATGGTTATATTTGATACTTCATTTTCAGCTGGGATGGACTCGCCCGGCGTACGTCATCTACCGCTTGCTGATAGCAGCCTATGCCTGCTTTGCCCTTGTTCACATCTTCATCAAATCCGAGGATAACTTCAACGACGATGTCAACTCGACGTCACACAACGTGACGCAGCCGCGACAGTACCACGCCATTGTGTTTCTGACTGTTTGGACCTACACACTTCTCACCTGTCATTTGGTACTGGCGTTCATCATATCCCTGGTCTATTTCAAACACGCAAAGACGTCATCGACGGAATGTCAACTGAAGAGCGTCACCACTTCCGGGTTTTACGACAACGCAACTTTCACCTCTGATGCCGTCAATGGTTTGGTGAGAGAAAACAACAAAAGCGTCGTCTTCGACAACGAAAATAACGTCAAAATTGTCGACGGTTCCACAACAAATTCGGACTCTTCACAAACACATGTCGATATTGACACAATTATTCTTCCTTGGTATTCCAAAATATCCTGGCTCCTTTCAAACATAGTGTCGACGTTCGCCATCATTGTGACTGCAATATTTTTCGGGGTGTTATACACATCGACGGCCGCCATCTCCCTTGAAGACATGAACGTCCACGCCCTTAACACCGTTTTCATTGTAGTCGACAACGTTGTTAGCGCTCGCCCGATGCGTCTTCTTCACGTCATATACCCCGTTGTGTACGGTCTCTGCTACGTCGTCTTCAGCGCCATCTACTGGGCATATGACCATCGCAACGTCATCTATCCAATCGTTTTAGACTGGAACAACGTTGGACTGACTCTAGGAGTTACTAGTGGTATAACTGTGTTAACCTGTGTACTTCATGTTGTTCAGTTTGCTTTATACCGTTTGAGACTTTTTGTTTATGAAAAATGTTGTTCAAACTAGCGTTGCCAAATGTATTATGTTATCGAAAATGATTCAACCCTGCACCGTGAATCAAAACGAAAATGTGCTTTCCCGTGTCAACCTTATAATGGTAATATTTATTTTGTTAAATACATGTACAGATACAGAGCATTGATTTGACAGATATGAAAATTATGTTTAACTTTTATGCATTTCATATTCATGACAATGTCAATTTCGTGAGTATACTTACTGAAAAAAATAGTAACTTTGATAAACACCTTTATGGTTTTGCAGACTAATCAATCTCTAACTGTGCACACAATAAACCAGTTGTACTTATAGATCAGGGTAGTGGTAGCCTTGAAGTGTACTGTAAATATTTAACAAGAAATGAAAAAAAGACGGATATTTCACCATGACTCCATGGAAATCAAATTCTCTAGAAAAATTCCATAATGCATATTCAAAATATCCTCAAGTCCCGTGCCTAAAAAACACAATATGACAGACGATGACATGATTGTAGTTACTTTCACCTTTGAATATATGTGGTGAAAACTGAATCTCGTGTTCTCTCATTCAGGCGTCCTTCATTGTTGCTGGCAACCTGGGCGTGTGTTCATGGTCTTTAAATGTCTGTAATAATTACATCCATCGATTTTCCGTTCCAGATCAGGTTGTGTGTGTGTGTATCCTGTCTCCATGATATTTGTTAAAGTGTAAAGTGGTAAATTGTTCTCCAAGGTTGTGGCTGTCCCGGTGATTAATGGCTTGGAAGTGTGTCATGTCTTCACTCCAGGTCACGCAGATAAGCCTTCTTCAATGTTTGGAGTAGAAATAGCTCGATACCATATTTCTTTTTCAGCTGTTCGATAAGCTCACTGTCCTACTTTTCGAATTACAGTTTTAACATGTACGAATAACACCGCACAGAGTTGCGTCTGTTGGGCACGCCAGAAACCTATGATCGTTGGTTCGAATACCGGTTCGGCCAGATTATGTTTTTAAGTTTGTCAGCACCATACCCGTGCTCATAGGTTTCATAAAAGCAGTAAAGGTCTTAGACCTACATCACTTTTGGCTTTCCTTCCACATCAAGCTGACGTACTGCTATATAACTGGAATACTGTTCAAAGCGGCGCTAAACCCAACTCACTCACTCGCCAGAAAGCTCGATACAATTTATTCACTCGTGGACATATAATCCGTAATTGTTGATAGCTCGGTTGTTATGTTCTAAATAGATCCGGGTTTTACCATGTGGGTATTTCAGTGTTCTAGGAAGTCACATTAGTTCGTTGTATAGAGTTGCGTCACTCAGCCTTGCAAGGATACGCTGACAATCAGTTCCAGCAATCGATGACTGTGATGGTCTGTCATCACTATACCCGTGCTCGTGGGCTTAATCTAGATGGTGTATGTTTAGGACATGTGACGCCATTGCCTTTGCCGAACATTAAGTTGACACGCGGTGATGTAACTTTTATATACTGTTCAAAACGGTGTTAAACTAAACTCACTCACTCACTTTGATGGAGTGAGTAAGTAAGTTTGGTTTAACGCCGCTCTTGGTTTAACGTGGAGTGTCAGGGATACCTTAAAGGATGCAAGTCTTACCATTTTTGTGAAACGCACGAGCACGGGTATGGTGATGATAAACCTGGACACATAATACAGGGAACATCTGGAATTGGCACATAGGGTGATGGGTTCTGGTACGCCTAAGGGACGCAACTCTGCAAAGCGTTTGGAGTCAGCTTAAACGAATGGGGCACCCGTCTAACCACTATGGTGGATGCTTCCTGGCCGTGTAAAACATTTGCTACATCTTAGTTAGTTAGTTAGTTAGTTAGTTAGTTAGTTAGTTAGTTAGTTAGTGTGTGTGTGTGTGTGTGTGTGTGTGTGTGTGTGTGTGTGTGTGTGTGTGTGTGTGTGTGTGTGTGTGTGTGTGTGTTTTGATACGTGTGTATTCCAGTAAAGTAGGACACAGCGGCCGTCACTGTATTAGAGTAGGTTTATATTTATATGATGGTTGTATATTATATGTATATACACGTTTGATAAGATGGTTGCACTTACGTTATATCATGTTTTTTATCATTTCTATCATATCTTAAGAAAAGTATTCTATTGATCACCTTTTTAAGATCTCGGGGGCAAATAGTTCTCAAATTTATATTTTATTCACAAATGAAGTCATAGAAAGTATTTGTTTGTGTAAGTGCGGAACGTGAATAAGAGTTCCAGGGCCCCGTTCCACAAAGTCATCTTAGCGCTCAGGTGATCGTAACTCCCATACTCTAACACTGGCTTACGATAGTCGTAGTGCTTAGATCACTTTGTCGAACGATGCCCTGCCCATATAAGTATTAGATTCGTATGTACCTTCTTTGTGTTACTGGGAGCACGGGTGGCCCAGTCGTCTAAGACGCCGCGATTCGCTGTGTAGAGTTGCGTCCCTTGGGCACGCCAGAAACCTATGATTGTGGGTTCGAATCACGGTTCGCCCTGATTATGTTTCTAGGTTTGTCAGCACCATACCCGTGCTCGTGGGTTTCATCGAAGTGGTAAACGTCTTAGACCTGCATCACTTCGGGCTTTCCTCCCACATTAAGCTGACACGCCGCGATATAACTGGAATACTGTTAAAAGCGGCGTTAAACCGAACTCACTCACTCACTCACTCTTTGTGTAACTCGGTGACATCAATGCCTGAATGTACCTTGAATGCCACAGTCACCGTGCACATGATTGGATGTATGTTCATCAGCTGGCCTATGATCACACATAATTTCATTTATCATGATGTAACACTTTTCTTATTTTAGGAGTGCTTGACAATATTTAAGATAATCATTATTACCAGTTAAATTCAAATACATTATTTCAACTGTGTGTTATGAGCAAATATATGTGACCTGTTATTTATGGATTATCCGTTTATCAGGAGTTTCAAGAGGATGAGTGTATATCATTATGAGCATAAACCCTGTGAGCGCTATCCCGGTGTTGATTTATGTTGTTATTGTTTCATTACACAGTGCTAACTGGTAAATACCACTCGTACTGGGCTAACGAGAAGTTGTGTTTTGTATGAATAAATATTTTCTTGTTGAAAATAGTTTTGTTATTATTAAGTTGCGTGCATCTTCCCGAGGCAAGCGTGTCCACTAGTTTATATCAAAGCCTAGCTAGTGGAAACAAGACTGATTGAAAGACGAGAGGACGCTCTTGCCTCGGGAAGATGAGGTACGTGATGATGTGTGAGTGAGTGAGTGAGTGAGTGATCAACGTTTACTACTTGCGACACTATTGGCCCACCCACACCCACTAGGCCACTCCCACCACACCCACCTCCATTAAGCTGATACGTCGTGAAAAAACTGATGATATACTGTTCACATCAGTTTAAACTACACTCACTCACTCACTCACTCACCCACTCACTCACTCATCGCTCTTAAAATGCTCGTGCGAATACACTGCTAAACGTATTCATAACAAATGACAAAAAATGTCGCTTCAAAATATTTTTGTCATAAATGTAGCGCCCGTACAACTGATGACATATTCTGTACCAAATGAGTTAAAGCGATACATGGTAAATATAGACGTAACATTGCCTCAAACGTTGTACTTACAGTGTCTACAAATATATTTTTGACGATCGGTCAATTGAACACTGACTCTCTCAGTAAATACAATTACAGCAATAACCTCCATCAAAATGTTTATAAAAAGTCTTCCTATCGTCCGATATACCGAACAGATCTGGTAAAAGTCAAGTCGAGCGGTAGAGATATTAACATAATTATTTCAATCTTGTGATAAAAATAACCTCTAACATACAAAGCTTCTGAATGCACGAAACACAAACTCAGACAGGCTGGCGCTACGCTCACCCAACAAAACAAAAACACACCTGAGCGATTCCACAGGTAAATGGGGGAACTCTTTGGGGGTATATGGTCTATTTTCAAAAAGCATAAATGCTTCCTGTTACTCATCACAAACGGCAGACTCCAAAGTTGTCAAAGATATGGTTAAAATGCCAGCGTATCTTATCTAAGTGGGGCAGCTTGGAGTTGGAATCTCAGCTCTTCCTCATCCTCCCAGTTAACGTATTAACGCCACGACCCCCGGAATAAGTACACGTTGCGCGTTGTGTTAGTAGCCCTAGCCCTCGTATCATTATCTAGGCGCATTCAATTACCGGTGTGCGTTATTTACGCATTCCATGTGTACGTCATCGCAGCGTTGCGTATCATTAATCTCTTCAATAGCAGGGAAAACACGTCTATATTAGATTTGCTTAAAGCAACTGGTCCGAACATTGGCGCTAACGGCATGGTTGGAGTGAGTGAGTGAGTATGTTTTTTTACGCCGCTTTTAGCAATATTCAAGCAATATCACGACGGAGGACACCAGAAATGGGCTTCATACATTGTACCCATGTCGGGAATCGAACCCGGGTCTTCGGCGTGACGAGCGAACGTTTTTAACCCACTAGGCTACCCGACCGCCCCGGCATGTTTGGAACGTTGAGTGAGTGAGTGAGTTGTGTTTAACGCCGCTTTTAACAGTATTCTAGTCATATCACGGCGTGTCAGCATAATGTGGGAGGAAAGCCCGAAGTGATGCAGGTCTCAGGCGTTTACCACTTCGGTGAAACCCACGAGCACGGGTATGGTGCTGACAAACCTAGAAACATAATCGGGTCGAACCGGGATTCTAACCCAAAATCATAGGTTTTTGGTGTGCCCAAGGGACGCAACTCTGCACAGCGAATTGTGGCGCCTTAGACGACTGGTGGAAAGCTGAAGACCGGTAATGTTTGAGTGTGGCAATGTTTACACACCTTGAGCCATCATTTGGAACCGGAAGTGATGTTTGGACTTTGAGAGATACGTAGACAGATGTAAAAGTGGCTCATCACTACTGATCATGAAACAGTAGGGGAGAAATCAAACTGAAAGAATAAATTCAAAGAATGTTAAAAATACATGATTTTGAATTGGCAAGCTTTGCCAACATTTGGTAATATATTGATGCGCTTTGAAAATGCACCAACATGAATGAATGGAAATATCCCAATTTCTGTGGAAGAACATAGATCATGGTTTGGAGTTTAAAATACTCTGACATTGTTTTAAGGGTTGATATTCTTCGAGAGACTCGGCTATCTGGAGAGCGGAAGGTCCGGGGTTCGATCCCCGGTCGCATCATACCAAAAGACGTTAAAATATGGTACTTGTTGTTACCCTGTCTGGCGCTCGTCATTAAGGGGCTAAAACATGGTCAGCTCGGGGTCAGTATAGTGTGTCTGAGTGCGGTATACATGTTAAATTGCGGCATGGTATCTCAGTGAGCTAGAACTATAAATCAGCATCAGTCCGAACTAGTACAAGCAGCCACACACACACACACACACACACACGCACACGCACACGCACGCACACACATACACGTGCATGCACAGCGCTTTCTATGAGCAATAATCTTGGACGCGACGTTAAACCAATTTCACCTCACCTCACCTGGTAACAAATTCTATTCATTTTAGCCATAATAAGGATAACGCTATTTTTCTGGGCATTATCATTTGCAGCTCTCGGTCTTTTCAACTGCCCTCCTTTGTCGGGTCACAGAGTATGGCCACTTCTGCGATGGAGATCCGTTTGGTTTAGTGAGGCACTGGGATCAACGACTGCGAGCACGTCAGCAACAACCACAGAACCTCCGACAGTTGCTACAAGCACTGCAGGCAGATTGAGTGAACATTCCACAGGCCACAATTCGAGATCTGATTGCTTCCACGGGACGACGATGCCAGTCAGTTTTGGACTCTAATGGTGGCCATACAAGATATTGAGAACAGATGACCTTCACCTTGAAAATCTTCTGTTCCATGTGTGCCATACGGAACCTGGGTCAATGAGAATGATATGTGCCAATTTTAAACAATCGATTATCGTCTGTTGATTATTGATACGTATGATATATAAAATATACATCTAATTTGTTGCAGAGTATACAAAACGATACTTATGTTTGATTTTAGACTAACATGTTGTCCCAGAAATAAAGTGATTCCATCTCGAAACGTATATCTACATAATAAAAAATAAAATCCAAATGCAGCCCAGAGCAATGCTATATTGTAGACTTGCCAAATCATTCTAGACTCGAGTTGAGGCTCGTTTTTTAATTTATTCTCTAGGGTCTGGGACATGTACAGCGTACATGAAAGTTTATCACCTTCAAGTGCATGTATACTTCACATCTGCTATCTGCTTCACGCTGCTATCTGGCGTTAT
Source organism: Haliotis rufescens (assembly GCF_023055435.1). NCBI lineage: Eukaryota > Metazoa > Mollusca > Gastropoda > Lepetellida > Haliotidae > Haliotis > Haliotis rufescens. Next base: position 3,832,655 of record NW_025963846.1, on the reverse strand, counting down.
TGTTAACAGTGTGTCATTTACCTGTTGTCTTCATCATACGCACAACCGGCTCTGTTATCTTAGTATAAGCAGCTGTCCCAACAAAAAACTGTCGTCTTCGTGAAGTCATCTTGTCAGATATCGGAATGAGAAAACGCCCTCAAAGCACTCTTGGAGATGTTGCTGTGATACCATAAAAGACGTATAAAATCGCCTTGCTCTTACGCTGAGATCCTGCTTGCACAATCGATTCAATAGTTGTAGAGATAAGTAGTTGAGTGAGTAAGCAATATTCCTGCAGTATCGGGGGACACCAGGCCCCGGGATCATGAAACTAACTTAAGACCATATTTTGTCCTAACTCTTAAGATTTTGACTTAAGACCAAATTTTGTCTTAAATTCGGGATCACGAAGCTCAATCGGTGAGAATATCTAAGACTGCCCCTGAGTAGACTTAAGACAAAATTTGTAGCAAGAAAGATGGCGGAGGTTGTTCGCCTCATGCGTCGCCTAAGGGCTAAAAAGGACAAAATAGCAATTCATCGGACATTTCGAGACCGATTCAACCCCTCTTGATGTGTACAACGACGTGCGCGTGTCCCTATGACGACGGTCTTAGACTTAGACTTAGCTAAGATTTTGCGGAGACCGTTTCAAGATCCAGTCTTAGACCGAATCTTAGCTAAGCAAAATCTTACAAACTTAAGACAAAATTCGTGCCTAGCAAAATTTGAGCTAAGACCACTCTCATGAAACAGTAGGGGAGAAATCAAACTGAAAGAATAAATTCAAAGAATGTTAAAAATACATGATTTTGAATTGGCAAGCTTTGCCAACATTTGGTAATATATTGATGCGCTTTGAAAATGCACCAACATGAATGAATGGAAATATCCCAATTTCTGTGGAAGAACATAGATCATGGTTTGGAGTTTAAAATACTCTTACATTGTTTTAAGGGTTGATATTCTTCGAGAGACTCGGCTATCTGGAGAGCGGAACGTCCGGGGTTCGATCCCCGGTCGCATTATACCAAAAGACGTTAAAATATGGTACTTGTTGTTACCCTGTTTGGCGCTCGTCATTAAGGGGCTAAAACATGGTCAGCTCGGGGTCAGTATAGTGTGTCTGAGTGGGGTATACATGTTAAATTGCGGCATGGTATCTCAGTGAGCTAGAACTATAAATCAGCATCAGTCCGAACTAGTACAAGCAGCCACACACACACACACACACGCACACACACACACGCACGCACGCACGCACGCACACACATACACGTGCATGCACAGCGCTTTCTATGAGCAATAATCTTGGACGCGACGTTAAACCAATTTCACCTCACCTCACCTGGTAACAAATTCTATTCATTTTAGCCATAATAAGGATAACGCTATTTTTCTGGGCATTATCATTTGCAACTCTGGGTCTTTTCACCTGTCCTCCTTCGTCGGGTCACAGAGTATGGCCACTACTGCGATGGAGATCCGTTTGGTTTAGTGAGGCACTGGGATCAACGACTGCGAGCACGTCAGCAACAACCACAGAACCTCCGACAGTTGCTACAAGCACTGCAGGCAGATTGAGTGAACATTCCACAGGCCACAATTCGGGATCTGATTGCTTCCATGGGACGACGATGCCAGTCAGTTTTGGACTCTAATGGTGGCCATACAAGATATTGAGAACAGATGACCTTCACCTTGAAAATCTTCTGTTCCATGTGTGCCATATGGAACCTGGGTCAATGAGAATGATATGTGCCAATTTTAAACAATAGATTATCGTCTGTTGATTATTGATACGTATGATATATAAAATATACATCTAATTTGTTGCAGAGTATACAAAACGGTACTTATGTTTGATTTTAGACTAACATGTTGTCCCAAAATAAAGTGATTCCATCTCGAAACATATATCTACATAATAAAAAATAAAATCCAAATGCAGCCCAGAGCAATGCTATATTGTAGACTTGCCAAATCATTCTAGACTCGAGTTGAGGCTCGTTTTTTAATTTATTCTCTAGGGTCTGGGACATGTACAGCGTACATGAAAGTTTATCACCTCCAAGTGCATGTATACTTCACAACCGCTGCTATCTGGCGTTATTGTTAACAGTGTGTCATTTACCTGTTGTCTTCATCATACGCACAACCGGCTCTGTTATCTTAGTATAAGCAGCTGTCCCAACAAAAAGCTGTCGTCTTCGTGAAGTCATCTTGTCAGATATCGGAATGAGAAAACGCCCTCAAAGCACTCTTGGAGATGTTGCTGTGATACCATAAAAGACGTATAAAATCGCCTTGCTCTTAGGCTGAGATCCTGCTTGCACAATCGATTCAATAGTTGTAGAGATAAGTAGTTGAGTGAGTAAGCAATATTCCTGCAGTATCGGGGGACACCAGGCCCCAGGATCATGAAACTAACTTAAGACCATATTTTGACTTAACTCTTAAGATTTTGACTTAAGACCAAATTTTGTCTTAAATTTGGGATCACGAAGCTCAATCGGTGAGAATATCTTAAGTCTAAGACAAAATTTGATCTTAAGTCCTAAGACTGCCCCTGAGTAGACTTAAGACAAAATTTGTAGCAAGAAAGATGGCGGAGGTTGTTCGCCTCATGCGTCGCCTAAGGGCTAAAAAGGACAAAATAGCAATTCATCGGACATTTCGAGACCGATTCAACCCTCTTGATCTGTACAACGACGTGCGCGTGTCCCTATGACGACGGTCTTAGACTTAGACTTAGCTAAGATTTTGCTGAGACCGTTTCAAGATCCAGTCTGAGACCGAATCTTAGCTAAGCAAAATCTTACAAACTTAAGACAAAATTCGTGCCTAGCAAAATTTGAGCTAAGACCACTTTCGTGATCCCGGGGCCAGAAATGGGCTTCACACCTTGTACCCATGTAAAGATTCGAATCCGGTCCTTCGACGTGATGAGCGTGACTACCTCACCGTCCCCGGAACGTTAAGATCGCTTGCAAATGAACCCTGGTATGAGTGAGTGAATACGTTTAACACTGTAGTCTACTTGAGGTCTGGGGAGGAAAACCACTAACTGGTGGTATCAGATCGGAACAATGTATAATTATTGATACCACGTCAGTTCCAGATAGACAATAAGATAACTCCCTCACAGTGTTGAAAAGAATTCACGTATCTTAAATAAAACGCCCTCCGTGCTATGAATTTAACATCCCCATGAACATGTCCTTAAGAGTTTCCAAACAAAAGTGGGGGCACGGGTGGCCCAGTCGTCTCAGGCGCCGCGATTCGCTGTGCAGAGTTGCGTCCCCTGGGCACGCCAGAAACCTATGATTGTAGGTTCGAATCTCGGTTCGCCCCGATTATGTTTCTAGGTTTGTCAGCACCATACCCATGTTCGTGGGTTTCACCGAAGTGGTAAACGTCTGAGACTTGCATCACTTCGGGCTTTCCTCCCACATTAAGCTGACACGCCGTAATATAACTGGAATACTGTTAAAAGCGGCGTTAAACCCAACTCACTCACTCACTCACTCACTCCAAACAAAAGTTTCGGCGGGTAATATCAGACAACACTTCCCGACTTGTTTAGGGTTGGGTGTTTCGGACATCCGGTGTTCCGCAGTGAGAGATACTTAATTTCCACGTGTGGGTGGGTGAACGACGTACATCCGTGCTGGGCTTGCAGGAGATGGGTCGGTGGATACAACACGACAGATGGTCCACACCCACTGGCGGCCTCATACATCATGCCCCCTTATCAGTCGTGGCGTTACTTTTTGTACTTTTTGTACTCCTTAGAAGATCACCGTTCACTCCTTTGTTGATGTAACACTTGTCGTAGAATGAACAATGTTTGCACATAACGTGTTGTCTTTATTTTTTTTAAAGATAAGGTGCGGTGAAATGGGGTTAACGTCGCGTTCAAAATTATTTCACTTATATTGCGACGTGCGTTGACGTGTGTGGTTGTTGTACAAGGCCGGACTTATGCCTCTTTTACAGTGCTAGATACAGGGACAGTATACTGACTCCGAGCCGGTCAGTCCTTGTTTTAGCCCCTGAATGGCGAGTGCCAGGCAGGGTAACAACAAGTACCATCTTTTAACGCCTTAAAGCATGACGAGGCCTTGGGATAAAACCACCCATGTTCCGCTCTCTGGGAAGATGCTGTGTCCACTAGACCACGGAGGCGGAAGAAGGAAACTACAACAATAACGACGACACACAGTTTTCTATACAGTCGCGTTGACGCGATGCGTTGCGTTGCGTGGCGTTACATCGCGACGCGTTCCGAATCGAGTGCGGTGCAACATAGTGGGGTGTGGTTAATTACCCTGATTACCCTGGTGTATCACACCTCCATAGTTCCACGACATGAGGTAGGGGAAGGGAGTAGGTAGGGGTTGTTTGGAATCCGTTAATCGTGGGTTCGAATCCAACAGGCGCAATGGTTATGATCCTTGGTTTGTCAGCGCGACAGGTTTCGTAAGTTTCCCCAAAGTGGTAAACGCCACCATCCCATTTTTCTCTCACATTAAGTTCGTCACGATATGTCGGAAACATTGCCGATGTTACGTTATATTATAACTCACTCACTCACTCTCACATTAAGTTGAAACGGCGTGATATAACAGAAGTACCGTTTTCCTTGGCAACTGTCACGTGTTGGCCTTTGCGAAACACATTGACAATCGCTGCTAAACTTCTTAAAGATAATCTCAACAGGGCACTTCTCGTCGCCTGATGTCAGGTGATCGTCTCGTGGTTGTGAACGAGCGGTCTGGTCAGGCTGAAGATAAAATGTGTCGCAATTCACACACGTGGCACACCATACAGCGTAATGAAGAAGGCGCGTTTTGCGTCATTGTCTCCACAACCCCTCGACTATCTTCGTTCAGTGTGAAGATTTAATGGGAACTATAAAGTCCACGGTCTGGTTCTAATTTCCAGTCTGAAAGAACCTAGACGTTGCAATTAGTACCTTGTGTCTGTGTAACCAGGGTAATTCTCATTTGTTTATTTTCTAACGCCCCACTCAGCAATTTTGTAACTTAATATACTCACCGCCAAAAGAAACGCGAATACCATACATGTTGGTTAATATGTGAGGACTTACTTATATATTTAAGAGATATTAGATTGATGCAATGCACAAACGAACATAGGGGTATGTTGTGTGAACCTATGCTCATGAACGCATAGATCCATGACTTGAGATTTGTCTCGCGCAGGATTAGTGTGTAAAGTTTGGAAATCACGTGTAGCATATCGTGATGAGACTAAAGTCACTCTGTGGTAACACTTGACTGTTTGGTACACAGTGGAATCAACGTAGATACTTCTCTAGTGAGTATATATATATATATATATCAGTTTATGTCTGAAACTGATAAAAAGAAGATGTTGGACTAACGTGGACTTTATTATTTTATTATATATTACATGTAGAAAGACAAGATTTATGGATGAACAACTTCTTTATTACAATTAGTGCGACGTTTCGGTGTAGATCCTAACACCTATATCAAGCAAGTGAAACACCGAAACGTCGCACTAAATGTAATAAAGAAGTTGTTCATCCATAGAACTTGTCTTTCTTCATCACACCAACTTCTAAATGCCACTGGGGGCACGGGTGGCCCAGTCGTCTAAGGCGCCGCGACTCGCTGAGCAGAGTTGCATCCATTGGGCACGCCAAAAACCTATGATTGTAGGTTCGAATCCCGGTTCGCCTCGATTATGTTTCTAGGTTTGTCAGCACCATACCCATGCTCGTGGGTTTCACCGAAGTGGTAAACGTCTGAGACCTGCATCACTTCGGGCTTTCCTCCCACATTAAGCTGACACGCCATGATATAACTGGAATACTGTTAAAAGCGGCGTTAAACCCAACTCACTCACTCACTCACTCTAAATGCCACTGGAAGAAGTTATATTACATGTACACCGAGTGAACATTCGTTTGCCGAGTTTTTGTATAGGTTCGCGTTTCTTTTGGTGGTGAGGACCTGGGGAATGATATCATGCAGCAACGACGCACTCAACAAGGCCACAAAGCCTGACCACCCGATCCATTAAGACGTTTAGTAGGATAACAATGGCATGGGTTGTTTCTGAGCTGTTGTAACTCGAATCCCCACTGGGATGTAAAGCAATGTTGACGCTGATCAACTGTTCTGAGTGGTGGTAAGGAAGTGACGTCATGTGGCGTCGTGCTTTACTTGCACTTGTTCAGTAACAGCTCTGGTACGCAAGAGCTAAGGACAAAATCGACATCAAGATTTCATTTCTCATGGTTTATTCCGAAAATATATGTTGACATTAATATCATGTAGAGACGTACAAAAAGCAAGCACCCTATAGTCTAGAACGGCATAGCTTATTATACTGTTTTCAGCTTATCACTTTATCTTCTTATTATGTGTAACATATTCGCTAAATTGTTTAAACACATTGTTGCAAAATGAGTTGTTATATTTCATTCACATTCCTCAAATTGTTATATCATTACTACTATAGGTGTTCAATAATTGTTAAAAATGATATCTTTTTAAAAACTAACTTCTTGTAAATTTATATTCCTTACATTGTGATTGCACCGTGGTCTTTATATGAAGGTTATTCACCAAATATAGAAATCATAGTTTACAAATTAATAAGCAAACATTTGTATTCCTTATATTGTATAAATAAGGTAAACCGTTAGACGTATATTTAAGAAAACACTCCTTTCATTGTTTGATGTATATTTCTATCACAACATAATAAAAAAGGTAAATAAAACATAAATGTTATAAGGTTAACAATGCTGTACATGCAATTTGATTTCGAATCTTAAGATTCGTTGTTGGCATCAAGAGTACAGCAAGAGATACCCAATGCTGCATGCGTGAGCCAGTCTGTGCCGTCCAGCCAATCACAGGTTGCCACGTCAAACACCTCGACGTCAGCCAGTGCATGGTTGTCTGATGACGTCACTCCCCCAACTATGTATATTTGGGTGCCTGAAAGTACACAAACGTACACGTTTATAAATAATAATTTCCTGTGAGGAAGTATATCTCCATTAACACGACACCAGGACGACGTAAATTAAACGTTGAACCAATGAATAATTGAACCGCGGCGCAATCAGTGACGGAAGATCGTTGAACCATTGAAGTATGATCAGTGTTACTAAATTTGGAAAACATGATCAAACTATCCTTTGTTTATTTTCATGCAGGTAATATAGTGTATTTTCATATTTCGACTGTTTCCTTTGTCTGACGTCTGTCCAACAGTTCCCCGATTGGATTATTAGGGAAAGTAGATTGATAAATATTTTAAATACCAAATTGTTTGCAAGATATATTTCTATTTGTTGTCGAAAGAAATATAAAAAAACACAAACGACGATTTTCACAACCATTACACGTGGAGTGCGTTGCTATCAGCCTGATATAGTGTTGACTGCGTTGATATCAGTCTGATATGGTGTTGACTGCGTTGATATCAGTCTGATATGGAGTTGACCGCGTTGCTATCAGTCTGATATGGAGTTGACTGCGTTGCTATCCGACTGATATGGAGTTTACTGCGTTGCTATTAGTCTGATATGGATGTTGACTGCGTTGCTATCAGTCAAATGTGGAGTTGCCTGCGTTGCTATCAGTCTGATATGGAGTTGACAGCGTTGATATAGAGTCACCGGACCGAGAGGGTGCGTCGTCAGAACATTTGACGTTGTCGTACTGTGCCCACGTGATAAAATTGTCTGGGCGCTTGTCTGTTGATAAAGCACTCGCTACGCTTGCTAATGGCCGCACCAAATAGAGTGACCGGACTTCAGTTTGTAAAAAAAGCCTGATGAATGAGCGTAATTTTAGCAGGCACACTTACACTTTCTATACGACTCGTGTCCTTCAAACCATGAGAGCAAAAGCCGATGTCCCCGTCCGTGGGGACAAAGGCATCAGGGGGTCAGCTTTTAAGGGACCGCCACGTGACTCGATCAAAAAGGTAAATTAAGGCAACTCAGAATGGGCCATTTCCTACAAACTTTGTAAATAAATACTTACAAATTTCACAATAACACAAGACGGCTAAAGATCTTGTGCAAGTAGAATGAACTAGGTCCCGGGACCATGAAACTAACTTAAGACATAATTTGTCTTTTGATTTAGATTTAAGACCAAATTTTGTCTTAAATCGGGGCTCACGAAGCTCAATCTATGAGAATATCTTAAGTCAAAGACAAAATTTGATCACGATCGGGGGCTTGAAAAAGGCGCAAGATTAAAGCTGCAATTTGTAAAATACCTTTTGTATGTATTCTTTAAAATATAGGACGATAAATCGCACGATGTGACATTTATAAAGCACAATTGTGAGAAGATATTATTCAAAAACAGTCACAATCATGTCATTTTATTCGGCAACATATCAGAATAGATCTTGAATATGGAAAGGGGGGCACGGGTAGCCCAGTCGTCTAAGGCGCCGCGATTCGCTGTACAGAGTTGCGTCCCTTGGGCACGCCAGAAGCTTATGATTGTGGGTTGGAATCCCGGTTCGCCCCGATTATGTTTCTAGTTTTGTCAGCGCCATACCCGTGGTCGTGGGTTTCACCGAAGTGGGAAACGACCTGCATCACTTCGGGCTTTCCTCCCACATTAAGCTGACACGCCGTGATATAGCTGCAATACTGTTAAAAGCGGCGTTAAACCAAACTCACTCACTCACTCCTGAATATGGAAACGAGCAGCGCACAGATAGTCGGAAACAAGTCTGTCAGATGTTCATCGCAGTGGTGACTCAGTGGCGTCGCTCTCGGTAGATAACGAGATACGGCATTCTGCGGCAAGGTACCCCGGTGACTCGGGTCTCTGTTACAACACACAATCACAAGCACACGTTGTGACCAACCTGATCCATAACTACACATGATGTACAGGGGACATCAGCCAACATGGAATCCCTGTCACATTGAACACAGAGAGGAAAGGTTTGGTTGTTTGTTTGTTTGTTGTTTTACGCCGCAATCAGCAATATTGCAGCTATATGACTGCGGTCTGTAAATAATCGAGTCTGGATCAGACAATCAGGTGATTGATATCATGAGCATCGATCCACACAATTGGGATCGATGACATGCATCAACCAAGTCAGCGAGCCTGACCACCCGATCCCGTTAGTCGCCTCTTACGACAAGCATAGTCGCCTTTTACGGCAAGCATGGGTTGCTGAAGATCTATTCTACCCCGGAATCTTCACGGGTCGAGAGAGTAAGTGAGTGAGTGAGTTTGGTTTTACGCCGCTTTTAGCGATATTCCAGCAATATCATGGCGGGGGACACCAGAAATGGGCTTCACACATTGTACCCATGTTGAGAATCGAACCCGGGTCTTCGGCGTGACGAGCGAACACTTTAACCACTAGGCTACCCGACCGCCCCTACGGGTCGAGAGAGGAAAGGCCAACATGAGACGTTTGAGTTGAGAATCATGATAAACACATAAACGTACATATACTGAGGGGCAAAAACGAAAAACCCAGTTTATTTATTATATAATTGAAAATTGAAATAATTGTTGTTAAATTTGACTATGTCTATTTAACCATCACTTAGTCCTGCAACAGGTTGTGAAAGGATGTGGCTGGGTAATTTTGTAAAATAATACATTGGTTTAATAAAGACTGGAGTAAGAAATGAATTTGCAACCACATGACTCATACCATGTTTGAAATATTGTAAATGAGGGCCGAAAAATATTGATTTTCAAATATAAGGTGTCTAATTTAATTTAATTTTTAATTTTTAAAGTCTTAAATCCAATAATATTATGAATGCTGACTAAGCGCCAGTGCAGTTCATTATTTGGATATAACATCACTAACAAACATCAAACATACAATCTGAGAGGTATAGATTCTTTTGAGCCCCAGTTTATGATATCACGAGTAAGTGAGTATGGTTTTACGCCGCTTTTGTCAATATTCACGCAATGCCATGGAGGGGGGCAGTGAAAAATGGCTTCACACATTGTACCCGTGTGAGGAACCGAACAGTGTGACATACCTTGTGGTAACAATTGTTTCGACCAGGACCGGCATAAATAGACTCAAGTGTACAATGTAACATGACACTACCATTATCAATATCCGACAAAAAAATTGAAAGTAACAGTTTTCGATTTTATAACCAAAACGGGGAGATCGATAGTTACTTGAACCATACATGCACAGTAGGTATTGTCTGGACGGTGTGGTATGGCTTCATATCCATAATGAACCTCACCCAAAGTTCTGAAGATTGCTGTTGTGACGTCAAAATGTTACCGTCTCGTCGTGCGCTAAAACTTTCTTGCCAAACACTGGCTTCAGAACATTCTTTTTCAGGAGCAGTTTGTACACAATTTATTTTTATTAATAAGTAATTATGCTCGAACGGTATTTAGTAGCACTAAACGCAGTGCATACGCGGCCAATGGTTTGGGAGAGATTCAGATAACGGTATAGATGTAGGTCGCTGCATGTTGTTTCCAGAACTGTTATAACACAGGCGGGCCTTATCTGCAGGTTGTCCTTGGGCAAGTAGTGCAAATGTCCGGACATTAGGCGGGTAGTAGACTTGCAACACAATTGCAACATCCGGGACCCGTCTTAAGGGGGGGGGGGGGGGGGGGTGTTTTGTTTTTTTCAGCTACAGCTGCAAAACCAGACATTTTTGTCATTAAAGCAATAAGCCTGAATATGCTTTTTTTTAAAGAAAAACACCTTGCACAAATGCCATCTTTGTGGCATGCAAAAAACATTTCTTCAGTCTGAAGCATAACTATTTTTTAAAGAATTTTTTGGAACATTTTCTTTTTCGGTCGCTGGTCCGAATTCCAAATATATGAGCATCCCGATTGTGATCCTTAACAGTTAACACCATACCCGTACTCGTGGTTTCACCACGTCCACGTCTTGTCTCTCTTCGAGCTACCTGTCACCTTAAGCTGACACTTTTTGAGATCCCTGAAATACTGACCAGAGTGGCGAAAACAAGCAAGTCACTCACCCGACATTCGTTATGGTAACTTTGTGAGACCAATTCCATTTACTAAGGTCGCTTCTGACGTACTCTCGTTTGTAGTTGCACACAATCCTCGTGAATGAGAGAATATTTATCGCGATTAATCAACAACTGGTCTGGGTTGTGTGGATACCATTTTGAAAGTGAAACAATTCAGATCTGTGGCTGCGGAGGTGAGGTGAGGTGAAATGGGGTTTAACGTCGCGTCCAAGATTATTGCCCTTATATAGCGACGTGCATGTACGTGTGTGTGTTTGTGTGGCTGCTTGTACTAGTCCGGACTGATGCCGATTTATAGTGCTAGCTCACTGAGATACCATGCCGCAGTTTAACATGAATATCCCACTCAGACACAGTATACTGACTCCGAGCCGACCAGTCCTTGTTTTAGCCCCTTGATGCCGAGCGCCAGACAGGGTAACAACAAGTACCATCTTTTAACGTCTTTTGGTATGACGCGGTCGGGGATCGAACCCCTGACCTTCCGCTCTCCGGGCGGACGCTCTACCACTAGACCACGGAGGCGGTCCCGGCTGCGGAGGTGGGAAGGGAAGGAGAGGTGGTACGTGGAGGCGAGATGATGAACCGATTTGGTAGGAAAGGAAGGAGAGAGAGAGAGAGAGAGAGAGAGCGAGAGAGAGAGTGTCTGTGTGTGTGCGTGCGTGCGTGCGTGCGGAGGGGGAGGGGGGCGGGGGGTGAGAGGTGTGAGATTAAGCCATACTTTCATTCACCAAAGTAACTTTGGAAACCGCGTAAGTCACAATGACTGAGTGACTCGCACTTTTTATTATTAAGTGCCAAGTAATTTGCCGTCCGTTTTGTTTGCATAAGCGGCCACACGTTGGGGAACGTGTTTGGGACGTTATGCAATTGTTAGACGTCCAAATAGATCACGCATCTACAACTTGAACTTACTAAAATTAGTATGACCTCATTTGCATATTTATCGGATCGTGATACCGTGTTTATCGGATTGGTTTATAGCATCAATCACGCTATCTATTCTATTTTGATACAAATCTATACGAAGCACTTACGTTGTCAGGATCGATGAATTTCACATTTCTCTCTACAGCATGGTTGACGTGATGCAAAGACCCTAGTCTTTGACCAAAAGTAATACAAGACGGCATTTAAGACGTTACCTTCAGGACACGGGACTGCCTCTGTGGTCTAGTGGATAGAGCGTCTGCCCGGAAAGCCAAGATCCGGGGTTTGATCCCCGGCCGCGTCATACAAAAAACGTCAAAAGATGGTACTTGTTGTTAGCCTGCCTGGCGCTCGGCATTAAGGGGCTAAAACAAGGACTGGTTGGCTCGGAGTCAGTATACTGTGACTGAGAGTGGTATTCATGTTAAACTGCGGCATAAAATCTAAATGCGCTGGCACTAGATCGGTACGTCACTACATTAGGACTACATGTTGGACGCGGCGTTAAACACAATTTCACCTCATCACACTTTTTTCAATACAGAAGACACTACGTCTTCCCCACAAAGTATTGATAATCATAAGATTATATCCACACGTGTGTGTATACAAATGACTGAACAACACAATGAGTGCGTGTAGATTTGTCTAGCTCTCACTTGGGAAATACATATATGCTCCCTGGTTCAAAGCAACCAATAGTCGACATTCTTTGAGATAACAGTGAGTGAGTATGGTTCTACGCCGCTTTTAGCAATATTCCAGCAATATCACGGCGGGGGACACCAGAAATGGGCTTCACACATTGTACCCATGTTGAGAATCGAACCCGGGCCTTCGGCGTGACGAGCGAACGCTTTACCCACAAGGCTACCTCGCCACCTCCTTTCAGATAAGAACCATCATTACCATGATATGTTTTGTTTGGTCCACGTCAACATCTGATTATACGGGGTTTGTTGGCCTCATTTAAAAGACGCCTATCGTGAAACCTTGAGACAGCCGTATTTTCAAATCAAGATATGTGCAGACACAAATGGGCTGACAGATTACATAACAAAACGTTTACTTATCCTGAAAGCGTCTCACGAAATGACCCAAGATATCATGACTGAGACCTAGTGAACCTTAATATCTTTATCAGTCAATGGCTGCAGATATGGCAATACCACGTGATGGATGGTAACGTTATCTTTACATAATCACTAGCATGTTGATACTTGATGAAAAGCGGTGGAAAAAAACCCTTACCTATCACCCCCTTCAGTATAAACTGTGTACTAGACTTGACCATTCTTCAATTTATTATAATTATATTAATTATTATTACTTTAACAATAACAAATAATTGAAATGTTATAAAATTCTTATCGAATTGAGGTGTTTATAAATTCGAGAAATAATTAAACGTAACGTTTTCCCGACAGAGTCGGATACATTTTACTTAATGGCTTGTCGACCCTTGTTGCGAAGGATGCTGTTGTTAAGGAAAAATATAGAAAAACGTTTTGGAAAATATCAATTGGGAAAGCATGTGATTGTTACGTTCCGGGTAAATACTCTAATGGGTGAAACAAAAGCTGACATATTGGTTCGGTTATGAATACAAATAATATTTTCAGTGGGTTTTCTTCTCTGACGTGAAAATGACAAATTATCATTTTATAACGAGAGAGAGAGAGAGAGAGAGAGAGAGAGAGGGGGGGGGGGGGGGGGAGAGAAAGAGAGAGAGAGAGAGAGACGAGCATACACATCTCTATATAAGTTGTATAATCCGCGACGTTCAACACAACTCTTGAAGGTAATATATCTATTGTGATCTTAATTTATACTGTAAAGGGGACTGCTTCATGTCTAGTAGTGCATTCTTGTTCGTATATCGGGCAAGGTAATGACAACATAAATATTTACGTCCAGCAACACATGATAACAAGTAAACATCACCTGGTTTTTAAGTTTATATGGGTTATCAAATTTAGAAAGACGTCCTGAGATGTCTCAATTAAAACGTTATGCAAATCCGTACACCGCGTTAGTTCGTCTACGCCGTCTTTCTGGGCCCCGAGGACCGCCTCCGTGGTCTAGTGGTAGAGCGTCCGCCCGGAGAGCGGAAGGTCCGGGGTTCGATCCCCGACCGCGTCATACCAAAAGACGCTAACGCTCTGTATAAGTGGACACCTAGTCAAACCAAGACAATGGTCGAAAGGACTTATAAATAGTAACGGACAATGGTTCTCATCGTCCCTCCAGGCAAAGAATCCACAGTGGCTGTCGAGTTCACTCCTATATAATTCATGGTGCACTTCCTCGTTGTGTGTCCGGTGAAGGATGTGAACTCAGGACCCCTTGCATCTTTACAGCCGATGAGGATCAGGGCCCAATTCCTCAGCGCTAGGACGATCGTAGGTCCCATATTTTAAAACTGAATTCCGACAATCGTAGAGCTGAGGTCCCTTTCTGGTACGGGGTCCTGGGCGCTTTCCACAAAGCAATCATGGTGAAGGACTTGATGTTTGTTATTAAGGCCGCACTCAGCAATATTCCAGCTGTATGACGGTGGCCTGTAAAAAATCCAGTCTGGACCAGACAATCCAGTGATTGACGTCATGAGCATCGATCAACGCAATTGGGATACCATGACATGCATCAAACAAGTCAGCAAGCCTGACCATCCGATCCTGTTAGTCACTTCTTACGACAAGCATAAACGCCTTTTACGGCATGCATGGGTCGCTCTAGACCTATTCTAACCAAGAACTTTTATCACAGTCTATGAACTTCTGTAACGAACTAGATTTTCAGAGAAGACTGCTGGTGCTTCCAAGTATGACGGCACTCTGATATCATGAGCAACGATCCACGTCGCACTTTCTCTGCTCCTTTTACCAATGAATAAATTATGCAAATGACCAGCTATTATGACCCGTATTACGTCACAGCCATTTTCCCTGTCAAGCGGCATATAACATGTTTCAATCATGATTTAGCACTCACCGATAGCAGTAACACCGGCGTCGTGTCGAGGCACTCGGAGTGTCTGCACACGGTCCCAGCGGTCGTGGTCGTCGTCAAGACGAAGAATGGCATCGAGGCTGGTGATGGCGTCACTGTCATCGTAGAAGGTTGACCCTCCCACCAGGTACAACGTGTCCTTGACCTCGACGAGACCGGCGTGGCATCGGGGACCCGGAAGTGGGTTTTTGCCCAACCATCTGCAGAGAGGGATCAAGTGTGTGCGTTATGAAATAGAACGGAAACTTCATCAGACTGTTTATGTTTCCGTTAACAGTACTTTAGTAATATCACGGACACGCGACAGGAAGAGTTACATCTGATGAAGGCCGTTGCAGCTTTCTGAGTTGGTAAAACAAAGCATCTTTTCCATCAATCTGTGATACATATACTCGGCTGCTCTTGAGACAAGCAATTAAAAAGCTGAAGAGAAGGCTTAAACAGCGGAGAACAACAACGAGCTAGAAGGATGATTTTACTCATAAGGATGGGACCGCCTCCGTGGTCTAGTGGTAGAGCGTCCGGTCGCGTCATACCAAAAGACGTTAAAATATGGTACTTGTTGTTACCCTGTCTGGCGCTCGGCATTAAGGGGCTAAAACAAGGACTGGTCGGCTCGGAGTCAGTATACTGTGTCTGAGTGGGATATTCATGTTAAACTGCGGCATGGTATCTCAGTGAGCTAGCACTATAAATCGGCATCAGTCCGGACTAGTACAAGCAGCCACACAAACACACACACGTACATGCACGTCGCAATATAAGTGCAATAATCTTGGACGCGACGTTGAACCCCATTTCACCTCACCTCACCATAAGGATAGAATGTGCATTTAGCGATTGTCAGTGCTGATTGAAGCCATTCATTGATGAGAAAAATACTATATGACATCATCTAATGTTTTTTATTGACGTCACATACACTGATATCATTACATTACATTACATTAACATCTGGGACCCATGTACAGGGGTCACTTCCTCAAGGCGTTCTACGTGACAGTAACTAAGATGAGTGAGTGAGTTGGGTTTAACGCCGCTTTTAACAGAATTCCAGTTATATCGCGACGTGTCAGCCTAATGTGGGAGGAAAGCCCGAAGTGATGCAGGTCTCAGACGTTTACCACTGCGGTGAAACCCACGAGCATGGGTATGGTGCTGACAAACCTAGAAACATAATCGGGGCGAACCGGGATTCGAATCCACAATCATAGGTTTCTGGCGTGCCCAAGGGACGCAACTCTGCACAGCGAATCGCGGCGCCTGAGACGACTGGGCCACCCGTGCCCACTAACTAAGATGATGTGTTGCATGAGTTATGATCATCTAAGGGATAAAATCGCTTTGTGGAACGGAGCCCTGGACAATAGCAATCATGACTTCATTTCTCTAACATGTGCTCGCAACTTAATGAGATCGTATATTGGCGTTGTTCCCCATAGATGTAGCCCCTCGTGGTCTATTCTCCCTGCAGTGTTTTATTGTACGATAGAAAACTCCCACTCGTCGTGTATTTCTTAAATATATAATAGCTTTATTATCACCCATATTCTGAGAGAATGGAGAAACTAGTGTGTTTTCTGAACTCAACACTTGGCACACTTGACACACTCCGGCGCAGTGGTGACTTAGCATAACACCACTGCCACAGGCTAATTTGCATATCACATGACCGGACTTTTCTCTTGTTTGTAAACAAACGCGCATTTTCAGAAATCAGAATAGAACGGACTAATGCAAGTATTTAGGGGCGCTTTACATATTGTTTTACATTATTATATAAATATGCTACTACAAGTGCGACAGTGAGTTGCATGAAAATACATATTTACACATCAAAGTGACCGTATTGCTAGCTCTCATTAGGGCTTCGATGACAGCACGTGGAGCCGTACAACCAATGTAAACATAGGATAACTACGCAATGGAAATAGTTTTTCACGATTTAGGATATTTTCTCACTGAAAAGTTAACAATTCTATGACATATGTTTATCTTGATATGTAAACTTGTGTAAAAAAAGAAACAGATGAAAAACGTTTGCAATATCTTGAATGGACTGTGTAAGATGTGCTGGCCTATGGCAGAGGTCGCATGGAACTCTGGGTAGGAGAGCGGACACATGGGTGTATCATTGAAATGACGGCACATGAAACCATCTGTGACGTTGTGAACCACTCTCCTACCCAGAGTTCCATGCGGCCGGCAGCCAGCCAGCATAGTACCTCTGCCACAAGCCAGCGCCATGTGACGATTCGTCACATCTTTCACAGTCCATTCAAGATAATGAATATGCTTTTCATCCGTTTCATGTTTGACAAGTCAACCCATTTTCAACAAACGTCAAAGAATGGTTAAAGTTCATTAAGAAAGTATCCTAATACGTGAAAATCTATTTGTTTTTTCGTAGTTATTCTCTGGTTAAATTGGTTGTAAGGCTCCACGTGCTGTCATCGAAGCCCAACGGAGAGCTGGCGATACGGTCACTTTGATACATAAATATATATTGTCATGCATCTCACTGTCGCAGTTGTAGTATAATTATGCAAAACAATATGTAAAGCGACCCCAAATACTTGCATGAGTCCGTTGAAAACTGATTTCTGAAAAAGCGCGTTTGTTTACGAACAAGAGAAAAGTCCGGTCACGTGATATGCAAATTAGCCTGTGGCAGTGGTGTTATGCTGAGTCACCACTGCGCCGGAGTTCGGTTGTGAACAATAGATGCAGTCATCGTTAATTATTTGCGACAATGCGCTGATTTGACGTCACCTCGCCATGGAACAGGAACAAACAATGGAACAATTGAAACCGCTTTCCATATTTTCAGCCTCACCACTAGCCAGAGACCCTCTATTATATGGTCTCTGCACTAGCTAACCAAAGGTCTTGTCTAGGTTCTACTACACCAAATCAGAACCAGTTTGGACAGTGCGGTTTTCGTAGGGGCCTTCAGTGCAGATCGAGAGATATCTGCAGGCTGTGATTGGAGGATATCCTGTAAGATTTTTATGTCTTTCAAATGTACATCCATCCAGTTATTTAAACTGACTATGTTTTTCTATATTTAGTACTGTCTTTTTCAACATGATGACTTATGCTGAATGTGACCACAGCTATTTTCAAGTAGGTGACATTTGGTGCGAAACTGGGGGTGGTGTGTTTAGCTTCCTGTACTCGGAAAAAGAGCTGGGTAAGCTAGTCATTTTTTATTTTTTTATTGCTGCTCTAAGGCCAAACTGTGCACACACGTACAGGTAATAGCTGTTGAATGCTTAGTTATTTTGTAAAGTCTATGGGAAAACATTTGGTTGTGTGTAACTTGTACATGATGGTTTATGAATACCTACCTATTTTTCATCGGGTCGTAACATTCCACCGTGCCAAGTACAACCTTCTCATCCACGGTTTCCAGGAAGCCTCCGACGACGTAGACGAGGCCGCGATGTCCAACCGCCGCCGCTCCTATCTTTGCTTCCGTCATGGCGCAGGCACCGCCCCACGTGTCGGTGTCAGGGTTGTAGAATTCCACATATGGCAAACTCCTGGGTCAAGGTCAAATGGTTTGGGGTCAAAGGCTAATTAAACAGTAATTGTTTAAGACACTTTAGCCTATCCCGTGTCTCGAAAGGCTACGAATGGCATCAATTGCATCTCAATAACAGTCTAAAAGGCTTTATTGCTCAACTGGAACAATTGTCGAAATAAATATATACCTATTTCCAGAAAGATTGCCGTTTAATTGTTTACAACAAACTAGATTTGCCGGATATTTAGCCAATCAGGTGTCCCCAGGTCTCATTAATATGCAAACAACGGAGCAGCTCCGAGATAATATATTGCAAAGCCATGTATCTAGCATGTTTGATCTAATATTGATATTTACCTCAACTAAATCTACCTTAGCTAGTTAACTTAAACATATTGAGATTGTTTTCAAAAGATTTTTATATTTAGATTTTAATTACACCTACTCTCCAAATTCATTCTGACCGCCAATGGCATACAGGACTCCGCCAAGAACGGCAACTCCGTGGTACATCCTATTGTGGTACATAGAAGCCACGCATGTCCAGTAGTTCCCGTATGGGTCATAGCGGTAGCACGTGTTGGTTGGGTTTGCCAGATCCCCGGGGTCGCTACATTCAACCAATGACCCACCTGGAAATAAAAAAAAAATTCAACACTATTGAAATTGAAACTTTCAAGCGCGACATTGAATCCTAGACTCTATGTACAGTCTATTGCATATGTTTAAAATACCTTAAACGATTGTTTTTACATGACTAATAGAAGGTACATGCTACAAATATCCAGCAGTAGAACTCAAGTAATAGGAAATTGCCACATTTTCGAAATGAAACCAGTAGATAAATAATCTTATCAAAATAAGTAAAATGTGAAGATCGTGGGTGTTCAAGCGCTGAATTTGCGAATTCTATAAAGAAGTCCGTGTGTGTCTGGCAGATTATTCCCACATCAAGTGTGATTAGTGAATGATTTGTACACCCATATTCAATAAACCATGGCATTGTTTCTATATCCTCATTCAGTGAGTGAGTATGGTTTTACGCCGCTTTTAGCAATATTCCAGCAATATCACGGCGGGGGACACCAGAAATGGGCTTCACACATTGTACCCATGTCGGGAATCGAACCCGGGTCTTCGGCGTGACGAGCGAACGCTTTAACGACTTGGCTACCCGACCGCCCCCATATCCTCATTCAATCGTGAGAAATACCCCAGATTTCGCTACCATGGTTTCGTTAGGAGATCCTTTTCCCCCTGGAGTATCTCTCGCTCACATCTGTTGTTTGACTAAACGGCTAATTTAACGTAGCGTATTTCTAATCTACCCAAAACTGTGGTATCACGGCAGAGCCATAAAGATCCGGGGTAGAATAGGTCTCCAGGAACCCATGCTTGCCGTATAAGGCGACTAGGCTTGTCGTAAGAGGCGACTAACGGGATAGGGTGATCAGGCTCGCTGACTTGGTTGATGCATGTCAGCGTATCCCAATTGCGTGGATCGATGCTCATGATGTCAGTCACTGGATTGTCTGGTCTAGACTGGATTATTTACAGACTGCCGCATATAGCTAAAATATTGCTGTGTGTGGCGATAGACAACAAACAAATAAATAACACAGCAACCTGTAATTGAGATATAAACTTGGTATATATCCCTGTACTTCTCATCTTCCCGAGACAAGAAAGTTAACTGACTATAAAAGTCCAGTTTCCACCCTTGCCAAACTAGGCTGGTATTATGGAGTTACATTTTGGCTGGACTAACGAGTCAATGCATAGTCCAATCAAAATCGCGCACCGAAATTGAAATCAGGTTCGTAAACTGTCGTGCAGATTTCGTTCGATTGCAGGATTTGCAAAGCATGTGCACCGCCAACTCGTTGTGAGCAGATATTTTCCAAATCTTTTCATGTTTTCAATCAAGGTGCTCACGTGACTTGATGCATTCCGCGATGTAAGACCCGTTTTATCACAATATAGATCTTGATTATCGATCAGATCGTCCTGGTCGGGCGCCACCATTTTGTGTGAAGCAAACGCAAGTGATACGAGAGGTGGAATCTGATTGGTTCATAGGAGAGGCTTTGAAGGGACACAATTGGTAATAGCCACTGGTGGCGCTACGATGGGGCCTAGTAAATCCAGCCTAATTCGGCAAGGGTGGAAACTGGACTTTTAAAGTCAGTTAACTCTCTTGCCTCGGGAAGATGCGTACTTCTGTACACTGAGCGAGTTAGTGAATGTGTGAGTAACTGTTGGGATCTACGTCGATTTTTTTCAATACACCGGAAATAGGCTCAACGCATTTAACTATCGGCACAACACACACAGCGCCAACTTGCACAGAGCAGTCTTAGTTACCGAAGATCGCGATCTTAAGAATTCACAGTAACTGTTTTGTGCAAGCGGGCCCAGATGACCCGTATTCAAGATTGACAGCTGCGTCACCTGTACCAGAGTGACGTCATGTCTCTCTCGACTCACCAATGATATAGATCTGGCCGTCTAAAACCGCCGACCCGTGATGGTGCCTTGCATCCGGCATTCGGGTCAACAAGCCCCAGGTGTTGGTATACGGGTTGAACTCTTCCACTAGCCGACAGGGTGCGTCTCCATCCACGGTCCGAAAGGGGTTGACCCCTCCACTGGCTATCATCAGTGGGGGCCGGGGAGGGAGGGGCTGGTTGTGCACGCTGGCTTTTGTGCTCAATCCTACGAGTGGGGTAGAAACGAAACCGTTTGCCCTGTTGAAGCTTGTCGTGAGGGTTTGCTGATCTTCTTTCGTGGGGATGGGCTGGAACTAAGAACCCCTAAATCTTAAAAAAAACAACGTATTGTGGTCAACGATAACTACACACTGTCACACTAATGAAATAAGGTTACTGGATTCTTTGATTAGTGTTACCCGACACGGATATAGGTGAGCTCATTTTCAGGATGAGGATTATAATATGCGTTTAATTATTCCATTGTTGTTATTGTTTGAGAAGACATCGTGACCAACTCGTGTTATTCCGAGACAAGCCTAATAACGACTCGTGCCCTTCTCGTGGCCATGATTTGCTTACTGGGTTCCGTCTAAGCGCAAACGAGCATAGCTAAAGAATTGTCAACTCGTTGCGTAATGATTCGCGCAGTCTGATTGGTTTGTCGTAGTTTCGCACATAGCATTCAACGATAGGGGGACAAGTCTTCTTGCAGGTAAAGGAAAGGGGCGAGTGGTGACAAATGTTCGAGAAGAGTGTTTTAGCAACGCGACGTCAAATGACGGCACTGTCGCAATTATTTGAAGATGATTTTATGTGAAGCGCACCAGCAATAGGCCAACACCACTTGAGACCAGGAAACCCATTTCATCTACATTTTCTCAGAAGGGTATGACAATTCCAGGGAATTCCAGGTTAAAATAGAACTCAAACAATTAATGCTTGTTGTACGAGACGACGTTAGGGATTGGTATTAAGTTTCAGTGACTTCGTTGTTTACTGCGAAGTACGTCGCTCATAATATCAATGAGCGTAAGATATAAAGATATTACATGCCCTAGTCATTGCTATTAGGGCTTGAATACTGGCGAATACATAGAGTAGTGAATTGCACAGCATGCATCCGTATCTACAATGCACGTTTCATTTTAAGCAAACACGTTGTTAATGCTTCTGTCAACATCTGTGACCATCGGTGTACAATGACACACCGCATCAGCCAGGTCACGGTAGCGAGTAGGTATTCCAGCGTGGTCGCTCACCCTACGAGCCATACTTCGCATCCATTGTGGCCAACCGATCACCATGTTTGACGCCTTTTACTCACTCTGTACCCGAATCCCAAACCCCGTTATATAGCGCTCCTATACAGGAATATAAACTAAAACACGACAGAAACGAGTTCAAGGAATAACGTCGGTTGTATTCTAACAAACGCATTTGACAAAGTGTTAGGCCAGACATTTTTTCATGTCTGTTGGCTGAACGACGTAAAAACATTTCCATTTCAGATTTGTTTTTTTTATATATTTCTTTAAGACACCTCCTTCCGTTAAAGACATGGATATGTCGCTATTCGTCATACTTTGTTGTGTTTTGGTGTTTTTCGACATGTTTTTAAAGTGAAACAAAAAGTAGCATTCTATATGATTTATTGATATTGATAGCGACAGTACATTAATTTTTCAACATAATACTTATTTTTGGTCGTTGAAGTAAGAAAACGAAGTAATATATTTTTTTACATTTTACATTGCGACTTTTGGTTTAAAAAAAATGTCTGGTCTAATTTCAGGCGTTGAAAAAGTCTGATTGGTTTTGATCATATGACGTTGTGAAAATATAGACATTTAACACAATACCTTCATAGTATGGTGTTTGTACCTGAAACAAATGCGCAT
Source organism: Haliotis rufescens (assembly GCF_023055435.1). Taxonomy (NCBI): domain Eukaryota; kingdom Metazoa; phylum Mollusca; class Gastropoda; order Lepetellida; family Haliotidae; genus Haliotis; species Haliotis rufescens. The sequence goes on along the minus strand of NW_025963846.1, from coordinate 3,809,756 downwards.
CCGCACTGTAAACAGTTTAAACATATTTGCTCTAACTCAATTAAATGTTTCGATCCCTTCTGCACAAAGAAAGCTGAAACGTGACAGTTGGTGTGACTTTACCAGTGACTTGCGTTTGCCGAGAGGGCTGTTGTTGCCCTCGCTGTCTCGGTTTGGGTGATACTGTCGTTCAGGGAGGACGCGCTCTGATGCCGTCAGCTGACTTCCGCTATACCTCAGTGCATGGTATCTGTAAAAAAACATAGTATTTCCAGTATTTCCGACCACGACATTTGTAATACACTGGTGGGACAGACACATGAGGCTACCTTTCCGTGCGTCGGAAGCCGGGCCCTGTATTCCGGATACTGCAGTGCAGTCCGCTTGATGCAATAAAATGTTTATCTAGTACGCGAATGTCAACACGTCAATGTTGAAAGTTATCTTGCAAAGAGTGAAAATCAATGAAAGAAATTAAATGCAAGTGGCAATGCATTCTACGTGGTTCGTTGCTCTTAATATCAATCACTGGCCTACTTGGTCCAGAATGGATTATTGATATTGTATATAGTTTCATGGCACATTGTCAGACGTAAAACAACAAACGTCAAAGGGAAACTCCCACGCTCTACGCCACTCAGTATTACTTCCCACATGAAGATGGTTAAAGCATCTATATACGCCGCGGACCCAGATTTGACTTCCGGGGTTGGTATACAACGTATCAATCCTCGTGGTCCCCAGGCGTGATATGATGCAATAATGCTAAATCAACATTAAATACAACCTGCTTATTGTCGCAGCTACGAGAAATCCAATGTGTTGGTTTCCAAAACGTCTTTTGACCAAAATACGAACACACATTTTTTTCTTGTATACATACGGCCCGTTTTAAAAATCGGTTAGTTCTATAAAGCCTGAGTGAACAGATAACACACATATATATATACTTGTCGAGACAATATTTGCATAAAATATTATTATGTGATAAAATTATGAACAATTCAATGAAAAACGTCTTTGGGGGTAGCTTTTTTTATGACATAGACATAAAGGGGGTAATTGGCAAGGTCCCTGTTTTATCTAAAAAGACTGGTTTAAGGAACAGCCCTGGCTGCTATATTTGTTTAGTTGGGAGTTGAATTGTACGCCCTCTTTGAATTTTCACGGTGTTTCATATTAATATCATGTCTAATCTCCTAAGGAACCAGATCGGAGATGTAACAAATGTTATATTTGGGATAACACTTTCTTAGAAAAGTACAGATTCTAATACTATTTTGGGTTGAGTCCCGTCCGGGATTCGAACCCACACTGTCAGGATGAGGCATCTAATCGCCAGCACACAAAGTCAGCGATCGTAGATGTCCAACCTTGGTCCCGTTCAACAATGCTATCTTAGCGCTAAGGAGATCTTAACTCCATTCTTCAGCACAGACTGAGGACGGTCGTAGCTTGAAGATCGCTTTGCGGAACGGGACCCTGAATGACTGTTTGTCATCGATGTGTAAAAAATGCTCACACCAGCTTCACCTGGCCCCGTCCACTTAGACGGGCACAAGGCACTCATTCATCAACTATACGAGTGTGTGGGGTTTAAAGCTGCTTCGAAGAGTAGTTTTATCAAGGCGTGTCAGCTCGATGTGTAAGGAAAGCCCAAAGAGAGTATACAGGTCCTAGAGTGATTGAGTGAGTTCCCGCTTTTAGCAATATTCCAGCAATATCACGGCGGGGGACACCAGAAATGGGCTTCACACAGTGTACCCATGTCGGGAACCGAACTCGGGTCTTCGGCGTGACAAGCGAACGCTTTAACCACTAGGCTACCCGACCGCCTACAGGTCCTAGATGTTTACCAAATTGGTGAAACCATGATTTAATTTGTTTGATACGGCCCCAGGTATATAGTGCTGACAAACATAGAAATATAGGCAGAGCAATCGTAGGTTTCTGGGGTGCCTGAGGGCCCTGCACAGCGATATACGGCGTCTTGGACGAGTGAGTGAGTGAGTGAAGGATAGTGGGAAGGATGGTGGGTAGGTGGGTGAGTGAACATGTTCAAGTAGGAAGTTAATCCCTTGGTTATAACAAAGAACACCAGCTAGTGGGGTGAAACATGCGAGCTAAATATATACCTGAATACGCCCATCAAGAGGTCTTTGCAATCCTCGGTCGGGAGGGCTTTAGGTTCGACGTGAGAGACCATCTCCTCGGGAGTAATGTGGGAAAAGCGAATGCAGCACAAAATATCTTGAACATACTGTTGCCGATCCTGTCTGTTGTAGTCCAACCATCTGGTGGCGGCAAAAAAGACATCCAGTTCTTTCTGTACACAGAGGTTGTCGTCAGACAGGAGATGACACATGTCGGTGTGGTGTGCACGAAGAAAACTATCTGTCTTTGCCACTTTGTTGAAATTGAGACAAACATAATCGTAAACGTTCGAAAAGATGTCTAGCAGTTCATGTTTGCGGGAGATTTTCATGACCGTCAGGGCCTCTTGGATAGAGTGATTCAACAGAAACCGCTTGCCTTGTTCCACCACATCCGTGATGCCAAGATATTTGGCACAAGAGAGAACAGAGTCTACATTTTGCAGGGTGATGTTGATCTCAGATGTGTAGACGTATCGCATCACCTCCTGCGCAGCTTCAAAGGAACAGTTGGGAACGGGTATTTGGGCCACGTCCGCGGTATTCTTGTTGGCACAAAACTTGTTGGCAAAGCCTTGACTATGTGCTGCGAGAGCGAGCTTATGGCCTGGAAAGTCGTGGCCATCGACTTTCAGTATTATATCGCACATGCGTTGAGACTGCCACATGTTGAACAGGCAGCCTGCAACAGTTGATCCGTGTCTTTCTTTTGAGCTGGCGGCCGACGGATTAACTTGTTCAGCGCTTGAAAAAGAAACAAAAGCAGAGTTCTGATTTTCGTTAAGATCAGCAGTACGTCTTGTTTCGGATAGTATGTTAATTTGATCAAGATCCAAGGGCGGTATATGTTGCCTTGCAAATTTATTTTTTTCAAAACGCAGACGGTCTGAGAGTTTTGATGTGGCTGAAAGACTCCTGGATTTCTCCCTCACACTTTTCCTTTGTGGCGTGTACTCAAAACCCGTGTCCTTCACGGGTATATCCTGAATGGGAGACACGACAAATGTGTCGTTTTTCCCATATGTCTTATTTAGTCTATCCATTTCGTCAATGGGTAGTTCCTGATCACTATCGGAATGGTTCAGACTAACGGAAGATGGCAATAGACTTGCTGAAATCTTTTCCTAATTTTCCAGCACTTGGAGATAGTTCTCTGTTACCACAGCCAACACGCACGAATCAGTTGGAGAGTCATTGCTATTTTCACAGTCATATCCATTTGCGTGTGATTTTACTTGAATCCCTGCCCTTTCCATATCACCGCCATGTCTGTAAAAACGGAACTCATGACGTCATGTCATTGATGACGTCATCCAATTGTGGTTACGTCACAATACTGATGACGCACAATGTATCCATAGACCGTTCCCAAGGCAAAGGTGACTGCGTGTGGTCGTAGCATTAATTTATTACACTGGGTGACTTTTTAGAAGCACAAAACTTAAAACTCCACTCTTCGATGATGTAGAGTGTGTTATGTGTGAAAATAGACTTTTCTTTTTCTTGTTTTTAAATTTAAATTCTGCCTTTGGAGCTGTTATGATGAACTATCTGTTATTTCATACCTCATTAGATATTACATTTAAAATAATTTTTATCACAATTTCTTAACTCAAAGTATGAAGGCCAAGATTTATACATAATCTTATTTAGTATGTGTGACTTCATGTTTACACTGACAGCCATACGACAACCAGCTATATCGCGGAATAAAATCGTTCCTCAAAAAGAGAGGTGACATGAGCGTATGGATGCACAACTTGATATTTTGAAACATCTTACGCAACTCGTGTATTCAAATAATATCACCATTAGATGAAAAAGGTCTGTAAAGAATTACTTTAGTAAGTCAGTCACAATGAGAACGTACAAAAGTACAAAACGTCAAAATGGCCGACACGATAAACGTGACGGGAGAGATTTCGGAAGTTGTTAATGAACCTATGGCGGTTACATGTTTTAGTCGTCATTGATCAATTGGCCGACCATTGAAAGGTGATTAAAGATGTGTTAAATAGACTCTAAGGTAAACTCATAGATTGCTGTAGACTGTCACTGTCAGCCTAGACACGGATCGAGTCGATACTACGATACTTTGGATGTGCATTTTTTTGTTTTGTTCACTAGTATGGGTCATAGCGAGGATATTCGTGAACGATCATGCAGTCAAACTCTCTGACGTTTCTCAATGTATACTAAAATGCTGAATTCAAGATTAAAGGGTCTAAATGATCAGAAAACAGAACGCTTCTGTGTGTATTCGTGCAAGGGAATTCCCAGGAGTTTCCCCAGGAATGCGGAAGTAGTCCGTCAGTGTTTACGTCTTTTCAAGAACACGGTCTCGTGAAAAACGTATGAACGTCAAATTGTGTCATTCATTCACTTATGAACGTCAATATCGGGGTCAGGCGACCGACCTCTCGTCCAATTGAAAAGCCGTATATCGTGTAAACTTCAAATTAAAAAATTATAACAGTTTGAAGGGGAAAGTAAATTTGAGGTGTGGCTTTTTCTCTGACGTCAATATGCATTAAAAGCGGCATCATACTACTAACATCTTCCCGAGGCAGGGGGGTTAACTGACTATAAAAGTCCAGTTTCCACCCTTGCCGAACTAGGTTGGTATTATGGAGTTACATTTTGGCTGGACTAACGAGTCTATGCATAGTCCAATCAAATTCGCGCAACGAAATCGAAATCCGGTCGATTGCAGGATTTACAAAGCATTTGCACCGCAAATTCGCTGTCAGCAGATATTTTCTAATTTTCATATAATGGGTAGGTTTCTCGGCAGGATAAAGCCAACGGATAAAAACGATATCCGATGGGGTCATATGCGGATAGAAATGCAAATATCAAAGGTCAAGTAGGACTACTTTCACTGTTTATAAACAAACATGGCGTCGCCCTCATCATTCGGCGATCGAGTCAGAATTAACCATCGGGAATCTGGATAAACTACAGGGATAATTGCTATCATTATCAAAAGAACATTCTAATATACTGAGAATCAGTGTCTAACCGTGACGTAGCTAAGGCATTTTATAAGTTTTGGCAACTTTGGAGATATAAATTTTGAAACAATTTTGCGAGGGCACGAGGCCTAGCCAAGCGGGATCAGTAGCCATATCTGTGCCTGTAGACCTCTGCGGCTTAAAACCTTCTCCACATATTAAAATAGTTGGATTGGGCCGAAATATGTTTGAATTGTTACCTTGTTTCGTTTTGTCGCTGAGTGTACATCTGACTATACTTCTTAACGTAATGACAGGACAGACCGACTGTCAACAACGTCTGACCGTGGCCGTGACGTCTCATAGACTAGGGTTAGAGTAGCTTCCCTTTGACAAATGGCAGTTACTCTAGCGGACAGACCGATGGATTGCCGCAAAAGGCAATTAAAAACAACTGTTGTTTTGCGTATAAGTTGATTCGCCACTGTATAAGAAACAGTTTTTAGTTGGAACTATATTGGCTACTGTCACTGTCCGACTGACACATCACTAACCGTGTAACGGACTAAATATTAATGCGCGCATTCCAGGAAAACTCGCAATGTTTCGGTAATGTTTGTGAGAGAGGGAAAGCGATTTTGAAGCACAGAATTAAAGAATTACATTATATGATAAAGAGGTTATCACGCTTGTGTGTTAAGGGATGGTAAATATCCTGTATTAGGAATAAACACTATGTATTTAGCTCGCCAAGGCTCGCTAAATACAATGTTTATTCCTAATGCAGGATATTTACCATCCCCAAACACACTCGCGTGATAACCTCTATATCTGTTCATATTTTTAATCAAGGCGATCACGTGATTTGATGCACTTCGCGATGTAACCCTAGTTTTATCACAATATAGATCTTGATTATCGATCAGATCGTCCTGACTAGGCGCCGCCATTTTGTTTGAAGCAAATGCAAGTGATACGAGAGTTGGGATCTGATTGGTCCATAGGAGAGGCATAGAAGGGGTCATAACTGGTAATAGCCACTGGTGGCGCTACGATTGAGCCCAGGAATTCCAGCCTAGTTCGGCAAGGGTGGAAACTGGACTTATTGCGTATCTAAAATAACCTCAAAATCCACATCTAAAGCATGCTCAAAACACTACCTCAGAGGCGGATACAGCTTTTTTTGAAAAGGTGGGGTGCACAACTAAGATCTATTCATTGTCTTTGGTGGTAATTTATACAGAAATAAAGATTTTTTCGAAACAAAAAGCCCCCCCCCCCCCCCCCCTGTGTATCCGCCCATGTACCTTATTACCTCGGTAAATGGATCAGTGTGCGCTCGAATTTCATTCTCATCTCCCTTGATAGAATATTGATAAATTTATGAAAGTATGGTTCTACAAGATAATACTGGGCGATCAATTTGTCCCTGCTGTTTTTGTAACATGGACATAATTCATTCAGGACATGATATTCATTTTATATTTCTGAAACGTTACATTATCATCACATAATCGCGCTTGCCATAACATCCGTACGGTCGTTAAGCCAGTATAATCATTGGAAAGTTGCCCCACGCCTTTCTTGAAAACCTCTCACTTCACCTAAATTGTGCAATTATATTGTGTCAGATGCAGTTTGGGGTAGACTGCCGAATCGGTCATCGTGTTGTTTTTTTCTTTATAGGAATGAGTTAATCTGATAATTAATTTCTACCAAATAACACGACAGGTTCTTGTTTCGAACTTAGGTTTGCGACACCGGGAACGCGTTAGAATTCGTCCAGTCGGGGCAGATTTATATTTTAATACGCTTCGCGCACTATCAATTACAATTACCTCCCTTCCACTAGTGCAACATTAATTTGATGCTTCGCGATTGAGCAAGTTTTCAGTGCTCCGATAATATTCGTTTTGTATCGAAACCGCCTTTGTTCATGTTGACACAACTGTGCAGGAATATTCTGTAAAATTTAACAGCATTAGTGACCGGTACGAATGACCCGTCTCAAATCACACGTCTGTGTTTGTGCGTGCGTGTGTGTGTAAATATTTATATCAACTGATCTAAATCAATTCAGAAATTAATTTTGAAATATCGTTGGGGAAGCAAATGCAGCGCAGTTAAGAGCATATATATTTTGAAATGAGTGACTCACTAACGCGCAAAA